>NC_139007.1:21514408-21840379 GCF_964374135.1 Grampus griseus
CCCAATCTGGGGAAACGGGGGGTCGCCACGCAGCTCAGCCACAGAGAAAACCCTGAGTGGGATGCGTGACAGTGGCGACAGCTACAGAAGCAGTAATTTCCAAGAGCACAGGGCAACAGAGTCTATGGCTGTGTTGGAACGGCTGTTCTTTGCTCTCAGATCTCCCTGCAATACCCGTTTCTTTTCCCCAGTTCCCTGAAATGACACACCGAATGTGGTTAATTAATCAGTCAATCAATAGCCAGTAATATTCAGACACCTGCTAGATGCCCACCAGAGAGGAATCCACCAGCGTGCAAACCGGGGAGCAACCCAGGCCGGGGCACGTCTGACCCCAAATGTGCCTCAGGCAGCATTTAACCTGATGCTCCACCCCCACCCTCCGTACAGATGCTTTCTAAGTAGTTTGATCCCTCCTGTACCAAGAAATTGATCATGTAAGCTACAGTTCTCTTTTTCTCATAAAATCTCCCTGTGTGACCTTTTATTTTGAGCCTTCTCCCTCTCTCCACCGTCACCAGCCCACGCCAACCCCCAAGGGGGACAGGACCGCATTGCCAATTAGAAGTATGAGAGCCAGACTTCTCTGTCTGCAGTGCTGTGAAGGCTTCGTTTTCACATTTCTCTTTGGCTGGACGTGTTAACTCCCAGTTTCAGGAGTTCAGGGTGAGTTTTCCTTTCCTTCTCTATGAAATTCAGTATAAGTTGGGACTCACTTTCCCTGCCCTGCAGTTTTTTCTCTTCCGTTTCTTATTTCCTTCATACCAGACGTCAGCAAAATTCTGTGCTGGGCAGTGTCTATGCGTGCTCTTGTTGACAGTTTGGGAGGATAAGACAGAAAGAAAGAGGAAGAAGAGAAATAAAGAAGAGACCCACAGGGAAAACGACTGCTGAGGCCAAAGGGGGTTCTCAAAATGGTTTTGGAAACAACTCACTGCCTCCTGTTGTCTGCCTGGGGCTTTTGTTTTCAGTGCCTTGAACTCAGTCGCCACTTTATTTACTCGGTTCTGTGAGCCTGATTTAGCTTTAAAATTACCTGATACATGTCTAAGCATACTCCTTACCAAGGCATCCATCGTGGAAATGAAGCTGCCTTACAAGAAAGCACAACTAAAACGGAAGGGACGAGTGCAAGCTATGAGACAGGAAAATATTAACATATAAATATTCAGAGCCTTATACTCTACCCCACTCGAAAGAGCTCTGGGCTTTTTCTATGTGCATAACAGAGGCTGTCAGAGGAGGACCTGGAAGCCTGTCCAGGTTTGCTTTAAAAAGAGCAGAGAGGGCTTCCCTGGTGGCACAGTGGTTGAGAGTCCCCTGCCGATGCAGGGGATGCGGGTTCGTGCCCCGGTCTGGGAAGATCCCACATGCCGCGGAGCGGCTGCGCCCGTGAGCCACGGCCGCTGAGCCTGCGCGTCTGGAGCCTGTGCTCCGCAACGGGAGAGGCCACAACAGTGAGGGGCCCGCGTACCGCAAAAGAGTAAATAAATAAATAAATAATAATAATAAAAAGAGCAGAGAATAGGTATCTAAAGGCACAAGGAGTAAGGGACCCAAGCAGTAGTTAGTAGCATAACTGGGGAAAGAGAGATACTGGGGAGATGCTGCTGTACTGGGGGGAATGGAGAAAAAAGAGAATTTTTAGGAATTTTCTGTGCCTTATGACTATAACCTGTCTTCAGCATTTTCTCAATAATGCAGTGAAGATTCCAGTTACTTTTAAGTATTTTGGGGTAATAGTCAGGTTTTACTCCATGCTGAGAAAGGGCCATGCGGCGGCTCGTCTTTATGTAGGTTACAGACAGGTGTGTCTGACAGCACTGCAGAAACTAAGCTTGAGGAAGAGCTGGCAAGGAAAGTGGTTGGTCGAGAAGTGGTGTTCCGGACAAAAAAAAGCAGGGGAAATAAGACTCTCATAATGGTTTGAAGAAGTTAGTCTCAATTTTTCTACCAGACAGGCCTTAAATACTAAACTGGCATTTACGGGGTAATGATAATCATGTAAGAGCCCCAGGGCCCCGGACCTCCTCACGGTAAAACAACCTCCTTGTAAATGTTAGTTTGTGGTTTCCTCTGTGGCCAAAGCAGCAATGCTGACACCCACCATCCCGATCGCAGGCTAATTAGAGACGCCACAGGAATGAGGCCAGGACTGGTCTGCTGGAAAGGCTATTAACCACGCTTCACAGGAGATTAGGGGCCTCCTGTCTGCTCTCTCCTGGCAGTTTGTCTGGACGTATTATCCACCCTCTGGGGGGCTAAAGGGAACCTGTGAGAGACCAGGCCCCCTCCCTTAGGTTTTATTAAAATTATTAACAAATTACCGTAGGTGAGAAGTCACTTTATAGAAAAAAGAAGTGATCAGTTCCCCGAAATCACCTTTCAGGATATTTGAGAAGAGAACTGTCCGGGAGTCGCAGAGGAGGTGTGGGCAGGATGCTCCCCAGCCCCAATCCACAGCTCCAACTCCCTGGTGTTGAAAGGTGCACACCTGGGGCTGTACTGGGGTCCATGGGGACCAAAAAGGCTGCCCCCCCCCAGGCAGGGAGCTGTGGAAGCGCCAGGCTGGGCAGAGGGCGTGACCCAGAACATACAGGCTGCAACTCTCACTGCCCGCCTCTCCTCAAGAAGGAAGTGGGAACTCCTCCACTCTACGGGGTGTCATTTTGTCAAAACAGCCACAGCAGTCATACCCCGCACTAATCTCAGCCCCAAGAATGACACAGGGAGCCTTGAATTTTCACTGAGGTCCAGGATCAAGTCTTGTTGCCCGGTATTCAGAATTAGATAATCACCATGATCTTTGTTAAACTCTGTGAAATAAATAGCATAAACAAAAGAGGAGAAACATAGCTCGTGTCTACATTAGAGCTGTTCCTATTTTCTCTATCAAATAAAACTTTTCTATTTTCCAATTTTCAGCCACCATCTAACTTTAACAATCAGAAAATATCTCTTTAATTGTGAAAATAATTACAAGTTACAAGTCCTTGCTCTGCCCCTAATTATCCCAGAGAAATAACATCTCGAAGCCTTGGTTTTCTCATCTGCAAAATGAGAAGGCTGTGTGTGTGACTTGCCCACGAAGGTCCCATTCAGTACCAATACTCTGGAAATCTGTGAGAAATTTGATTAGAAGTTACACTAATTTAGCCCCAAGAGAGTACAGTCCTTACAAAACTGTTAGGAGTTCCAGTTATTTGTATCTAACTTGACAGAACAAAATTAAACTTGGCTTGCCATAAGGGAAAATCATCATCTAGACAAATTCTATTTTCTCTTTTGGAGGACTTAATGGTCCAATCGTTTATCAGATTTTGTTAAGGGCTTATTATGTGCCAGGAACTCTGCCAACCATTGTTATAATCTTCACAACAGGGCCCGCTTCTATGGGTTTGGTGCATTAGTTAAGGTAATGCTAGCTGCTATAACAGATGAACCCCCAGCTATCAGTGGCTTACTACAAGAGACGTTCGTTTCTCACTCGCTTGAAGCCCCAAATGGATGTTCCTAATTGGGGTGGAGGGAAAATGCTCTTCCAAGTAATGATTCAGGAGCTAAGGCTCCCCCATCTTGCGTTTCTGCTGCCTTCAAGACATGGCTTATTGGTCACTGTTCTCAACTACCTTAATCTGGCAGAGGGGTGAAAAGCATGGAGGTTTTCTTCAGAACCAGCATTGTAAACGGTCCTCATAACTCCTGCTTGTATTGCATTAGCTCTCCTCAGTCACGTGACCATGCATCGCTACAGGGGAGGCTGTTTGCCCAGAGGAACAGTTTGGTCATCAGCTGTCAGTCTTTGCCTCAACAGGTGTTATCTCCATTTTGAAGATGAGGAACCTGAGTCTCAGCTAGTAAGTGGCAACTTCAAATTTTAAACCCGAGACCCTTGACTGCAATGCAAATGCCACATTCACATAAACAGCAAATGCACTATACTTGTGAATGCTGTGATAGTGAAACGGGACGAGAAAATGACAGAGGAGCTTGCTGGGGAGGGAGATTAACCGTGCCTATTGGAGGATGTGAGGGACAGAGGACAAGAGAAGTTAAGTAAACCGCTAAGACCAGCCAACCAGGCAATGGCTAAGCTGGGACCCCAAGCCCAAAGCCCTCTTTCTGCTATGCTGCCAGGTTGCCTTACATTCCATCCTGAAGGATGAAAAGGTGTTTGTGGGCCCACAGGCAGAGGCACGGCACTGCAGGCAGATGGAATGGCATGGATAAAATTCTGCAGGTAAGATAAAGCCTCCAGAGACAGAGCAAGTCACTTCATGTGGTCAGCTATCTGTTACTAAAGCAATCAAATTATCTATAGCCAGCCCGAAAGTAGATGATGTCTGTGGAATATTATTCCTTGGAGAGCCCAATTGTTATATTGCCTGTCATTTTTTATTTTTGCATGAAAGTGAACTTTATGGTTTTATGGTAATAAAATCCTTTCGTTTATACTGTGTTCCTACCCACAAAGCTTTCACTAAGATATACTCTTTTATGTTACAGCTATCTACTTTGATTAAAGCAGTTACAGATTCATCTAATTCCACATTCGAATAACTGCCCTGATCAATCTTTATTTTCCATACTTTCCCTTTTGATCCATTATCTCATTTCTCCAAAATAGCTCTAGGATCATTTGCAATGGCTGGCATTTTGCTCTAGGTATAGGTGCTGACCTATACGTTTAATAGTTGTGCAAATCAACCTGGCTTAATCTGTGTTATTCATCATTATTTGCAGCCTGATTAAAGTCATGAATCTCTGAAGTATAACTATGTTTTCAAGATTGTCATCTAAATTATGTAAATAACTAGCCCCATAATTAGCTCTCTTTTGATGAACTTCCCTTCAGGTTCAAAGTGTGTTCATCTATATTTATCACGTTCAAGGTGTGTGTATCTCCCAGACAGGCCAACCTGTGCAGGTGGTGAGCCTCTCGGAGAAGAGCCATGTCAGCATCCTGACCAGTATGGCCTGCTCACGACCCCTTCTCTTCACGCTCAACTCACATGCTTGCCAGTCCTCAAGTCTGGAAGATTCTTTAAGGCATGCAAATTGCTGAATTTTTATTTCTCCTAACTACTTTTCAGGATCTTAAGGATAACCACCATGTTTCTTTTTCCACATTCTTTCTATCTCTGCCAGGGTTAACTTTTCAGATCCTTCTGGAGAAATTCTTCGTATTTTTCACCTTCACTCGGAGATAAAAAGACAACTAAACGGGGATTCCCTGGTGGCGCAGTGGTTGAGAATCTGCCTGCCAATACAGGGACACGGGTTCAAGCCCTGGTCCAGGAGGATCCCACATGCTGCGGAGCAGGTAAGCCCATGCACCACGACTACTGAGCCTGTGCTCTAGAGCCCGCGAGCCACAACTACTGAGCCCGTATGCCACAACTACTGAAGCCTGTACGCCTAGAGCCTGTGCTCCACAGCAGGAGAGGCCCTCGCAATGAGAGGCCCGCGCGCCGCAACACAGAGTAGCCACCGCTCCAGGGAACTAGAGGAAGTCCGCGCACAGCAACAAAGACCCAATGCAGACAAAAATTTTTTTTATTAAAAAAAAAATTTAAAAATCATTATTAAAAAAAAAAAAAGACAACTAAGCAACTTCCCTTTAATAATCAGGGACTCTTCTTTCCAGCAGGATGAGAGTTAAGGCTTCCGGGCTGACCTTTGGAAGGACCAGGTCGTTGGTACTGTTCTTGGCAGCATCCCTGTGGAATGAGCACGTGTAACCTGGGTTTGAATCCTGTCTCTGCCACCTGTGAACGGCATGACAGTTCATCTCTCTGAACATCAGGTTCCTCATCGGGAAAATGGGATAATTATATTCACCTTCCAGAGTTGCCGTGAGAACTAAGGCAGGTTAATGTATGTCACATGCCCTGGCAGTGTCCCCCCAGGGAAGCAGTGTTATACAACGGTTACACACCCAGGTCCTAGACCAGAATCCCACTCCACTACTTTCAGTGACCTTGAATAGCTTAATTAATTCTTCTGGGTCTCAGTTTCTTCACCTCTAAAATGGGCATAGTGATAGCATCTATCTCATCAAGTTGTTTTGAGAATTAAACATGGACACTTTTCATCCCCACAAAGCACTCTCTGAGGCCCAGGACAGATCAGCCATATTGAACTCCATGACACTGTCCACTAAGTGCTAGCCTGAGTGTGTGATGGGAAGGTGTCTGCCCCGGCAAAATTCTCCTGCCAAAGAACTGCCATGTAGCTCACGCTACACTGCCATGTAGCGACTGGCTCCACAGCTGAGAGGACAGGAACCCTGGGGTGATGATTAGACAATTGGACCAGAGAGGAAACCAAGGAATGCTTCCTGGAAGAAGAGAATCTTGAGCTGGACTTAAAAGCAAAATTAAAAGCACCTAAGGGGGAAGAGAAGTTACTGGGTCAGAGGAAGGGGCTCTATCCATATTGGCTGTTAGGTTTTCAAGCCAAATATCTCACATTCAAGAATGGAGCTCTATAAATCCATAAAGATAGAAAGTAGATTAGTGGTTGCCAGGGACGGGAAATGGGGCGTGAAAGCTTATGCGTGTGGAGTTTCTTTGGGAGGGTAATGAAAATGTTCTAAAATTAAATAGTGGTAGTGGTTGTACAACTCTGCGAATATACTAAAAACCAGCGAACTGCATACTTTAAAAGGATGGACATTATGGTATGTGAATTATATCTCAATAAAGTTGTTATTCTTCTAAAGTTGTTTTTCTTCTAAAATAGAAGAAAAATGGAGTCCTAATAAGATCCTATCGTGGAGAGGTCTCTCTGTTCTGCCAGTCGCCCTCAGGTCTTGGGAACTGCCAGGAAGCAGATGTGCTCTTGATACAGTGCCACAAACCATGAGGACATGCACAAGTATTCACTAATGATAACATTGTTTCATCTATAGCTCAGTAATTTTCAGCCGTGTGTGATTTTGTCCCAAGGGACATTTGGCAGTGTCTGGAGACATCTTTGGTTGTCATAACTTGGGGGTTGGGGGATGCTACTGGCATCTAATGGTAGTGGCCAGGGATGCAGCTAAACATCCTACAGTGTACAAGACAGCACACCACAACAAAGAATAATGACCTAAAATGGTACAGATGAACCAGTCTGCAGGGCAGAAACAGAGACACAGATGCAGAGGACAAATGTATGGACACCAAGGGGGTGGTGGTGGGATGAACTGGGAGACTGGGATTGACATCTATACACTAATATGTATAAAATAGATAATTAATAAGAACCTGCTGTATAAAAAGAATAAATAAAATTAAATTCAAAAATTAAAAAAAAAGAAAAAGAAGAATGATCTAGCCCAAAATGTCAATAGTGCCAAGGTTGAGAAGCCAGATGAATCTAACCAAAATTCTATAGATTCCTCTTACCATCTCTTTCTTAATGTAAGTGTTTTTTTTTTATGATACAGAAATGAATATCTAAAACAAAAAGTTCTCTCTCCAAAGAATTTTTCCCTGTATATGATTGTAGCAATAATATTCCAGTTTCAATTTGTTCCAGATTCATAAGGAAAACGGGCTTTTCCTGTAATTTCCTGGTTTATTCCTCTCTTGACAGCAAAACTAGGTAATATCTTTACAGGAATATGGTCTTTTCACTGAATTAGAAAGTTTGTATGTTCGATTCAATTATTTTCTCACGTTTCCTAGGTATTTCTCTGGGCACAAAAACACTTTTACTTAACAACAGCAACAAAATATTGCATTTCCCTTTAAAATGAAATTTTAGAAGAAAAATTGGGAAAACGGAAGTGTGTGTTCATCCTGAGACGGATGTCAGAAGCAGCTGGGTGGAGGGAGAGGCGCAGAAGCTCCGTGTCAGACCGAGTTTGATTCAGCCGAGTGGCCTTGGGCGGATCACTGTTCTGCTAAACCTCAGTTTCCTCTCCTATAAATCAGAGATGGAACGCCCACCCTTCCGGGTTAGTGTGAGGCAGATGAGATCATGCATTGCGGCACTAAGCCCATGCTCAGGGATGCCCCTGTGCCCCAGAGCAGCCCTTGCCTTGGGCCAGTCTGGACCACCACCGCCCCAACACACACCACTACCCACCCACGCACCCTCACATCAGTAAATACAGGACCCATCGCTCCTTAGCTGGCACTGGTGGTAGTTTCTAGAAATGGCACCGAGGAAACAGGTTTGCCACCAGCCATGACTTGGTCTGTTGCCAGGCCTGGAGTAGGGGTGGTAGGGGACAGCTCCTGTTACCTCTAAGGCGTGGTGTCTGGGGACGCTGCAACAGCCATCCCTTCTCTGTGGTCAGGCAGGAATCCATGTCTGCTCTGAACTCACAGGCATTGCGTCTCTCAAGATCTTCATTCGGACGCCAGGTGTGCTGGGGAATGCCTTCGGAGGGGGTCCATTAACCTTGTAGAGCACCTACCAAGGGCTTGCACTACGCTAGGCACTTCACACCATCGTCTCACGTGACTCTCTGCAGTAAGTAACCATGGTCACGATCATGACCTTTAATGATTGCTTGATTACGTGCTCAGCGCTTCACATGTACTGACTCATTTTAATTTTATAACAAGCGTATGTAGCAGCTATTATCCCCATCTTACACGTGAGAAAAATGAGGCACAAATGGGTGAAAGAATTTGCCCAGCAACACAGGAGATGTGAGTCAGACTTGCACTTTGTACACCAAGGGATTTGACACCACACCAGGAGCATCTATTTCCGTCACCCTGACGCGCCTTACTCTGAACCGGCTCCTTTCTGTTTAACCTACTTCCAAGGTGGGAGCTAGAATTATCCTCCTTTGACTTGTTAGCACAGGTGGAGTACTGTCCACAGTTCTAATGTTTCAGGACTAAGTCTGCCTGCCTCTAGTTGGACTGTGGATGCCAGGAGTTAAGTGTAGGGGCTTAAACTCAGACGCCAAATCCAACTTAAGTCAAAAGCATACATTTCAAAATTGGATAGTACTATAGTCTCAGCCTTCAAAGTACTTTTAATTTAATTTAATTTTTTTAAAAATAAATTCTTCAGTACATTTTATTACAGATTTATAAATCCTACATCCATTAAAATTGATGATGCAACAATGACATCCTGGGTGCAATACTGTTAACTATAATTTAAGAAAGGTGATATTTCAAAATTTAACCAGTCAAATTACCAATCACCTATTTTTTGACATCAAAGTACTTTTAATTTTAAATGAAGCAGTCATACTGCTTTTCCATTCTCCTTGGGGTACAGAAACTTTTATAATCCTTCATGAGCCAGTTTATCTCTAGGTTAAAAGAATCTGCAGTACCTTTCTCTGCATATCACTAGAGCCTTTGAGTGTCCTGATCTGTACCCCACGACCCCAGGAGAGTTCTAAACCTAGGTCTGTATTCAAGTGGACCCAGGGGCTCTGTTCTACTTGGAGCGATTCTTTTCCCTTCCAGTAAGTCGTGTTTTCATGGAGAGTCCTAGATCCAATTTGGCACCTCTGTACATCCCAGGCCAAGAAAGGACCACACCTTTTAGGAGAGCTCTGGGCTATAATCAATTCCCACACTCAACACAGTCCAGACCCTGAACCCAGAAATGACCTTTGGGAAAATGGAATGTAGGTAATGGGATGCACCCAATATTTTATCACATGTCACAGGAGTAAAAATAAGCACAGTAAATGAAACATCACTGATGAATCATCATCAGAGGTCCACCCCAAACGACATCCTCCCTCTGCTTAGAATGACTGTTCCATTTTCCTCCCATCTTCATCTCACAAAGGCTTCAACAGATGCAGCTCAAAGGCTCCCACCTCTGGGGAAATCTTCCCATACGCCCACTGAATTCATTGTTCCGCCTTCTGAATTCCCATACACATTGTACTGACAGCAACTCCACACCTACTGCATCTTGAAATTACCTGTGTAGGTCTGTCTCCTCCACCAATGAGCTGAGGGCAGACCCCATGTTGAATTTTCTTGGAGTCCCCTTGCCTGCCAGTACCTGGAGCAGAGGAGATAGTGAAGACTTTTGGGAAGGAAGGGGAAACAGGGAAAGGGAGAGGGAAGGAAGGATATAAGAGGGAAAGGAAGGATGGAGTGCAGGAGAGTGGAGTACATACAGGTTGAAGTTTCCCACAATGAGAGGATGGTAGTTGGAGATTGTATTAGTGTCCCAGGGCTGCCACAATAAATTTTCACACACTTGGGAGCTTAAAACAACAGACATTTATTTTTTCTCAGTTCTGGAGGCTAGAACTCTAAGATCAAGGTGATAGCAAGGCCATGCTTCCTCCAAAGGCTCTAGGGGAGAATCGCTTCTTGCCTCTTCCAGCTGCTGGTGGCTCCTGGCGTTCCTTGGCTTGTGGCCACATGATTTCAATCTCTGCCTCTGTTTTCACGTGGCCTTCTTCCCTGTTTGTGTCAAATCTCCTTCTCCTTTCTCTTATAAGGACACCAGTCACTGGATTTAGGGACCACTCTAAATCCACCATGATCCCATCTGAAGATCCATAACTTAATCACATCTGCAAAGACTTAATTTCCAAAGAAGGCCACACTCATAAGTCCCAGGGGTTAGGACATGGACATATCTTTGGGCGGGACACAATCCAACCCTGTTGTAGAGGCAAACTCCACATCTTCAACACCCCCTCTCCCACCACCATCCAGAGGTGTTCCCAGAGGGAGGCTTTCTATTCCAAGGCTTGGTTCACCGCCCAGCACACACAGAAATGATCAGATTTCAGCATCACACTGGAGCAAGGGTACAGCGGCTCATGGCCTGAGGACACAACCAAGGGGATCTGGCGGCCCCAGGCCTGCCCCATGGCCCTGAGCTGAGGGGATCATTATCTCGGCAACCCTGTGACCCATTCCCAGCCGCTGCGCTGCAGCCCAGCCGCAGTGCTCTGTAAACACGTAAGAGTCACAAAGCAGGGGGTCCCCACCTCCAATCTCCTAATATCTAAAGCTGGCAGAAGGCACAAAAGCAACATTTCCCTCTTGGGGGACCCATTCTTCTTCCGCATCCACCGCCCAGAATTTCTTTGTCTCCTGTCTTGGCCTCTGAACTGGAGAGACTTGTCTCTCCCTTTGACCGTGAAATACCAGAAGGGGTCAGGAGCCACCCTCTTTTCCCTGTGTACTTTCTCCTCCCAGGTGGCACAGGTCTTACCTTTGTGGCTGCAAGTCCAGTTTCGAGCTTCTATTTCATCTTCTCTCATTACGCCCACTGGGTTTCTAATTATGTGCAGGGCATGCCCAAGACCACACAGAAGATTGGTGTCCTTTATTCTTCCACCTGTGCGTGTACAGGCTGGGGCTGTTATTAGCAGTTATGTGGAAAAGAAGGTATGATTTTCCTTTATGTGGAACAGTTCTACCCAGCCCCACTATGAGATTCAAGAAAAGGCCGTTCCTAGATAGAATTCACGCCACATCTCTATTTTGTATGCTGCCAGTGAATGGAGTGTAATCTGTCCTTCCTGAAACACCCTAATCAACTAACTCGGCCAACTTCTTTCCCAAACAAACCCTGTGCAGCTTCCAGTACTTTTTCTGCAGAAACTACTAAATTAGCTGCTTTGTGGTTTGCTGTTGAGCCCTGAGAACTTTATTTCATTATTAGGCACTCCCTGGCCTACAGGGAGAACTGCCTGGAATATCTAAAACTGTCTATTGTTGAAGTTCATTTCATTTCTATGCCTGCTTCCGTTGGTGATATCGAACATGGGCTGTGTATCAAAATGTTATACCGGAGGGGGGAAAATACATGAATAAGATGATTACAATGGCAAAAGAATCCAATTCATTTAAGACACCCCACATTTCTTTTCAGATTTAATCATTCATTCTTTCCTCTGTGCAAGGGTGGTAGTCAATGTTGGCTGATCTTAAGGATAATGAGTGAAATTTTCTGGGAATATAGTCTCAAACACGCTGCAAAATATACGTGGCTCAGATTTCCGGATTCAAACGGGAAGGTAATTTCTATAAAAGCAATTTTTGCAGAAGATATTCAAATTCTCATTTACAGAGCTGGGCAGGTCATTTTGGTGAGTCAAGTCAGTCTGCACTTGCTGCGCTGGCATCTCAGCAAGGACCCTGACAACCCTGGGAAATTGACAAGGCTCATTTGCAGCTTCAAAGACAGGAACCATTTAAATACACAACGTTCGTAGCAGCTGGAGGTAAGGAATTGTGGTGATGCTGACATTTTGCCCCTTAACTCAGCTGTGAGTCAGAGCACAAACTACCACAGGGCCAAAATTTTCAAGGGATGACGTTAATGTTCCTCCCTGGATTAAGACGGGCCGTACATATGCTTGTCCTACGGCCTATGACCCCTCTCGGGTAACTATATAATTTATCATCCAAATAGGGACACTTCTGAGAATGAAAGGGGCTATATTTTTAATAATTTATAGGGGGAAAAAAGGCATAAACTAAGACTATCTCAGGCAAACTGGGAAGTATTGTCGATCCTACTTCTCTCCCTCCCCCCAGTCCTGACCTCATTCCCACCTCATCCTTAGACATTTACCGTTCCTCCCCCCACCCCCTGTGACCTTGTGGATAGCAGTGGTTATGGGGGTGGGGCTGGGGAGGTATTGGTGGCAGTCATCTCCACAGCACCTCCCCTCAACCTCACATTCAGATTCTGCCATTGTCAATATATGAGACCACATGAAGACGGCTGAATAGTGTATATGGACTATATGTACACAGGAAGGTATGTGGCTCCCAAATGTCCACGGGAAACTCTTCTCCATCTTATTCTACTCCTCAATTGCCAACCCCTGCCTCCTCGCCTGTCTACTCACCTCACTGCCACCAGCTCCTTCAACCCATTTATATCATGGAACCTAGAAGGCAAACAAGCTGTAGCAATTCTTCTGGTTCTCCAGCACTTAGCCTTGATGACAGAAATGGATTTAGAATCATAGATTTGGGAGGACCCTGGAGAAACGGCTGCCCCATCCAGTGACCTTAAAGGAAATGGTTTCAGTCACATAAGAAGAAATTTCGTTGCTAGAATTCGTCTAGGGATAGAGTTCTCAAAGCCGATTTCAACAAGTCTGTTCTCCTATTTGCCAACATAAGCAACGAGCATCTCCTCGTGTTCCACATGCTCTGCGTTTTAGGGCTTATTCCTTTTGTCTGCCAACGCAGAGCATCCTCTGTGGGGCGACCCCTTCTCTACTCTTTTCTTTCTAGTCTTTGTCTCTCTTGTTCCAAGTAGTTTCATGGCCATTTTTTGGTTACACAAACTATCAGAGAGATGATTTAGGAGGGTTGGTTTTCCTATCTGATATTTCTAGACCCTGGATCTCTGACTGATAATGACAACATAACATTCCTGGTTTTCCAGAGGGACACTTAAATGTTAGTCCTCACTTGGCCATAGACGCCCCTTCACCACTTATTTTTTTATTTTTATTTTTTTGCGGTACGCAGGCCTCTCACTGTTGTGGCCTCTCCCGTTGCGGAGCACAGGCTCCAGACACGCAGGTTCAGCGGCCATGCCTCACAGGCCCAGCCGCTCCGCAGCACGTGGGATCCTCCCGGACCGGGGCATGAACCCGTGTCCCCTGCATCGGCAGGCGGACTCTCAACCACTGCGCCAACAGGGAAGCCCCACCACTTATTTTTAAATATGGATTTCACATCCGGAGAGTTCAAGGCTATCATTTCCTGGGGGTTTTTCCTACTTGGCCTTTGGCTTTTAACCCCTCCTTGGTGTATCAAGGACATTTGGGTTCATTATTATCTCTCTCTGCCTCAATTAAATCAATTAGGGAAAAGATGTCAGGGAGCTAGTTACAGACGGAAAAGATCTGTAAGAGCCTTGTCTTGGGAGAACACACATTGCCTTGCACTTACTGAGCACTGAGTACATTTGCAGAGCTGAATTAATTTCAAGCTCAAAGTGTCCTTTTAAAAAAATGTTGAGACATATTTGTAATGTCTCCAGTGAAGAATCTTACCCTGAGAGAGAGCTGAGTATATGTCATCATTAGGAAGGTTTTGCTTTGGGGTTACTCTATGAGAGGTTGGACAGAGCTCTTGGCTGGGGGCCCAGCTCTGTGACCTTAAAAAAAACATCACTTCACCTCTCCGGGCTTGGTGTCCCCATTCATAATATGTGGAGTATAAGCTATGAGAATCATACTCTAATCTCTCAAGTCATAAAATTCCATGATCCTATTCTTCTATTCAGGTAAATAATGCATTTCCTTAAATTCTTTTTTTTTTTTTTTTTTTTTTGTCTGAGTTAGGTCTTCGTTGCTGCTCACGGGCTTTCTCTAGTCATAGCGAGCAGGGTCTACTCTTCGTCGCGGTGTACAGGCTTCTAATTGCGGTGGCTTCTCTTGTTGCAAAGCACGGGCTCTAGGTGCACAGGCTTCAGTAGTTGTGGCACGCAGGCTCAGTAGTTGTGGCTCGAGGGCTCTAGAGCGCAGGCTCAGTAGTTGTGGCCCATGGGGCTTAGTTGCTCTGCCGCATGTGGGATCTTCCCGGACAGGGCTCAAACATGTGTCCTCTGCATTGGCAGGCGGATTCTTAACTGCTGCACCACCAGGGAAGCCCTCCTTAAATTCTTTTTTTAAAAAATTTTTTAAATTTTTATTGGAGTATAGTTGATTTACAATGTGGTGTTAGTTTCAGGTGTATAGCAAAGTGAATCAGTTATACATATACATATATCCACTCTTTTTAGATTCTTTTCCCAAATAGGCCATTACAGAGTTTTGTTTTTTTTTTTACTTTTTTTTTTTCTTTTGCCACACCATGTGGCATGCAGGATCTTAGTTCCCCAACCAGGGATCGAAACTGGGTCTCCTGCAGTGGAAGCTTGGAGTCTTAACCACTGGACCTCCAGGGAAGTCCCCATTACAGAGTATTGAGTAGAGTTCCCTGTGCTATACAGTTGGTCCTTATTAGTTATCTATTTTATATATAGTAGTGTGTATATGTCAATCCCAATCTCCCAATCTATCCCTCCCCCCCTTACCCCGTAGAAAGCATAAATTTGTTTTCTACATCTATAACTCTGTTTCTGTTTCATAGATAAGTTCATTTGTACCTATTTTTTAGATTCCACATATAAGCGATATCATATGATATTTGTCTTTCTCTGTCTGACTTACTTCACTCAGTATGACAATCTCTAGGTCCATCCATGTCACTGAAAATGGCATTATTTCATTCTTTTTTTAATGGCTGAGTAATATTCCATTGTATATATGTACCACATCTTCTTTATCCATTCCTCTGTTGATGGACACTTAGGTTGCTTCCATGTCTTGGCTATTGTGAATAGTGCTGCAATGAACACTGGGGTGCATGTGTCTTTTCGAATTATGGTTTCTTCCAGATATATGCCCAGGAGTGGGATTGCTGGATCATATGGTAGCTCTTAAATTCTTTTTTTAAAAAAATAGTGTTCATGTGAAACACTTAAAATATACAAAATTACAAGCAACAGCATAACTATTTACCATCCACCCACATTTAACACATCTTAAAATTTTGCCATATTTACTTAAAATTTTCTCTTTTTAAAAAAAACAAGAAATAAAACAAGACAAATACATCTGAGGCACTGTTTGAAGACTTCCCTAATCCCTTTCCACTGCATCTCCCCAGAGCTTGACACTACCCTAAGACTAGCATGCTTTTTGTTTCCATCTTTGTTTTTATACTTTTGTAATATGTGTGACATCTCACATTTCAAATCCCTTACCCTCATTATTCATTTTTGTTTTTCTCTTGGGAGTTCATTTTGATTGATAGTCAACTTCATTTACCTATTTCTCCTTCCTTGTCACTATCCAAAAGTATACATTCTTGAAAGGGGAAGAAAAATTCTCATTCAAAATTCCAGAACTTAACTATTAAATGAGAGTAACAATTATAGAAAATTATACCATTTGGTAGTGCAGGTTCTCTAAAGAATGCTTAACAACCTCTGCTAGTTTCCTTGTCCTATGGAGAAACAATTTCTACAGGATGTAGAATAACAGTTTCATTTCATTTATAACCAGTGCCCTTTGGGAAGGCTCAGAAAAAGAGCTGCTAAACACTTGGATGGACTGGTGAATTTCTCACACTTATTCATCAACTTTGTCTCTCTTACAAGGTAAGAACCGGGGAAACCTCTGTCTTGCAGAGTGTTGTAGAAAATACCAGCATGTAATAAAAGATCTGGAACAATAGTGATGACAGTCACTGTTCTGGATATAAGGCACTGAGGAAAAAAGGACTGAGACAAATCACGACAAATATTAAGCTTTATTTGGAATAGAATCACATACCCTAAAATTACAGACCAAAAGAAAATTAGAGTCAGCATTATTAAATCCCCTTCAGCTAAAAATGGTTGGGGTGATAATCATCGCTCACTTTGGAACATCTTACATTAATATCAGCGTACAAAGCAACATTCCAACAACTGGTGGAAAATACAACTTTCTACATTTTATAAATATTGCTGCTGTGAGGCACTGAGAGTCCAAGCTACTTGATAAAATTATATAAGTCAGTGAATGGTCAAGCCAGGATTTGAACTCTGATGGGGAGAATAATATTAAGCATTCAAAGAAGATCTTGCTGTTAGGCAACAGGAAATCTTTCCAAAGCAAATGAACCACTATGCATCTGAAATAAGGAGCAAATTAATTCCCCATTTGGGGAACATCTGTCAGATTGGTAGATGGCCACCTGGGAAAATGGCCCTTGTCTAAGATCCTGAGAGACTGGAGCCATGTAAGAAAGTCCCATTAGTATCCAATGAAGTGTGTCAGACTGAAGCATCTTGTTGTGAGGATGTTAAACTATGTGCCATCCTGCATCTGAGACTCCAACATCAAAATTCAAAAAGAAAAGCATCTTTGAACACCTTTTCTAGCTTACTAAGAGGGTATGACAAAATGCCCGGGGAAATCAGAGATGATGAGGGGAATTTCGTAAGCATGGAAAAACAATCTTTACCCATGAGGCACTGTTACTGAGAATAGCAAAGGAAAAGTCCAACATCAAATGCAGACCTTGGTATATTTCCTCCTATTTTCCCGGTTCTCCGCATTCACTACTGCACAGCTTTCCACAGCTACTCTTAACTGTTGGAAAAACCATCACTTAAAATGTTTAAATATGATATTGATTTCATCTCTGTCTACCATCACTCTAAGAATAGCTAACATTTATTGAGTAATTCCTTCATGTAAGGCACTGTGCTAAGTACTTCATATGCATTTTTTCCATATCATCTTTATAGTAACTTGTATAAAGTGGTATTTGGGGGGGTGGATAGATAACCCAGTAAAAATCCATCTAAGCAAAAGAGAATAAAGAAAAAGACCACATAACAAGAAGCCCAAGGCTGGCTTTAGGTGTGCCTTGATACAAGGCTCAATGCATGGCCCACTTTCCTCCCTCACCATTCCTCTACTTTCTCTGAGTTAGTCCTATTCTCCACTTGGCTTGAGTCTCATAATTTCAAGATGGTACCCAGTAGCTCCAAACCTTTCTTCCTCTCAAATTCAGATCTAGTTGAGAAAGTATCTGCCTCTGATGCAGAATTCTCAGCAAAAGTCTCTGAGTTCTGAGTGGGTCACATGCTGATCCCTGCACCAGTCACTGAGGCCAGGGAAAGTGGAATGCCATTTTCTTAGGCCCAGGTACCATGATGTATCTCTGAGTGGTAAAGTGAAGCCCCACCCAGAGCCCCCAGGGTTGAGAGCAGGGGATGGGGTGATTCCTCAAGGAAAATTCCAAAAGAAGGTTAAATGCAGAGTGGAAAAATACCCGATCCATACAAAATTTATAAGATAAGACAGAAAGGTTGGAAATATTCTTGGGTGAGAGAAATAGCATGATGCAAAAGTGTGGAGGGAAATAAATGTGGTTTTCTCTAAGGAGACGGGGTCCATTACCTTGGCAGAATAGAGCAGCTGAGCAGTGGAGAAAACACCAGAAAGGCAGGACATATCCAGGGTATGGAAAGCCTTCGATTAGACCTGCGTGTTTAGACCTGATTCAATAGGCAATAGAGTCATTGTATAGACGTGGAGGAATAAGATGAAAAATACTTGTGAGGAAATGGGTTTTCTGGAATACCAGAAAACTGGACACAGAAATGTGATTCAGAAACACCCGGCTGTTAACTCTGCTTTCATTAATGCCCCATTCTGAAGTCTTGGCCTTATTGATGCTGAGTTTGGTTTAAGAGCAAGGAGAACTTTAGGGATGTTTATAAACATTCCCTTAAATGGAAGCACGTGAACTATTAGTGTGAATTTTTCTGGACTATTGATATTGAATATAATGCTTGAGATTAAAAGAGCAAGGTCATAATAGAAAACAAATTTATGGGGAGACCTTCAAGATGGCAGAGGAGTGAAGCATGGAGATCGCCTTCCTCCCCACAAATATGTCAGAAATACATCTACACGTGGAACAACTCCTACAGAACACCTACTGAACGCTGGCAGAAGACCTCAGACCTCCCAAAAGGCAAGAAACTCCCCACGTACCTGGGTAGGGCAAAAGAAAAAACAGAGACCAAAGAATAGGGACGGGACCTGCACCAGCGGGAGGGAGCTGTGAAGGAGGAAAGCTTTCCACACACTAGAAGCCCCTTCGCGGGCGGAGACTGCGGGTGGCAGAGGGGGAAAGCTTCGGAGCCACGGAGGAGAGCACAGCAACAGGGGTGCGGAGGCCAAAGCGTAAAGATTCCCGCACAGAGGATCGGTGCCGACCAGCACTCACCAGCCCGAGAGGCTTGTCTGCTCACTCGCCGGGGCGGGCGGGGCTGGGAGCTGAGGCTCGGGCTTCGGTCGGTTCGCAGGGAGAGGACTGGGGTTGGCGGCGTGAACACAGCCTGCAGGGGGTTAGTGCACCACGGCTAGCCAGGAGGGAGTCCGGGAAAAGTCTGGACCTGCCGAAGAGGCAAGAGACTTTTTCTTCCCTCTTTGTTTCCTGGGGCGCGAGGAGAGGGGATTAAGAGCGCTGCTTAAAGGAGCTCCAGAGACGGGCGCAAGCCACGGCTAAAACCGCGGACCCCAGAGACGGGCATGAGACGCTAAGCTGCTGCTGCCGCCACCAAGAAGCCTGTGTGTGAGCACAGGTCACTACCCGCACCGCCCCTCCCGGGAGCCTGTGCAGCCCGCCACGGCCAGGGTCCCGGGATCCAGGGACAACTTCCCCGGGAGAACGCACGGTGTGCCTCAGGCTGGTGCAAAGTCACGCCGGCCTCTGCCGCCACAGGATCGCCCCGCACTCCGTGCCCCTCCCTCCCGCCAGCCTGAGTGAGCCAGAGTCCCCGAGTCAGCTGCTCCTTTAACCCTGTCCTATCTGAGCAAAGAACAGACGCCCTCAGGCGACCTACACGCAGAATGGAGAAAATACAAGAAACGTTTAATAAGGACCTAGAAGAACTAAAGAGCAAACAATGATGAAAAACACAATAAATGAAATTAAAATTTCTCTACAAGGAATCAATAGCAGAATAACTGAGGCAGAAGAATGGTTAAGTGACCTGGAAGATAAAATAGTGGAAATAACTATCACAGAGCAGAATAAAGAAAAAAGAATGAAAAGAATTGAGTAGAGTCTCAGAGACCTCTGGGACAACATTAAACGCACCAACATTCAGATTATAGGGGTTCCCAGAAGAAGAGGAGAAAAAGAAAGGGACTGAGAAAATATTTGAAGAGATTATAGTTGAAAACTTCCCTAATATGGGAAAGGAAAAAGTTAATAAAGTCCAGGAAGCGCAGAGAGTCCCATACAGGATAAATCCAAGGAGAAACACGCCAAGAGACATATTAATCAAACTATCAAAAATTAAATACAAAGAAAAAATATTAAAAGCAGCAAGGGAAAAACAAATAACATACAAGGGAATCCCCATAAGGTTAACAGCAGATCTTTCAGCAGAAACTCTGAAAGCCAGAAGGGAGTGGCAGGACATATTTAAAGTGATGAAAGAGAAAAACCAACAACCAAGATTACTCTACCCAGCAAGGATCTCATTTGGATTTGACGGAGAAATTAAAGCCTTTACAGACAAGCAAAAGCTAAGAGAATTCAGCACCACCAAACCAGCTTTACAACAAACGCTAAAGGAACTTCTCTAGGCAGGAAACACAAGAGAAGGAAAAGACCTGCAATAACAAACCCAAAACAATTAAGAAAATGGTAATAGGAACATACATACCTATAATTACCTTAAATGCAAATGGATTAAATGCGCCAGCCAAAAGACAAAGACTGGCTGAATGGATACATAAACAAGACCCTATATATACTGTCTACAAGACACCCACTTCAGACCTAGGGACACATACAGACTGAAAGTGAGAGGATGGAAAAAGATATTCCTTGCAAATGGAAATCAAAAGAAAGCTGGAGGAGCAATTCTTATATCAGACAAAATAGACTTTAAAATAAAGACTATTACAAGAGACAAAGAAGGACACTACATAATGATCAAGGGATCAATCCAAGAAGAAGATATAAGGATTGTAAATATTTATGTACCCAACATAGGAGCACCTCAATACATACGGCAAATGCTAACAGCCATAAAAGGGAAAATAGACAGTAACACAATCATAGTAGGGGACTTTAACACCCCACTTTCACCAATGGACAGATCATCCAAAATGAAAAGAAATAAGGAAACACAAGCTTTAAATGATGCATTAAACAAGATGGACTTAATTGATATTATTAGGACATTCCATCCAAAAACAACAGAATACACTTTCTTCTCAAGTGCTCATGGAACATTCTCCAGGATAGATCATATCTTGGGTCACAAATCAAGCCTTGGTAAATTTTTAAAAACTGAAATCATATCAAGTATCATTTCCAACTACAACGCTATGAAACTAGATATCAATTACAGGAAAAAATCTGTAAAAACTACAAACACATGGAGGCTAAACAATACACTACTAAATAACCAAGAGATCACTGAAGAAATCAAAGAAGAAATAAAAAAATACCTAGAAACAAATGACAATGAAAACACAATGACGCAAAACCTATGGGATACAGCAAAAGCAGTTCTAAGATGTAAGTTTATAGCAATACAATCCTACCTCAACAAACAAGAAACATTTCAAATAAACAACCTAATCTTACACCTAAAGCAATTAAAGAAAGGAGAACAAAAGACCACAAAGTTAGCAGAAGAAATCATAAAGATCAGATCAGAAACAAATGAAAAAGAAATGAATGAAACGATAGCAAAGATCAATAAAACTAAAAGCTGGTTCTTTGAGAAGATAAACAAAATTGATAAACCATTAGTAAGACTCATCAAGAAAAAAAGGTGAAGACTCAGATCAATAGAATTAGGAAAGAAAAAGGAGAAGAAACAACTGACACTGCAGAAATACAAAGGATCATGAGAGATTACTACAACCACCTATATGCCAATAAAATGGACAAACTGGAAGAAATGGACAAACTCTCAGAAAAGCACAACATACTGAGACTGAACCAGGAAGAAATAGAAAATATAAACAGACCAATCACAAGCACTGAAATTGAGACAGTGATTAAAAATCTTCCAACAAACAAAAGCCCAGGACCAGATGGCTTCACAGGCGAAGTCTATCAAACATTTAGAGAAGAGCTAACACCTATGCTTCTCAAACTCTTCCAAAATATAGCAGAGGGAGGAACACTCCCAAACTCATTCTACGAGGCCACCATCACCCTGATACCAAAACCAGACACAGATGTCACCAAGAAAGAAAAATACAGGCCAATATCACTCATGAACATATATGCAAAAATCCTCAACAAAATACTAGCAAACAGAATCCAACAACACATTAAAAGGATCATACACCATGATCAAGTGGGGTTTATCCCAGGAATGCAAGGATTCTTCAGTACACGCAAATCAATGTGATAAACCATATTAACAAACTGAAGGAGAAAAACCATATGATCATCTCAATAGATACAGAAAAAGCTTTCGACAAATTCAACACCCATTTATGATAAAAAGCCCTCCAGGGGCTTCCCTGGTGGTGCAGTGGTTGAGAGTCCGCCTGCCAATGCAGGGGACACGGGTTCGTGCCCCGGTCCAGGAAGATCCCACATGCCGCAGAGTGGCTGGGCCCGTGAGCCATGGTCACTGAGCCTGTGCGTCCGGAGCCTGTGCTCCACGACGGGAGAGGCCACAACAGTGAGAGGCCCACGTACCACAAAAAAAACAAAAACAAAAAAAAAACCCTCCAGAAAGTAGGCATAGAGGGAACGTACCTCAACATAATAAAGGTCATATATGACAAAACCCACAGCCAACATTGTTCTCAATGGTGAAAAACTGAAACCATTTCCTCTAAGATCAGGAAAAAGACAAGGTTGTCCACTCTCACCACTATTATTCAACATACTTTTGGAAGTTTTGGCCACAGCAATCAGAGAAGAACAAGAAATAAAAAGAATCCAAATCAGAAAAGAAGAAGTAAAACTGTCACTATCTGAAGATGACATGACCCTATACATAGAGAATCCTAAAGATGCTAGCAGAAAACTACTAGAGCTAATCAGGGAATTTGGTAAAGTAGCAGGATACAAAATTAATGCACAGAAATCTCTTGCATTCTTATACACTAATGATGAAAAATTGAAAGAGAAATTAAGGAAACACTCCCATTTACCACTGCAAGAAAAAGAATCAAATACCTAGGAATAAACCTACCTAAGGAGGCAAAAGATGTGTATGCAGAAAACTGTAAGACACTGAAAGAAATTAAAGATGATACAAACAGATGGAAAGATATACCATGTTCTTGGATTGGAAGAATCAATATTGTGAAAATGACTATACTACCCAAAGCAAACTACAGATTCAATGCAATCCCTATCAAACTACCAATGGCATTTTTCACATAACTAGGAAAAAAACTTTTACAATTTGTATGGAAACACAAAAGACCCCGATAGCCAAAGCAATCTTGAGAAAGAAAAACGGAGCTGGAGGAATCAGGCTCCCAGACTTCAGACTATACTACAAAGCTGCAGTAATCAAGACAGTATGGTACTGGCACAAAAACAGAAATATAGATCAATGGAACAGGATAGAAAGCCCAGAGATAAACCCATGCACATATGGTCCCCTTATTTTTGATAAAGGAGGCAAGAATATACAATGGAGAAAAGACAGCCTCTTCAATAAGTGGTGCTGGGAAAACTGGACAGCTACATGTAAAAGAATGAAATTAGAACACACCCTAACACCATACACAAAAATAAACTCAAAATGGATTAAACACCTAAATGTAAGGCCAGACACTATAAAACTCTTAGAGGAAAACACAGGCAGAACACTCTATGTCATAAATCACAGCAAGATCCTTTTTGACCCACCTCCTAGTGAAATGGAAATAAAAACAAAAATCAACAAATGGGACCTAATGAAAGTTAAAAGCTTTTGCACAGCAAAGGAAACCATAAACAAAACGAAAAGACAACCTTCAGAATGGGAGAAAATATTTGCAAATGAAGCTACTGACAAAAGATTAATCTCCAAAATATACAGGCAGCTCATGCAGCTCAATATCCAAAAAACAAACAACCCAATCCAAACATGGGCAGAAGACCTACATAGACATTTCTCCAAAGAAGATATACAGACTGCCAGCAAACACATGAAAGGATGCTCAACATCACTAGTCATTAGAGAAATGCAAATCAAAACTACAATGAGGTATCACCTCACACCAGTCAGAATGGCCATCGTCAAAAAATCTACAAATAGTAAATGCTGGAGAGGGTGTGGAGAAAAGGGAACCCTCTTGCACTGTTGGTTGGAATGTAAATTGATACAGCCACTATGGGGAACAGTATGGAGGATTTAGTTGAAAAACTAAAAATAGAAGTACCATACGACCCAGAAATCCCACTACTGGACATATACCCTGAGAAAACCATAATTCAGAAAGAGTCATGTACCACAATGTTCATTGCATCTCTATGTACAATAGCCAGGACATGGAAGCAACCTAAGTGTCCATCGACAGATGAATGGATAAAGAAGATGTGGCACATATATACAATGGAATATTACTCAGCCATAAAAAGAAACAAAATTGAGTTATTTGTAGTGAGGTGGATGGACCTAGAGACTGTCATACAGCGTGAAGTAAGTCAGTAAGAGAAAAATAAATACCATATGCTAACACATATATATGGAATCTAAACAAAACCCAAAATGGTTCTGAAGAACCTAGGGGCAGGACAGGAGTAAAGACACAGATGTAGAGAATGGACTTGAGGACATGGGGATGGGGAAGGGTAAGCTGGGACAAAGTGAGAGAGTGGCATGTACTTATATATACTACTAAATGTAAAATAGATAGCTTAAAAAAATAAAAATAGATAGCTAGTGGGAAGCAGCTGCATAGCACAGGGAGATCAGTTCGGTGCTTTGTGACCACCTAGAGGGGTGGGATAGGGAGGGTGGGAGGGAGAAGCAAGAGGGAGGAGATATGGGGATATATGTATATGTATATGTATAGCTGATTCACTTTGTTATAAAGCAGAAACTAACACACCATTTGTAAAGCAATTATACTCCAATAAAGATGGTAAAAGCAAAAACAAAAACAAATTTATGGCTACCTAAGGAGAAAGGGGGACGGATAAATTAGGAGTTTGGGATTAATAGATACACGCTACTATATATAAAATAGAAAAACAAGGACCTACTGTAGAGCACAGGGAAGTCTAATCAATATCTTGTAATAACCTATAAGGGAAAAGAATCTGAAAAAGAATATATATGTAACTGAATCACTTTGCTGGACACTTGAAAACAACACAACACTATAAATCAACTACACTTCAATTTTTAAAAAAAGAGCCAGGTCTTAGCAAGAATTGTGTTTTCATGATCTAGAAAGAACTAGACAATATTGCTGGCACCTCCAGGGCCCCATTAAGTATTTCAGGGGCCAAGAGAAGCTATACCGACATATGCTTTATGTGTTCCTCCCCTGCATGGCCTGGCTGATTGCAAGAAAACTGTGTTTCTATTTCATAGAGGGACTTAATATAACTTTACAGCTGAGAGTAGTGCAGGGGAGTCTGTGGCAGGGGGGATGTATGTGTATGTGAGGAGCGGCTTTCTGCACCAATCCACACCCCCAGAGCAACATCACAGTTGGTGTCAAAAGTAGGATTCGCACAGAGACTCTCCTGTTCCCGTGCTGGTGTTTGGAAGGGACGTTGAGAGGTTGAAGGAAGGAAATAAGAGCAAAAAATACCAGGATACAGACTGCTGAGTCCTTAATATGAGACTGAAAGTTTTGAAGGATATTTTGAGGAAGAGATGGATTAGTGGAATTCATCTATTTCTTTACCTCCAACAAGTCAGCTCCAGTGAATACTTTTAAAAGTCATTTCTCAGGGTAAGATATCCTAGAGCAACATTCTCTGGCTTCTCCTAAATATGCCAGTCCTGGCATTGGGGAGGAGTAAAGATCCCCAAAGGTAAGGAAGGACTATGAACCAGGAGGGCTTCTCTACTCTATCATCTGGGACCATAACCTGAAGGACTCCCACCCCCACCCCAAATTCCCACCAAGCAGAAATTGGAAAATTGCTGAGGTTTTAGACGTATGAATGGGAGAGCATGGGGCTGAAAGATACTTTAACACTTGCGCTCACTTAACTGTTACCATAGGAGGGTTGCCAAAACCAGGGAGGATTAAGTCAATTCAAAAGCTCTTAAAAAACATCTCTACTGACCTTTCCCCCAGAAAATGGCCAAGGAGAACACTGGTTCTGATTTTAAAATCTTAACTGTAAGTCTCTTAAAATGTGTGCAAATAGCTTCCCTAGCATGCAAATCTGATCTTGAGACAGAATTAGACAAATATCCTAGGAACTAATTGGGTTAAATTTTGTGTTCTGAAGTTTCACATTTTTCTTAAACAAGAATATAGCATATTTATTAGTGAAAAGGTGAGCCACTACTTTCTGAAACTTCTGCTTGAAACAAGGATGCACGTGTAAGCTGACACAGCTGTGTATTTGTGTGTCTGGTGAGATGTAGGAGGAGAAAGAAGAAGAAAGCATCATTTTCAGGATGCTCATCGTCTCCGATACTGAATTTAAATAGTCTCAATACGATCCAGCTAAAGCATTAAGTACAACTTCAGTGTTTTAGACGTGATGCTGTTTGGGTCATAAATGAACCTGCTGGACCAGAGCCAATGGAGGTAAGGGGAAGCTGGCACTATGCCCAGCATCTCCAAAGAGATGCTGAAAATAAATTAGGAAAATAAGTGTTTTTCCTTTCTTTCCTTTCCTTTTCTTTCCTTTTCTTTTGGGTCACCTTAGAATATTGGCTTGAGGCCACAGTCTCTCTGGTAGCTAAGGGGTTGATACGAAGCTGCTCCTCCCTTCTTCCTTCAGTAAAATGTAGGGAAATGCTGTGGAAGTTGAACAGTGTAGAAGTTGGGAAAGGGGGGAGGTGAGAAATGGATACAACTGGACACTGGAAGAGAAAAAACTCCAGGGTCTTTATTAGAAAATATGTCTTTTATGGAGAGAATAATCAAAGGGAGTTGGGAAATAGACAGAGACCCACCGGAAGGACTGTGTGTCCTTAACTTGGAACACTAGAAAGAGAGACAGAGCCAGACAGGGTGACAGGAGCAGTGTGGGTGGGGAGAGGCCGTGGTCAGCTGTCCCCAGTAGAACCCTCATCCACCCAACCTCCCCATCCCAGAGAAATCAAGACGGTGGCCCACGCCCAGCCTAGATCTTCACAAGCTGGATGAGCCAATCAGGGGCATGAAAGGAAGCCCACTGAGACTTGACTAGAAGAAGGAGATGAAGAACTCCTCAGCTTTCAAACAAAAAGAGAGTGCGGAGGAGAAAACTGCACGCTTCCGCAGCACTGCCCTTAACCCTGGGTGAGATGAGCCCGCCAGGGCCCACACTTTACAGGGCCCCATATACTGGTTCACCGATGCATTGTCTGATATACACTGTCTGATAACAGCACATGCAAAAACAAACAAACAAATAACGGGCTAGCCACCCAGGGTCAAGAGGTGCACTTCAGTCAAATAGATTTGTAATTAAGTCCTCAGACCAAACTTAAAAAACCCAGACAAAAAAGGAATATACTCAGAGTCAGAGGCTGGTGGGCTCCATGATTCCGAAAGGCTGGAGGCAAAAAGAACGTTCAGGAGCCCCAGGGCCCTGACTCTGTGTTCTGGAAGACAGTCAAGGATAAATGTGACTGTTCCTCAAATGGAAACGCATGGCTGCTTAAGTAACACCTTCTGGTACGGTGATGTGAGCTCAGGTCTGAGGTCTGTACAGCAGCAAGAATTGATGGGGACCTGGGTGTGTGGACAGTGTTGCCAGGAGCTGTGTGTCCCACAAGGAAACCCAGGGCCACAGGAGGCCACCCAGAGGTGTGCCATCTCTTCTGCCCAGTGTCCCCTCACAATTGTTAAGACTTTGTATTCTTGGCTGATCAAACCAGGAAGCTACTGGAACCCCACTGTGAATGTGAGTGTGTTGGGGGTAGGGGTGGGGGTCTCTTTCAGCCCATCTCTCACTCGCTTGACACATTACATACCTTCCCTTGAAAAAAGGTTACCTAAGAAAAATGAGTGTAATTTCTGGAGCAAGAAATCAGAAGTCTTTCGGATTTATCCTCTCTCCAATTCAAACATAACGCTATTCACCACTACCTAAAGTACTTCGGTTTCTTGCCTGAAAAGTAAAGTTGAGCTTACAAATATTTTTCCCTTCCATCTCAAAGGAGGCTGTGAAGTTGAACTAGAAGACGTTCATGATCGCCGATGAAAGGTACTCATTAAGTATAATTGCTATCATTACCTGAGTCTGTTTTTAGTTTCCTCATTTTTTATATTTAGAGATGGCATGATATGGTCCACAAGAACTCCAGCATTAGCATCCTTACCCACTTGCCTGCATACCTGGGCCTGTCCTGGGCTAGAAGGTGGGTATGTCAAAGCCTTGGATCTCTGGGCACTGGGGCTCATGGCAAGGCTAGATCCCATGCTCCGTTCGGTGCTACTTTCTGACAAGCATCAAATTTCATTCCAAAACATATGTACCAATAGCTGGCTTGCTGTGGGTACAATTAGTCACTTTCTCAGAATGAGGAGCAAAGGGCTAATTGTTCTGCAAGTGGACAATTGCTGCTGTAATTATTAGCCCCTGTAATTTTTCATCCATACATAATTGCATATGCAGATGAGGAGAGCTTGGGCTGTCTTCTTGCAGTTCCACCCAAGAGGCCGTTCATTGTTATGCTCAGGGTTTTTTCCACTTGTACTGGTCACGGTTGAGCTTTTCCGTGATTGTCTTTTCTTACTCCGTAAAATATCAATGCAAAAGCAGTTTTTAAAAAGTTTTCCAGAACAATTTAAATACTGAATCAGCCCTCTAGTCGCTGGGTTTGTGTTAAATGTAACTTGAGTACTTAACAAAGGCAAGTCTCTGGCTGAAGTTTATGGAATCATACAAAAGAATGAAGCTAGCAATTACCCCTCAGCTCCCAGTATCTGCTCTCCCCTGCAGTCTCGGCTCTTCTCAAAATCTCCAAGAAAAGGAAACTCACAGTCTCTCTTTGGAACTTCATTTCAGTGTATGACTCTAACTTTAAAATATCCAAGCCTTGTATGTTCCCAAATTGAACTCAGGAGTTCTAGAATCATCGTGGTGGCAGCGAATTCATTGTTAGTTTCTTGGAGCATGATGGGACCAAATTTGTTATACCTACGTTTGTAGCCAGAAACCATCTTGAGAGGTAAATGAATCTATTTTAGGTTTCTATGTTAAGTTTTTTGTTTTTTGTTTTTTGTTTTTTTTGTGGTACGCGGGCCTCTCACTGTTGTGGCCTCTCCCATTGCGGAGCACAGGCTCCAGACGCGCTCACGGGCCCAGCCGCTCCGCGGCATGTGGGATCTTCCCGGACCGGGGCACGAACCCGTGTTCCCTGCATCGGCAGGTGGACTCTCAACCACTGCGCCACCAGGGAAGCCCCATGTTAAGTTTTAAAGAAAATGCTTTGGGAAGCAGCTGATCTTTTTCCTGAGGCATTTGGCCAAAATCCACCCAGCTTCATTTCACCTATATCTGCAAATCCTCAGCTCAGGGCAGAAATGTCTGGGTGATAGAGGAAGTTGTGAGGAGGACTTGTCTCCTTCCAATTTGCAAAGCTGCTTGAGAACTCCTTGTACCGAAGGGCATCCCACTGTTCCCCTGTTCCTGGAGCATGGCTGGTGGTCCTAGACAAATACCCATGGTGTGGCAGGCTTCTCTTCAGATGAAAACTCTGAATACTCAGAAAAATTCTTTCCAGCTTTGTGAACTCTCATGATGCAATCAGTCACAAAGCTTGGTAATGCTGGGAAAGGCAAGATTGATTTAAAGGATTTGGGGAGAATCGTGCCATTAGGCAATGCTTTTTTTTTTTCTTAAATAAATTTATTTATTTATTTTTGGCTGCGTTGGGTCTTTGTTGCTGCACGCGGGCTTCCTCTAGTTGCATCAAGCAGAGGCTACTCTTCGTGCGGTACACGGGTTTCTCATTGCACTGGCTTCTTTTTTTGCAGAGCACAGGCTCTAGGCACGTGGGCTTCAGTAGTTGTGGCTCACGGGCTCTAGAGCACAGGCTCCATAGTTGTGGCACACGGGCTTAGTTGCTCTGCAGCATGTGGGATCTTCCCGGACCAGGGCTCAAACCTGTGTCCCCTGCATTGGCAGGCGGGTTCTTAATCACTGCGCCACCAGGGAAGCCCTAGGCAATGCTTTGATTTTTCTTTTTCTTATTCTTTCAGTGGTTCCAAATAAAAGTGAAACTCACTGAAAGCTATAATATCTACCTGCTGAAGTTGAGAAAGAGGCTCCGGTGAAGTCATTTGCAATTAAAGGTAAATCTGGGACTTCCCTGGTGGCACAGTGGTTAAGAATCCGCCTGCCAATGTAGGGGACACGGGTTCAAGCCCTGGTCCAGGAAGATCCCACATGCCGTGGAGCAACTAAGCCCATGCGCCACAACTACTGAGCCTGCGCTCTAGAGCCCGCGAGCCACAACTACTGAGCCCCACGTGCCACAACTATTGAAGCCCGCGTGCCTAGAGCCCGTGCTCCACAACAAAGACAAGCCACCGCTATGAGAAGCCCGCGCACCACGACAAAGAGTAGCCCCTGCTCGCTGCAACTAGAGAAAGCCCACGCAAAAACAAAGACCCAACACAGCCAAAAGTAAATAAATAAATAATAATACTTTAAAAAAAAAAAAAGGTAAATCGGCCTGCACATAGACAGCAAATGTGCGCCTACATGCCTGCAGATCCTTCTGGAAGACTCAGAATAACATTCAGCTGCTCCCTACCTCATGACCCCTAAGAGCTGTGACCTGAATCACTTCCCCCCATCTAAGAATGTTAATAACCACTGTGGAGATCATGCATTGCATTTCCAGTGCCAAAATCCCCCTTCTCTCCTGCTCAAAGAGGATCCTAAATGCACCACATTTGCTTTTTTATGAGGATGCATTTGCCAGTCGGCCTCAGTGCAAGCCCAAGTGCTTCAAAGGCATTAATAAAGGGGTGGTAATCTCAAGAGCCTTATTTTTGTCCCCAGTGTTCACCCCAAAAGGAAATGTGCTTCTTACTAATAATAGAGGATGTGACCAAAAGCATTCAGTGTATTTATCTGTTCCTAGTTCATTTGCCAAGGCTGATGTGCCCCATCAGAGCTCTTTTAGAAAGGCTAAAACAATTAACCTCTTTCTCACTTGCCCTGCCAAACGCCAAGGTCTAGCAGTTCTTGTTCAGGAGATTTAACCAAAGATCAGCCCCTCCTCCCCTGACACATAAACCAAGTTAATGCATAATGATGATGAGAGCTAACATTTACTGAGCTGGGTGCCAGGCACTGTGTAGTCCTTTACATATGTTAACTCATTTCATCCTCGTGACGACCCCGTGAGGTAGATCCCATTCAGATCCCCATTTATCACTGTGGACACTGAGATACAGAAGCGTTAAGAAACTCGCCAGAAATCACACAGCTGGTCCGGATGCTGCTCTAGAGAGAGACACTGCTCTTGGTCACTAGAGATGCACCTCTGAGTGGATGCTGTTGTACGTGTTAAGGTGATGTAGGCTGATGTGTTGCCCTCCAGTTGGTATCAAGGACCACGAGACTAAGAAAGGGCCATCCTGGCTTCTCCCTATTCCTTAAGACCCATGATCCCCTTATGCTTCCTGCTATCATTTAGCTCATTTGTGGTTTGGCTGGATTTCTGACTTCCAAATCAGATGTGCTAAAAAAATAGTCTTGGGCCCTGGTCCAATACAGATTCTTCCAGATTCACTTAGAAGCCTCTGAGTCAGTTTACAATAGAGCACGTGTATTAGACGGACAAGCTCATTATCAGACGATGTGTCTAAAGAAATAACAAGACCACACAAGAGCCAGTCACATCAGATTTACAACCATCAGGCATTTGTCAACAATAGTCACCAAGTCTAGGGCTCGTTGGTAATCGTGCATGAACTGTGTAATGCTAGCAAACAGGAAGGCAGTTCCAGATAAGTCTGGCTGCCATGTACTTCCATCTCTTGTGATTTGGCCCATCTCCATATACCATATATTACTGACTTTTTTGGTTAATCTATATATACGTTTCTTTATTATTTTTAAATTAGTTTTCAGAAGCTATCAGCCCTTGGAATCATCTGATGGGCATTTGTTACTGTTGTTTTGTTTCTTAAACAAAAGCTAAATTAAAAAAAAATTTTTTTTATCCTGATAAAACTCTTATGCCCTCATTCTTAATGCCTTCAGCAAGCTCTGTATAAGGCAAGGAGCTGAAAATAGAATTTGGCACTGAACAATATTCTGTAACATGAAAACTCTTCCCTTGTGTAAAAAAAAAAAAAAATTGTCACAGGCAACATTTCTCTACATTCAATTTGATAACCGAAGCCCAAGAAAATGCAAAAGGGGATGCAAATTTCTGTTCCACGTGTTTTCCTGGGTACGTATCCCTATCACGACCCCTGTCCTCCTCCTGCAGTCAGTAAAGCCCTGGCCCTGGCCGACGCCCACCCACTCACCCACTCCCAGCTCAAACTCTGATCCAGAGGAGGGATGGGCTCTGCTCTGAGTGAAGAACGGCATCGCTCTGGGTTGAATTCATAGTAGTTGTTAATTTTTTAATAGTGGGTTAGTTCGTCGAACTATTTTTGGCCACAGAATGTTTTCCTCCTTATAAGAAGCTTGTAAGCAATATGTAAAACATCTTTGTGGGTCCCTAGCCTACAGCCTTGCAAGTTTCCTTCTCATAACTAGTACTGTTTCTCTTCAGGGTAATTAATTTAACGAGCAACCAGCAATCTACCTTTAGCTTAAACTCCATTGGTTTCCAACTAAAAACAAAAGAAGAATCCAACGTTTGGTGAGTGGCCCAGTCAACCACTTCCCTTGCCAGGAGAGTTTTCAACAGGTGCAGCCACTCTCTGAGGGCCCAGAGATGCAAATTTTGAGCAAAAAAGCCTGTTTTCCTTCTGCCTTTGGCTCCCCTCTGGGTCCTGAAATGACTGTGTTTAACCAGAGACTTACAGATCACGGAAGATGATTTTTTTTCTCCACTCCAGGCAGAAAAAAAGCACAAGCCCAGGTTTATCAAAAAGGCAATTTCCCTCAGTACTTTAATTAAATGTTAACCTTTCTGTGAAGAGTTATAAATTGCATTAGAACATAAACGTCAACCGACGACATTTGAGACCTGAACAGAACTTATGTAATGTTTCCAATAATTAGTGTGTCTATTCCAGACGTCAGTTAAAAGTTCAAAACCTTGATATGTGGGTGTCACCAAAGAGAACAGTGAGAGCCACACACTGGGGTCCTCGGGGAGAATTTCCAGAAAGGTAACACATTTTGACCAGAATTAAAGCAGACTTCTGGCCTAAAGATCTGTTTTCTTTCTGCTCTCCTGGGCCTCCCAGACGCTTGGGGAAATCGTAACAATACTAGATGCGTTTACAAGTCAGACTCAGTCCATGTTTAGAGTGAGTCAAGATTTATAATGCTCTTTTCCTTTTCCTTAACAATCTGAGAGCCCCGGACTGACACCCTTCACCTTGGAGTGAGGCTATCGCTTGTTCTAATCTCCCCCATTCCTCCCAGCCTGCTGACTGGTACACAATGGTTTTTCCCTTCCATCTGGCTGACAGATGCCATAAACTGCACATGACTATGTCAGCCCCCAAGTCAGGGCATCGATAACTTTCATGGGACAAAGTTGATAATCACCTCTTGGTATAAAATGGTCTTTTAGAGAATTAGATAAATGTGAAACTCTGCGCGAGGTCAAGAACATCTTCCAAGGCCACCTGCCCCGCTTTGACGGCATGATGGCCTGACGTGGACATTTGTTTTCAGGCCTGTGATTCCCGCACCCTATGTCCCTCTGCTTCATCCCAGGCAAAAAACTGGGCTGCAGGAAGGCCTGTTGGTCACACCCTTAAACCTGAGCAGGACAGTGCCCTGGGAGCAAGGCCTGCCTCTCAGGGTCAGGCCTTCATGTCCTGTTCTGAAATCTGCTGACCCCGAGGAATAAATAATTCATCTCTCTCCGGTAGTGTCTCTTTTTACAGAGATCTCTGTGACAGAGCTTTGACAGTAGCAATGTTCATCATGATTGTTCATCCACAGAAGTAAGGAGAAGACCTGGGGAGGGGAGAGGGAAGCCCCAGCATGACTCCAGAATATCATTCCACACCTTCATGGTCAACGTCGGAAAGTGTTTGAACAAAGGAAATAAATGAAGGTATAAGGTCTCTGCACGGGCAGTTGCTGGAAGGGTCGGTTTGCTCTAGTCTAAGGCTCGGGCAGGACCACTTCCTGGCTCGTCAGCAGAGATCCTGGTCTTCTAGACATTCTTTCAGCTGGTCCGTCAAGAGGGATCCTGGCCTTCTAGGCACTTTTTTTTTTTTTTTTTGCATTTTCCCCTCCAGGCACACCTCTGCTCTTCCTGTTTCTTTTAGCTTAGGCAAAACGGGGCGGTGGGCGGGAGGCATGATTCTCTGGGCTCACATAACTGGGAGGAAGCCAGAAGAAGCCGAACAGGCCAACCAGTCCCTCTCCCCGCAGCGCAGCTCACCCACCGGCCAGCTGTAGGCTCTTCTTCGGCAGCCCGGCCTCTTCCCTGAAAGGAGAGCCTGATTTGGCCTCTGATTTCACAGTTACATCCTCACAGCTTTGGTCCTGGAGCCTGCCCGGAAATGGTCTGCTCTGACTGTCCCCCAAGCTTTTGGAAGCAGCCCTGCTGCCCAGCTAAACAAATTCACAGTGACTGGGGAGCAGTGGGGTGAGGCTGGACAAGAAAGGGGTTGGCCAGTTTTCAGCTCAGGACAGTTTGGGTATTTCAGCTGGTGTGCACGTATTACTACAATAAAAATGGAAGTACAATAAAATGCTTCCTCTCGACTGGCAGACAGTTAAAAGACAGCATAGCTCAAAAGCATGGCCAGCTCATCGTTCCTATTTTTAATGGTAGTAAAATACCCATGACGGAGAGCTGACCATCTTAACCACGTTTAAGTGTACAGTTTGGTGGCATTAAGTACATTCACACTGTTGTGAATGTCACATGTCACCAGCCACCTCTAGATCTTTTTTCACCTTGAAAAACGGAAACTCTGTACATTGAACAATAATTCCCCATTCTCTGACCCTCTCCCTTTCAACCACCATCCTACTTTCTGTCCCTATAAATTTTACTATTCTAAGTACCTCCTATAAGTAGAACCACACCGTACTTGTCTTTTTGTGACTGGCTCATTTCACGTACCATAATGTCTTCAAGGTTCATCCATGTGGTAAACATTAGAATTTCCCTCCTTTTTAAGGCTGAATAATACTCCATTGTATGGATATACCACACCTTGTTTATCCACTCATCTGTCAGTGGACACTTGGGTTGCTTCCACCTTTTGTCTGTTGTTCATAATGCTGCTATGGACATGGGTGAACAAGCAGCTCACCTTTTAAAACTACATTTTTAAGAGTTTCTCTGGATTTTAGTATGAAGACAGAAGCAAAGGGAGGCCAGGGCACCTGGGAAGTAAACTACCCATCCCTCACCCCTGGCCATCAAAGGGCTCCATCCTGTGTTCTTTGAGTGTCCTATGAAGCAGAGATTTTTATCCCCATCTCATACCGAGAAACTGAGGCTCAGAGGGTTAATTAAGTTGCCCAAGGTAACATAGCTAGAAAGGGGCTGAGAGTCAACCCAGGTCTGACTCCACGGTCCCTAACCCATCTGCTGTCTCGTGCTGCCTCCTGAAAGTGGGGCAAAGCTGGACCCGGTGTGTGTGAAGATGGGGGGCAGGCAGGAGGCTGAAACTCTATCCCTCCCTCCCCTGTGCCTAAGGAACAAACATTATTATTATTATTTTTTTTTTTAGAGCCAATGGAAAACAAAGAAAAGTACAGCTAATGGAGCCTACAGGATGCAGACAGGCAGCCTGACTCTCAGATGAGAACACACTTAGCTATTTGTAACAAGGCTGAAAGTGGGGACAAAATCTCAAAGTCTGCAAGGAATCGTGGCGCAAAAGGGACCAAATTGCAGGAAGTATTTCAAGGCCGTGAGTGGACAGCAAAATGGCAGATGAGTTTTAGGAGGGAAAATGCCGGGAACTGCACTCAGAGAAAATCACCCAAACCAGACTAGCAGGGGATTGCTTTGAGCAAGGTCAGGGTGTGTATGGGCTGAGCTGCCCAGTGCCCCTCAGCAGGGGAAGGGAGCAAAAAATACCGACATCTTGGGCTTCCCTGGTGGCGCAGTGTTTGAGAGTCCGCCTGCCGATGCAGGGGACACGGGTTTGTGCCCCGGTCCAGGAGGATCCCACATGCCACGTAGCGGCTGGGGCCGTGAGCCATGGCCGCTGGGCCTGTGCGTCCGGAGCCTGTGCTCCGCGGCGGGAGAGGCCACAGTGGTGAGAGGTCTGCATACCGCAAAAAAAAAAAAAAAAAAAAAAAACCCAACATCTTTGAAAAAGACATCATTCACAAAGCAGAAAAAAATAAAACAACAATAAACACCCTTACCGAGGTGGAAAATAAGGCTTGCACTGAATGAACAGATCCCGCAAGGGAAGGAGTAGTTTTTCTTTGGAAATACCAGGGCTGCCTGTTGCAGGCACCGAAATGGTCAGTAAAATTTTGAGCATCATCAGAGCAGCCCGAGAACACACCTCCTCCCACACCCCTGGACCACTGCATGTGACTTCCTGTGGCATCTCAGGAAAGCAGCGTAGATATGAGGAGATGCAGGGTTGAAACGGGAATGAGTGCAGGAGCCTGGGGTTTTCTCACAGACCAACGCCCTCCCTCCTTGAAGGGCTGACCATGAGATCGGGGAAGATAACGCTGTCTCTGGACAGGTTACATCCAGGAGCCTCCTGGCCCGGGCTTTGTTTTATGTTGCTTGTCTGTTCATTGTGAGGGCACAGGAAAGGGAGGGGATGGGAGGAGATACTTTGCTATTAGGTCTTCAAGAATCTTTGTGGAGTTTCTCTCTGAGACCAGGGCCAGGATGTGGCCAGACTCCAAGTCATATTAAAAACCCCCCATGCCCTTCCAACCAGACCTGGCCCTGGCTCGTGGGTCCGCAGCTGCCGGGTGAGGGGTCCTAGGCTGAGCTCAGAGAGGGGAAGGATCTCCCTGCATTCTCAGGATCTGACCTTTGAGACATTTTACTGAAATTTCTAAAACCACGGCAACGCCTCTGCTGCCTGAAACAAGAATCTCAGGTAAGGACAGTGGTGGAGCCTGTGATTTCTGGGTCTCACTGGGTCCATGCGTTGGGACCACCACCGTCCTCGCCACCAAGCACTCAGAAGCAGGGCTTCCCTGGCCCCACACAGCCCTGATCCAAGGGCCAGGCCCTAAGCTCAGTATTGGGTGGCCTCATTCCAGGCTCCCAAGGGCCACTCCGATCTGTACTCAGCTCCCAGGGAAGGGGCTGCTCACGACCTGGGTGGGGAGTGGTGGGGGAGCAGGGGGCTCCGGTCTGGGGAAAGAGAGGGAGTGAGGGCAGGAGATAGGCGGGCATGAGGGCTCACTGGGGAGTGGGGAAAGTGTATTGTGGAGGTAAAAAGCTAGGCAGCCAGCCAAGCTCCCTCCGTGCTAGCGGGGACTGACGGGGGTCCCTGCGCAGTAGTGCGGCTCCCGCACTGCACGAAGGCGTCCCCCAGAGGCCGGGAGTGGAGGTGGAGCTGCGCACAAAGGTTGCGTGCCGGGCCCCAGCCCTGCCCAGGGCTGTGCTCAGCGGGAGGATACAGACGCTCTCGTAATCACGCAAAGATGCAGCAAAGGCAGGTGGACAGCCCTGGGCTTCTCACCAAAGGGACGCTCAGTACATGTCGCAGGAATGACTGTGAGTCAGTTGATGAGAGCGCATGCACCCCCCTTCCTCTGGGGAACACATGGGTAACACACAATAAGCGGCACCTCTGCCTGGGCTTTGCTAGGCTAACTCTGGCTCAGCAAAGCCACCTCCTCGGCTGGCAGTCGGGGAGAGTGTTCTACGTGTGCTGGGCTCATTATCCACAGGGCAGGTACCCACCTGTGGGGCTGGGCATCAGGCCTCTGCCTTCATCCCAAGTCTAGTTGGGCGGGACCGGTGCATGCAGAACAGAGCATCCTTTCCCTGACCGGGGCAGCCAGCCCCGTTCTCTCTCCACCCATAGCATAAGATTCCCTCCCTGCCATTAACCAGCCGGCTCCCAGGGGGCAGGGGGCAATCCCCTCCCTGTGGCCGCTGCACAGGGATGACATCTAAGGACCATTCGAAGTGCAAGGGGATTGACCCCGCTCCGCAGTGCACTTTCTGCTTAATAGGAACAGCTGGTCAGTGAAGTGTTTGCTAGCAATTTAACAAGGCTCAAACGGCGAGAGGCATCTGCCGATAAATCAAAAGCAGCGCCCGGCTAAATGAGGTTTAATTTAAATTCCTATCTCGAGCGAAAGGGGAGCATAATTGTGCCTTCCAGTTGTATTAGTACCAGCAAGGCCCGGGCCAGATCGGCTCGCTGCCCACCCCCAGCCGCCCTGGGGTGTGATGGCCCCAACAAGACTAAACTGTAAAATAAAGCCAACTGCCGAGGGGGCAGGGGAGGGCGAGAGGAAGGAGATAATATGTCATTTCTTGCAGAAACAAGCCAAACTTTACTGTATTCGGAAGCCATAAAACTCATCACGGCCAGAAGCAAGTCCACTGTGGTTGCCCCATTAGAGCAGAGGGCAGGGGCCCAAGGGCAAGGGGGCAAATGAGCCTGGCAGGGAGAAGGACGCGTTCCATGGACGTGTCACCAGTCAGAGCCATGATGACACCCAGCAAGAGAAGAGCTGCTTTCTTCTCATTGTCTCCTGGCACAGAGATCTGGACACAGACTTTGCCACCTATACACACGTCCTCCTCTGCCTCGAGCTGTCCTCAGCCTTGCACGTTCACCTGTAAACCCCTAGCCCCCAATGCATTTGATTCTCCCCTCCCTGCACATCCCATTTCTCTTTAAAATCAGAGCCTGGGCTTAACATCAGGCAAAAAGCCGGCTGCTGTCTAATGCGTCTTCCCTGCGAGTGCCTCAGGAAATCAAGCAGTGAGTCACCAAAGATTTGTCCTTCAAGGAGTCCTATCGCGGCGGCCCTGCTCGCACGTTTCATTTCACGGGGGCCAGAGATGCCTTCCCCGCGGGCTGGGTCTGGAGGGTGTCATAGGAGCTCCGTACCCAGGACCTATTAGGCGGAGGGAGTGACTGAGAAAGCCTTGGGGTGGAGAAGCAGGTGCCCCCATGCCCACGGATGCCAAAAGTACGGCCTAGAGTTCACGCACAGTCAGTCCTCACGCCCTCATCCTTCTCAAGGCAAAGTCTATCCTCTCCCTCTGCTCCACACTCCTCTCAGTTACGCTTCCTAACTTTGCTCTTCAAACACGTCAGCACCTGTTCCCTTGAAATCAGCACATGTTCACTGAGGACAGGGACCCTGCCACAGCGACTTCGTCCCCTTTTGTAATAGGTCCCAAGGCTCATAGGCCAGGGCAAGACCTCACCCAGGAGTGTATCTTTTAGGAATTGTGTATGACAACTAGTAAGAGCAAAGACAAGAAGTTTATTTTTCTCTCACGTTAAAATTCACAGATGGCAGTCCAGGGCTGGCATGGCAATGTACATCAGAAATCAAGGCTCCTTCCATTTCTTGCTTCTGTATCTTTTTTTAAAATTAAACTATAGGTTGATTTACAATATGGTGTTAGTTTCAGGTGTACAGCTTCAGATTCTTTTCCATTATAGGATATTACAAAATATTGAATATAGTTCCCTGTGCTATAAGTAAATCCTTAGTGTTTATTTTATATATAGTAGTGTGTATCCATTACTCCCATACTCCTAATTTATCCCTCCCCCTCCCCTTCCCCCCTTGGTAACCATAAATTTGTTTTCTGTGTCTGTGAGTCTGTTTAGTAAATAAGTTGATCTGTGTTATTTTTTTAGATTCCACATGTAAGTGATGTCATATGACGTTTGTCTTTCTCTGCCTGACTTACTTCACTCAGTATGATCGTCTCTAGGTCCATCCATGTTGCTGCGAATGCATGGTTCTGTATCTTTAGCCGCTGGCTTTCATCCTGAAGGTCACCTCATGAGCAGAGATTGATGCTGGAACACCAACTATCACATCTGGATTCCAGGTAGGAGGCAGAAGAAAGAGGGAAGGGATATTTTTTTTAAAAAAGGGGGAAAAAAAGGCACTTCACAATTGCCTATTTTGTAAGTTTTCTCAGAATTCCCACCCAATAACATCTCTGTATATCTCACTGGCTAAAACCTAGTCACGTGGCCACACCTAGATACACAGGAAGCTGGGAAACGTGGTCTATTAGTTGAGCACATTGCCACCTCCCACAGTCAATAGGGCTGGGCTGCCTCTACAAAGGAAGAAGAGGAGAAGGGATTGGGGCTGGCGTTAGCAGCCTCTGCCACCATAGGCTGCATCTCGGTTTTGCTTTACCGTTTGACAGGTCTTCCTGTGAGGTTCTGTGGTTGAGACGGTAACACCCAGACTGGGTAACCAGACAGTCTGGGGGGATCCCGTCTAAGCAGCATCTCAAAGGCAGTTGTGATGACGCCAGCTGGGACGGAAATCTAGTGACCATCACAGGACCTAGTCCTGACGGCAGATGTTAATAGTGGCTTGGATGCAGACTTCCAGAAGGCAGGATCTTTGCCCCACTGACGAGGGACACATATAAAAAACCCGAGCAAATGTGACAGCATCTATTCGAGCACACAGGGGAGAGTGTCCAGGGCAGCAAGGGGACACAGAGCAAGTTGCCCTGGATTCTGAGCCTGGGGTTTTTTCCTGGTCCCTATACCCTCCTGAGCACAGCCTTAACATCTGTTGGTGTTTAAACACATATAGGTGCCAAAATAATACATAAATAACATTTTTTTGCACAAACTTTGTGTTTGGCGAATACACACTAATTGGTCAAAAGTAGGCGTAAGCACCAAGCACTTCCCTGGTGGCGCAGTGGTTAAGAATCTGCCTACCAATGCAGGGGACACGGGTTCGAGCCCTGGGCTGGGAAGATCCCACATGCCACAGAGCAACTAAGCCCGTGCGCCACAACTACTGAGCTTGCACTCTAGAGCCCTCGAGCCACAACTACTGAGCCCGCGTGCCACAACTACTGAAGCGGGCGTGCCCAGGGCCAGTGCTCTGCAACAAGAGAAGCCACAGCAATGAGAAGCCCGCGCACCGCAACGAAGAGTAGCCCCGGCTCGCCGCAACTAGAGAAAGCCCCCTCGCGGCAACGAAGACCCAACACAGCCAAAAGTAAATAAATAAATTTATTTTAAAAAATTAGGCATCAAGTCCCACACATTGGTCTTCAATAACGTCCACGAGAGCAGCAGCTGGAAGAAGCAAGTTAAAGATGCTACAGCACCTGAAAGGGATCCTCCACTTCTCACACACATATTTTTTGAGCACGACTGTGTTTGTTTGAACTGCTCTCACAATGTTCTTCCAGAAATTGGGTAAATTTGATGGCCCAAAGGAAAGAGAGGCGGGAGAGGGTCCTTCAGCCCTGAGTTCCAAGCTAAACCAGGGACGCTGCATGTTTATTTGCAGAGCAATGCTCAGAAAGCGTGCCTGTTCGGTCTTTTGTTTTTTGCTTTTTATTTTGAAATAATGTTAGACTCACAAGAAGTTGCAAAAATAGTAGAGAGTTCGTTGGTACCCTTCACCCAGGTTCCTCAAATTATAACATCTTACACAACCAGAGCACGTTATTTTTTTTTAATATTTATTTTATTTATTTGGCTGCACCGGTCCCAGTTGCAGCATGCGGGATATTTAGTGGCGGCATGCAGAAGCTTTAGTTGCGGCACATGGGATCTAGTTCCCTGACCAGGGATCAAACCCAGGCCCCCTGCATTGGGAGCTCGGAGCCTTAGTCACTGGACCACCAGGGAAGTCACCAGAGCACAGTTTTAAAACCAGGAAAAGGATATTAGTACAATATTATTAACTAAAACTACAGACCGTATTCAGATTTCACCAAGTTAGCACATGGCTATACTCATGTAAACACTATCCTATTCAGGGTACGGAGGTGTTCTGTCCCCAGAGTGAAAACCCTTTGCCTATCCTTTTAGGGACCTCCCCCTGGCACTCACTGATCTGTTCTCCATTACTATAATTTTGTAATTTTAAAAATGTAATATAAACTAAGTCATATAATTTGTAAACACTTTAGGGTTCTTTTTTCACTGAGGATAATGCCCTCAAGATCCAGCCAAGTAGTTGCATGTATCAATAGTTTCATCCCTTTTTTTTTACTGCTAAGGAGATCCATGGCATGAATGTACCACAGTTTGTTTAATCACTTACCATTAAAGAACGTCTGTTTCCAGTTTTTGTCTGTTACAAACAAGGTTGCTATAAATATTCGTGTACTACTATAAACATTTGTGCATAGGTGTTTGTGTTTGATAAGCTTTCATTTATCTAGGATAGATACCCAGGAGTGTGATTGCTGGGTCACATGGTAAGTATATGTTTAACTTCACAAGAAAATGGTTTTCCAGAGTGGCCTCACCATTTTATATCCCACTAAGCAACGTGTGAGTTTCAGTTGATTCCCATCCTTTCCAACAATTGGTATTGTCAATATTTTTAATTTTAGCCATTCTACCTCGTGTGTAACAGTATCTCCTCATGGTTTAATTTGTAATTCTCTAATGGCTAACAATGGTGAACTTCTTTACAGATGCTTATTTGCCATTCACATGTTCTATCTGGAGAAATGGCATTCAAGTCTTCTGCCCACTTTCTAATTGCAGACAGTCCCTAACTCAGGATGGCTCAACCTAAGATTTTTTGAGTTTACAACGGGGTGAAAGTGACACATGTTCAGTGGGAATTGTACTCACGAGTTTGAATTTTGGTCTTTTCCCAGGCTAGGGACAGGCAGTACGATGCTGTCTGTCACAAAGCCCCGTGGTGGGACCAGGTAAGAATGGCGGGATTGGAGATACACAAACCGTAGCCAGTCTTCAATTCACAGATCACTCCGTTTCTTACACACAATTAACACGCAGCACAGGTTAGTCAAAGTAGAGAAAATAGAAAGGGGTAATGCACCGACCGCTCCAAGGAGAAGTCCCGAAAGGAGGCACCTCAGCACAGGCAGCGGTCTCTGGTCCTTCCCTCGGCTCCAACAGGAACTCGGGCAGGTCCATCTGGAACATCTCTCAGCAGCGTGGAGTCGGGTCCTCCCGTGAAGAGCTCAACTCCGTGGACTCTTTTTAAGGAGTCTGCCAGTACGGTGTAGGGTTACACCCCTGGGGTCTTGTCTCTCTAAGTCACTCCTTCCTTTCCTCTGACTTATGTTGCCAAACAAATATCTTATGTAAAGTAACACTCTTCATTTATCCCTCTGAGACACTCGCGGTCCTACACTGGACATTTCAAAACAACTAATGTGGAAGTTTACCTTGACCGCTGTGACTCTTTTGAATCACATAACATAGCTTAAAATAGCTTAACTCCTAAAAGTTTCACGCAGGATGAATAGGAATCCTAACACGAACGGAATCGCATGATAACATATACTGTCTCCTGATGCTGGACAGAGGCAGCCACTCCCTGTCAGCCGCACGATCACCAGGGTAAACACCCCATACACTTAACAACCATTCCGTACCCACACAACCATTGTGTTTTCACTTTCGGGAAATTACTCAATAAGTTACATGAGATAGTCAACACTTTATTGTAAAATAGGCTTTGCATTAGGTGATTTTGCCCAACTGGAGGCTAAGGTAAGTGTTCTGAGCACATTTAAGGTAGGTGAGGCTAAGCTATGAGGTTAAGTGGGTTAGGTGTATTAAATGCATTTTTGTCTTAACGATATTTTCAACTTGTGATGGGTTTATCTGGATGTAACCCAATCATAAGTTGAGGAAGATCTATACATTGCTTTACTGTCAAGGTTAACAAGTTCTTGATATATTCTGAACTGTAAGTTCTTTGTCAGATATATGATTCTGCAAATATATGCCCACTTACACCACTTTGATTCAACATAGTACTAGAAGTCCTAGCCAGACATTAGGCAATAAAAAGAAATAAAAGTCATCTAAACTGGAACGTAGAAAGTAAAATTATCTCTGTTTGCAGATAATATGATTTTTATGTAGAAAACCCTATAAAGATTCCACACACACACACACACACACACACACACACACTGTCAGAACGAATAAATGAATTCATCAAAGTAGCAGGATGCAAAGGCAACACACAAAAATCAGTCGCATTTGTATATGCAAACAACGAACAAGCTGAAAAGGCAGCGAGCAAAACCGAATAACAAGAGCAGAGAAAGTTACAGGAGGAACCGATTCCCTGCAGATTTGTAGGGAGGAGACTGGCTTGAACCACTCAGCCCAGGAGCTCATCATCACCGCAAAGCCGGCTCTCCGGGGAGGCTGGGTAAAGATGCCCAGCCTTCCAGAGACCAGCCCTTCTGACAAAGCACAGCCGCCTTCCCGAGCAGCCAGGCAAACTCTGCAGAGAAAACGCAGGGCAGCTGCTGAGCAGCCTGAATTGCCATTCAAAGGAGAGGTGGTTTCTCTCCTTCTCTTTCTGCCTGAGCAAGTGGATCCGCATTCCCACTGTTTATGTGTCTTAAAAGCCAACATGTTCAGTGTGTTTTGGGTGTGGAAAATGATCAGCCCACAGCTGGCACGTTGAGATTATGTCTTAGGCGAGGCGTTTCCTTCGAGACCGAACCGTTTGTACAGTTTTGTTATTTCAGACCACACGCTGTCTGGCTGCTGAGCAACAGAACAGGAGTAAACGGACCAACATTCTCAGGAACGTGAGAACCAGTTTCGGCGCCTGGTGAGAGTGAAAGCTGGATCTGGGCGGGTGCCAGGCAGAGCACACCCGCCTGCTTCACCCTTCCCCAGGCTCCATCCACGTCTGTGTGGCCCCGGGCAGGGGTGAAGCTTGGGGTGATTGCGTGTCACACACGTGCCCCTTCATCCCCTGCCTGCTTCCCAAAAGGGCTTCCTGCTCCTGCCACAGACAGCAAAACCTGCTTGGAGTAGAAGGGCAGAAAATGGCCTTTTCCTGAGCCAAACCCCAAAGGAACCCAAACTCCGTGTAAAATATGTGGGCGCACTTCCTGTTTTAGCTACCTTAGGAGGGGTTCACGATCCTCTCACACACTCCTGATGCCTCTCCCCTTCCCGTCATCAATTTCATGGCCTTAGCATGTTTTTCTGAGGGTTAGGCAGTAAGCGTAAAAGTACAGACACACTCATCGGTGAAAGAAATGTAGTTGGCCTACATAAGCTGCAAAATGAACTTCTTGTGTGATGTTTGGTGATTATATCCCTACAGGTGAAGGCTTGAACTCAGGGTACTGGAGAAGTTTTACTCAAAATGGATAGATGTGTGAGTGGGTGAGTGGATGGATGGAGGGATGGATGGGTAGATGGATGGATGGATAGCTAGCTGGGTGGGTGGGTGGATGGATGGATGAATGGATGAAAGGATGGATAGATGGTGGGTGGGTGAATGGATGAAAGGATGGAGAGATGGTGGGTGGGTGGATGGATGGATGGATGAATGGATGAAAGGATGGATAGATGGTGGGTGCGTGGGTGAGTGGATGGATGGATGAGTGGATAGATGGGTGGGTGGATGGGTAGTTGGATGGGTGGGTGAGTGGATGGGTGGGTGAGGTAAAAAGAGAACCACAGCAGGCTCAATGGCCCCCTGAAGCCCCTGCCCAGTGAGCGGTGGGGGGAACCTACTAGCCTTCCTGTCTTTAGTGTCCTGTAGGAAAGTCTAGTTCCTCCCTGGCCCTGGCCCTGATGACCAATGCACAAGTGACAACCACGACTTGGAGCACCCTTGACCACACTGTGACATCTGTGTCTCTACCTTAGCAAGAACATGGTCTCTCTCAAGAAAGAAAGATAGTAATAGGAAAAGGACCTCAGCTGAATAAAGACACAGAGCTATTCAGTTTCAAGGCCAAAATCAACCAACTATCACTGCCCTATTCTTATTTTTAAAGTGATTTGTCAGAATAAAAAAAAAAAATCTGTTTACTGGCCCTGAAGCATCTCTTCCAATCCCAGCAGGGACAGAACTCGGGTGTTAGAACAGCGTGCCAGGCTGAGTCCCTTCCCAGCCACTGGGCAGCATCCCTGCTCACTTCTCAGACCCTGGATCCTGCTGGGCTTCCCAGTGCGTGGGAGCCGAGCTGGGGTCTGGGACCTGCTTCCAGGCCACCAACCTGAGGTCTGGGGCATCAGCCAGCAGGACCCCTGATGGAAACGGAGCCGTGTAGGAAAGAACTGGACGGCAGGGACTCTGGACAGGGCCCACTCTCCTCTCCCCAGCTCACCAGGGAGCTCTTCGGGCTTCAGATCAGCTCTTCCCCCAGACTTCTTCCAGGTTCTGAGCTGGCAGGTAAGGTGGGCTCGTGTCCCCTGGGGGCTGACCACTGAGTCCCATGGGGCCTTCTTGGGAGGAGCTCCCACACGTTTCCTTTTCCTTCCTCTTTTCATTAGTTCTCCAACCTTATACTCTGTCTTATGCGCTGGTCCTAGATGCTTCCCTCTTTCCAGCATCTGCTGGATGGTAAGCGCGGGGCTAATCTTCCCTATTAATCTGCCCCTGGCTGCCCCTCCACACTCCCAGCCCCTCGGGGGGTCTGCTGGACCCAGCATCCTCCCCTGCGAAGAAGTGATTGGTCCAGATGCTGTCTGAGCTTCCCCCCAGCCCTGGCATTTCCTTTTAAAGGGTGGGTGGTATGTTCTTCCTCAGACCCTCAGAGCCAAGAGCCTGCTCTTCACACCTTCTGGGCACCGTGGGAGACGCTGGACTGAAAGCAAAACAATCCACTGGTCCGCAGCTCTGCCTGCACCGTCCAGTTCCACCCACGGGAGCCACCAGGCACACGCGGCTCTGGACATTCCCATTGAAAGTAATTAAACTTAACAAACTTTCAATTCTGTAGTTCAAAGAATCTGAAAAGGAATATATATATAGGGCTTCCCTGGTGGCGCAGTGGTTGAGAGTCCGCCTGCCGATGCAGGGGACATGGGTTCGTGCCCCGGTCCGGGAAGATCCCACATGCCGCGGAGCAGCTGGACCCGTGAGCCATGGCCGCTGAGCCTGCGCGTCCAGAGCCTGTGTTCCGCGACGGGAGAGGCCACAACAGTGAGAGGCCCACGTACCGCAAAAAAAAAAAAAAAAAAAAAAGAATATATATATAAAACGGAATCACTTTGCTGTACATCTAAAACATTGCAAATCAACTATACTTCAATAAAAAAATTTGGAACAAGAATTTTTTTAAATTCAGTATTTTAGTCGTGATGCCCTCTTGTCAGCTACCCAGTAGCTACCTGTGGCTGGTGGCTACTTTATGGGACGGTGCAGTAAAGCGTTTCTGTCGTCAAGGAAGTTTCCCCCAGGTAGTCCTGGAGGCAGGCATGCGGTCTGCGGAGGCCAGGCCAGAAGCTGAATTGTCCTAGGACCTACCTCTACTGCCCTGTATTCCTTAGAAGTTAGTCACTCAAGCAAGTCCGTATTCAAGATGGAATAGTGTTAAAGAATTGGTGGGCATTTAAAAAAATCTGTACAGAAGGTAATTCAAAATCTGATACCTTCCACTCCCGTGGCCATCTTGAAATACATCCTCCACACACTCTTGGGTCCCCAAGGCAGAGACGAGAGCATCTGTCCAGACTCTTCCCTCCTCACCCTGCACCCATTTGGCACCAGGCCGTGTTGACTCCGCCTCGCAAATTACTCTCACGTTCCTCTCTCTCTATCCCTCCTGCCACTGCCATGGATGGACCTCCATCGTGCCCTCTGGGTCAACTGCCAACCCTCTTCCTCCTTCCCCAGGGTACTAGGACCACCACTGGAATGCACCTCAGACCGTACCATGGCCCTTCACTTTCCTGAGTAGGAACCTGAGTACCAGAGAGGTAAAGGGACTTGCCCAAAGTCACACAGCTGCCTGGAAGCAGAGGCAGGCAAGAACTCAGTGCTGCTGGCCGCTGGGGCTGGGCATCTTCCATTACCTCACTGCCTTGAGGGTAAGTCTTTGGATGGTCTTGAAAGGCATTCTCCCACCAGAGGCCTGGGACAGTCTCTCTGTCTTTTTATTCCAAGCCCAAAATATGGTCTCCGTTGCTGGATTTTGCAAACAAATTATTGCTAGAGAAATAAATGGCCACTTTTATTATTTTCTTTATTCCAAGTTACCACTTAAATAGGCATTGCCAGATTTCTGGGTGTCATCATCTCATGAAGGAACTATTCTTGATCTTAAGGAACTTCCGTTCTAAAATTATACAAGACACAGACAGAGAAGATAGACACACACAGAGAGACACTAGGCTTTGCTGTTTTTGGTAAGGGCTGGGGGAAGCGCAGGGAAGGGAGAGAAAATAGAAAAGGATAGAGAAAGATCAGCACTGTTTGGTGGATGAAAATAGCAGGAGAGACGGCAGAGAACTTGATGGGTTCTGTCCCCAAGAAGAAGGGATTTCGAAGCTGCGCAACTATTTATTTATTTTTGCATGTGGAATCAGCTATTTTATGCAACTGATAAAATCAAGGACAATTAGACCAAATTGAGCTTTAATTTTGGATTGAAAGTGTGATTCTTCCACCAAGAACTCCCTCCCACGACATCTGAAATTACTAACTGCGGAAGGCACCCAGAGCCGTCAGCCTAGACCAGTGCGGGCTTAATGTCGGTCAAAAACGTAGACGCTAGGCCCCGCATGCTCCTGCAGGGGCATTAGAAAGTCTAGACGGGGGTGCAGATTACGGCCACACCTCAGGCAGCATTATTTAAAGCACTTGCTTGTTTACAGTTGATTTAACTTTGGAACCGAAGAAGGAAAAGTGACCCCAGAACCCCTGGAGGATCTGGGCTGCTGGCTGTGGGTTTGGGAGGAATAGCGGGTAGGGATGTTGGTGGGACACACTCCGGTCAAAAGCAAGATTTCCCTCATAATTTCATTCTCCAAAATGTGCTGAGCTTCCCCTAACCTTGAAAATAAAACAAAACAAACAAACAAACAAAAAAACCCACGCTATCACCTCTTTTCTCTTCCCTACATCTCCCTTCCTTTGCTACCCTGGTCCATAGAAGCGTAACATCCAAGTTAAAAGTTCAGAGTCTTTCTTTGAGGTCAGACAGTCCTGGGCTGACATCCCTCCTCACCTATCAAGGAAGATCTCTCTGAGCCTCGGGCCATAGCTGCTGAGTACCAGATGATGATGGTGTCTTGTCCACAGGGTGTGGACAGGATAATGGGATGATGTGTGTAAGGCATTTGACTGGCACAAAGTCGGGGTTCACAAACCATTCGCCGTCATTATAGTTATTCCTGTGGTCACACGGCCTCTAGGCCCCTTTCTCCTGGGCCTGTTAACTGATGCTGACGATTTCCCCCGTCTTGGCCGGATTGCCCTTCGGAAGCCTCGGTCCCTGTCGGAAAGCTGAGGCAGGGCCGGGACGCGTGTTCCCTCTGGGAGGAGTTGGGGACCCCACCCGTGCCCCGCGTGGGCCCTCTCAGCCGGACGGAGGAGAGGACAAAGCTTTCCCCAGGTGCCGCAGGCAGGGCTGGGGCAGACAGAGCTCATCGCTGGCGTGTCCCCCAGGCCGGACACGACGACGGGTGAGATGGAAGGCTTGCGGGGTCCCCGGAAGGGCTCGGGGAGCATAAGGGGCCCATGTCATGTGAGACCCCTGAGCAGGGGACGCGCAGCCAGGCCTTCAGAGTCTGCTTTCAGCTGGTGTCCGGGCTTAAAAATGGTGACGAAGCCCAATTTCAACTTTCCCTCCACCCTCTCTGAGATGCCTCTGACCCTCTCTCCATCAGTCGACCCTGGGTTTGTCTCTTTCCTGCAGGGGAGGGAGGGCCTGGTTGTCGAGAAGGCTCTTGGTGAGATCAGGGGCCTGGTTGTCGAGTGGACTGGACAGAGGGAGGGAAAGGAGGACGTGGGAGGATTTGCTCTCAGCCTTTAGATGGTTCCTCGAGTGGTTGTGTTCATTTGTGCGACTGGGATCGGGCACAGCTCCTGCCCCGAGGGGCTCCTGAGGGAGGGGAGAAGGGGGCTCTAGATAACGAGAGACATGAGCACAGGGCGTGCTGGGAGCCCACGGGAGGAGGGGTCAGTAAAGGCCTCAGGAGAAGGAAAGGTCTGAATTAGGATGTCAAGGGTGATGAGCAGGGGTTACGGGGTCACCCAGGTTGCGGAGGGTAGGACAGCTGGGCGTGGTGTGTGTGTGTGTGTGTGTGTGTGTACTGCAGGGTTACAATTCATTTGCGGGTGCGGGGAGGATGTTAGGAAGTGGAGAGGTTGGCAGGGGCCACATCACAGAGGCCCTGAAGGTCCATGTCACAGAATTGGGGTTTTCCCAGAGAGACGATGGGAAGCCCCAGAAGATGTTGAGACCGGCGAGTGCCACAGCAGGACTGCATTTCAGAGCCGCCCATGCTGACTCTGCCCCAGGATGCGTTCTTGGGCCTTGACGGTCACATACCCGGCTGCCACATTTCTGCTTTGCAGAACTGAGGAGACTCAAGGCAACATTTTTTGTTGTTGTTCATGCCATTGCTTAGCAATGGAAGCAAAACAGACTCACCTTCCATGTGATCAGGGGCCCTTTAAAATGTGTTTTTATTTTTTATCAAAGTAGTGCATGTACATAGGTTAGGAAAGCCAGACATGGACACAAGGTGTGTGATAGAAAACAGTTGTCCCTGCCCCCTCTGCCTCCCTCCCAATTCTCATTCCTCAGATACCACAGCTTCCTTCTTCTGCTCTTTACCTCTGCATCTGCAGACGGCATAGGTAGAATGCTTTTTCTTTTTTTTCTGTTTTAGATTCATTGTGGAAGGCCGGGCCATTGAGATAGGCTGGGACCTGGGACCTGGGACCCTTTGCTGCAGTGCTTATACAAAGAAACTACAAGAGACTAAAAATAACTGCTTGCATGCGCATGCACAGTTGGGACAAATTATGGACAACAAGATACAAAGAGACCAAAAAAAACCAACTGCTACTTCTGAAGAGCTGGGAGCAAAAGCAGGGGGTCGGGAGCAAAAGCAGGACACTGTGCCTGCCCCCCGCACATAACACCACCTAAGGGGTGGGCAAACCACCTAAGCACCCCTCCGGCCTGATCCCTGGACACACCCCTGCCCTCACCCCATATAAGGAAACAGCTCACGCCCCTGCTGCAGCAGGAACCCCAGTAAAGCCTTGCCTGAACGTCTTGTCTGGCCTCTTATCAATTTCTGTTGATTAAGAACCCTGGTTGGTAACACCATCCCTCCCATTTACATACTCTTGCCTCCTCTCCATGTCCTCATTTCCTCAATACAGCGACGTCACACTTTTAGCTAAACCAGGGGCTAGCATAGTGTTTCCAGCACAGCCGAGCCACCTGGTAAACTAGAGCAACGTTTTCTTTTGTTTTGCTCTTTGGTTTCCTGGAGTTAGTCATTGCCAGTTTGTTTGGTTTTCCCAAACAAACTGATTCACCCCCAGCCCCTTCAGCTGAACCCCAACCTCCTTTCATACCTTGGAGCAAAGCAAGCCTTCTGCAGGATCCTTTCTGCTGAGCCTTTCCTCCTGGACCTTCCCTCTCCTGCTCAGGTGGGAGACACTTCTCTCCAGGAGGCTGCCTAGCTGGCACACGGGGGCTTCTTCTCACTCTCAGCCTGAAAAATCCCTTGGCCTTCAGAGCACCTGGGGACCATTTGGGGACGCTTCCTCAGGTAGAAGAAGCTATACAAAACTTTTCTAAAAACTAGGATAATTTTGGATTGCCCCTTTAAGTACACTGGAAATGACTCTTACCCGCACACAGGCCTTGGCTTTCTGAGGGTGCAAAATCGAATCCCCTCTTTGGTTTTAAATGCACTAAAGCCCTTGCTCCGCCGGTCTGAGTCCTACAAGGGCGTGCAAGACACACAGCTGGTAATTTTTCCAGGTGCACACACAGTAGTTAAACTGAATGCTATCATAGCCTTTCTAGGTAAAAAGGCCTGCTGGGCTTGTTTTAATGAATACATAAAGCTCATCTGTAATTAGTACCTTTAGTTATTAATATGCAAAGGAGGCCTGCTGGTATCTGTAATTAGCACCAAATTCTCGATGGTTAAGGATGCTGCCAAAATAGGAAAGTCTGCAATCCTCAAAGTCTCCAGCCACTTGAGGACCTCCCAGACCTCACCTCCAGCCTAGCCTCCCCCTCTGTGCTCCCCTCCCAGGTGTCCAGCTGCCTGCCAGACCCTCCTCTCTGTATTCCAGAAGCATCTTGAACTAGTCTAACACTGGACTCAAGTTCTATTCCCTCCCTACACGTGCAGCCCCTTCTAAGAAGCCCAGTCCTGGGTCATGGCCCTTGTCTTTCCCTTGCCCTCCTTCCTCCTTCCCAGCAGGCTCACCTCCTCGGGAATAATACACCCAGGCAGTCCCCTGACCCAGAAACCCATGCCCCCTCATGACCTCTCTTGCCTCCTCTGGCCATCCCACTCATGTGGAAGGCAGCTGCCTCTTCTTCCACGCCCACCCCCTCCCTGGGTCAGGCCTCATCAGTGCTGCAGGGGTGGAAGGTTGGAGAGGGGAGTCTGCCGTGCCTTCCCACGGTCTCCCCACCTCCTTTCTCGGCAGTCCCATCCATTTCCCATGTTGCAGCTAAGCATGATTTTTCCAAAGCACCTCTTCACTTTCATCTTTCAGGTCTCAGCTTCGACACAGTGTCCCCTGGGAAGACGGCGAAGATCCCCGGCTCCCCAAGTCCGATGTTAGTGCCCTACCCACCTCCTCCCTCGGCACCCCTAACTATCGCGTGTAGCATTTAAGCACTCATATGGTGTTTGCCTGTTCATTTGTTTGCTTCCCTCCTTGAGAACAGGGATGTGTGTCGCTACCCTCATCAACTGACACACAGTAGACCATCAACAAATGCTTTCAAAAGAATGACTGAGTTAGGCTTCTCAGATTTTTTTTTTTTTTTTTTTTTTTTTTTGCGGTACGGTGAGAGGTGCGGGCCTCTCACTGTTGTGGCCTCTCCCGCTGCGGAGCACAGGCTCCGGACGCGCAGGCTCAGCGGCCATGGCTCACGGGCCCAGACGCTCCGCGGCACGTGGGATCCTCCCGGACCGGGGCACGAACCCGCGTCCCCTGCATCGGCAGGCGGACTCTCAACCACTGCGCCACCAGGGAAGCCCTCTCAGATTATTTTTTAAAGTCCTCTATCAATTCTTGTTATTTGATTAATTTGCCAGCAAACCGACTCCTACCCGCTGCGCGCAAGGGAAACCTTTGTGTTAACCTTGATTGCTTGACCTTGAGCACTGAATTAGGAAAGCCTGAGTGAGCTCTTGTACCCAGTGTTATTGTGCCCCCCCGCCCAGGTAAATGCACAGTCCGCTGTGGGAGGCTGGGTGGTACAGGGGCCAGAGCCCTGCCCCGAGTCAGGAGGGTGGGATCTTCCACTCTCTGGGCTGTGACACCTTGGACCAGCCGGCCTCCCTGGCTCGCCTGGTGGCTTTGGAGTTGCAGGCAGGGGGCCGGCCGATGAAGCCTGAGCCTGCCTCTCCCCACTCTCCCACCCCCAGCTCCGCCACATTGTGTATGATTCTGTCGCTTCCATCACTCACATCTGCAGCCAGCGGCCCCGATGCAGATTAAGTCCTTTGAAGGCAGGCTCTGAAAACACGAGGAAGATATTCTCTTTGGTAGGAACATTCGAAATAACATCTTTTCAAGTGTGTGGAAGATCAGAATATGAATAGGATGGGGGTGCGGCAAGAAGGGTTTGTGAAAGGAGGGGCTGGGTCCTGCAGCTTGCTCTATTCTGAACGGGGGAGCCGGGAAGCTTGCTTTCTTTTCTCTACAAAATGACAAAATCGCTGTGGGGACATTTACAGCCAGAATCTCTTTGACATTTTTAAATCTCCGAAATCACGAAAAAAAAAAACCCAAAAAAACATCATAGCATGTGCGTTGGCAAGGGAAAGGCTTTATGTTGTGGGGTTGTCTAAAAGACACCAGCGGAGCCTGGGTATCTCTGTCAAGACTGTTCTCTGAGGATAGTTTCCTGGGCAGCATCTGCATCATGTAGAAGGTGGGGTGGTAAGGACTGAGCACTTCCTTACAAGTCACTGCAGACACGGTGGCCAGTGTGTCAGGCTCACCTCTTCCCTCTTGGGATGGATGGGAAGGGACAGCAATGGAAATCTTAAAGGTGCAGGATGACACTGAACCCAACCTTCACGGTTGGGTGTTGGAGGCCAGCTGTGGCCCCATAACTCACCCCTAAGAATCTAGGACTCCCTGACCCCTTGGGGTGGTGACTTACTGGGCAAAGCTCATGAACAAGCACTTGGCCTGGAAGGCAAAGAAACAATAACTCTGAAATCCCAGTGAGGAGGTGTTTGGACACCTGTAAATAAATCACCTACTTCCCCCGTCCTTCGCATTACCGCCCATCAAAGTATCGGCCTCAACATCTGCTGCCCAGTTAATAGTCCTTCAGGAGCCAGTGTGATGCCAAAATCTAGCAACTCACCGGCACTTAATGACAACGTCCAGCAGAGATGCTGACCAGCCTTGCTGAATATGCTATCCTTGTATGGAAGAGGCAAAAAAGGAGGGAGAAAGAGGGCTGGGGCCCTGCACCTCCAACCTCAGAGGATGGGCCAAGGTGGGCAGGGCAGCTGGAGCCCGAAACAGACTCCTCAGGACAGCGCGACCCTGGACTGGGCCCTTCTAGGAAGCCCATATCACGGGCTGGCTCTGGGGCAGCAGTGTAACACTAGCCATGCTATAGCTTTGTATTGACAGACACATCAGCTTCACGTCCAAGAGGGGCGCTGCGTGGTGTAACCCTATGTGATGCATGTGGCTTGGTCGTTCCATTTGGAAACAGGAGACAAAGTCAGCTTTGTATCCAGGATTCCTTCTCTGTCGTCTTTACAAATGCACACAAACAGGTCTGACAACTTGCTACGTGCCCAGAATAAGGGAGTCACCGGTGCGGAACTATTTCATGGCAGTAGTCCATGGAAGGGGCAGTTCTGACTGCTGGGACTGGTGCACACAAACACCCCAACTCCAGACTTGTCCCCAGCCTGCTTCTGGTCCCAGAGCTTCTTGGATTGTAGAACTCTTTGAGAATTAATTAGGCAGGATCTCTGGACCCTCATTTCAGGAAATAATGTACAGCTACACAAATTTTGCCTATAATTTCCCTGGAAAGCAGGGATCTTTGGAGCTCATTTATAGCCTCCTGGTTAAGATCCCGGTTTAGGAGTTGACATAAAAGTCCCTCCAAGGAGAAGTTTCTTCACTGTGATGGGCTAAATATTGAGTTCTCTCTGAACACATTATGAACATATTATACATGATCGGTTTTTATCAAAATTCAAATTGTTGACTTCTCAGGAATGTCTCTGCCAATAAAGCAACATGTGCCTGTGGTGTGAAGGAGGAAGGCGGCCTCTGGGGCGAAGGCTGGGAGGAGCTGCTTTTCTCTAGAACACACATCACCCACAGCCCCGGTTGCCCCAAGAGATTGTCTGACTTGGAGCACATCCCTGATATTTTCTTGGGCATCTCGTCTGCTTCTGATAATTGATCTGAGCAGCGTTCGTCGAGGGTGTTGAGGGACAATGTTGGGGATGGATCTTGTGCAGGTTCGTTCACCCGGGGGGTGACTTATGGCCGACTGGCTGAACTGTGATTTGGTGCAGCTGAAACAAGGCTGCAGGCGAATGGGGGCTGGCTCCTGGTTTCCATCTATTTGGTGGCCACCTTTCCTTCCCCAACACCCCAGAGGCTCTCTCCAGAGTGGTCACCAGAGCTAGAAGTTTTAGGAATCACAGTCCAATCCAAATTCTTAGCTGGGATGTTGAAGGGCTGGGTGTTGGGAAAACACTTCTCCCAGGACAGCTGAAACAGTGAGCCAGTTTGCAGGGTATGGGCTGGCTGCAGGGAGAGCTGAGAGTGGGGGGGGACCAGGCCAGCCTGACGGTGGGCTGTTGGTGGCCTGCCGGGGCTGAGAGCCGGTGCGCTTTCTGCTTAGGAAGCTCTACCGGAAAGCAGTTTCTCTAATGCCCACAGCGGCACCGGAGGGGTGAGCAGGGCCCTGGAAATGGTGGGTATGATGTGGGCCCAGGGCAGAGGTGGGGGAGGCTCCTGGGAGTGGGTCGCTGCCTGACAGCTGGCCGGACTGAGGCTCCTCTGTAAGGACAGACAGGACAGGGCCCAGCCATCTGCTCAGCGCTAGTATTCGGGACAGGGTTTGCTGTAGCATCAGAACTCAGGCCTCTCGGGGGAAGGCACTGCTTCCTGCCAGGACGGACTAGGTGAGCTGGTGACAGATGTGAGTCAATCCTCTTTCTGTTTACAAGTTGCCGCAAATCATTTTCCAGGGTTTTCCTACTGGGTACCTTATCTTCTCAACCGTGAGGTAAGTTCCAGGAAAAGAACTGTGTCTTTTATTTTTTAAGGTCCACCCTTGGCTCCAAGCCTGGCCCTGAACTTGTGGAATTCAGTGTCTCCGGCCACGTGCCTTTGCTCGCGCAGTCCTGAGTCCCCCTAAAATGTGTCTCTGTTCACCAGCAAAATCTGAAGTGACCAGAAGATGCCCCGCTGTGAAGACCCACGTCGAATGGTACCACAAGGCCTTGTGGAGAAAGAGAATGAGGGCTCGAGGCCCAGCTGGCCCTGCTCCAGATCACATGACCTTGGGCAAGTCACTCCACTTCTCTGAGCCCCAGTCTACTCCCCTGAGCAACGCGAGTGGCGATGACTGCTCCCAGAGCTGCTGTCAGGGTTCAGTCACAGGTTGGATGTGGTTTGCTCTCACTAGAAATTTCTCACCAGTGTTTGCTCTGGCGTATGGCCTTTCTCCCAGGAAGCAGTTTCCCAAAGCCAACCAGAGACCCTCTTCAGCCTCTCTCAAACCTCCATAGCAATTCGTACCCTCATATCTCACGCTTCTTCTGCCTGGTATCATCACTCAACTGTGCAATATATATTAGCTGTCTATCCTCACCCTGACCCTCAGCCCTCACACACATTCGATGTTTATTTATTTATTTTATTTTATTGACTTTGGCTGCACCAGGTCTTAGTTGTGGCATGCAGGATCTTTTAGTTGCAGCATGCAGGCTTCTTAGTTGCCGCATGTGGGATCTAGTTCCCCGATCAGGGATTGAACCTGGGCCCCCCTGCACTGGGAGTGTGGAGTCTTACCCACTTGGACCATAAGGGAAGTCCCACACATTCACTGTTTAAATAATATTTATTATTTTCTTTATTGAGGTATAGTTGATTTACAATATTATATAAGTTTCAGGTGTACAACAGGGTGATTCACAATTTTTAAAGGAGGTACTCCATTTATAGTCGTTATAAAATATTGGCTATATTCCCCATGCTGTACAATATATCTTTGTAGCTAATTTATTTTATATGTAGTAGTTTGTACCTCTTAATTCCCTACCCTCCTTCTCTCTCTCCACTGGTAACCACTAGTTCTCTATATCTGTGAGTCTGTTTCTTTTTCATCACATTCACTAATTTGATTTATTTTTAAGATTTCACATATAAGTGATAACATACAGTATTTGTCTTTCTCTGCTGACTTATTTCACTTAGCATAATACCCTCCAAGTCCATCCATGTTGCTGCAAATGGCATTATTTCTTTCTTTTTTATGGCTGAGTAATATTCCATTGTATATATGTGCCACATCTTCTTTATCCATTCATCTGATGATGGACACTTAGGTTGCTTCCATGTCTTGGCTACTGTAAATAGTGCTGCTGTGAACACTGAGGTGCATGTATCTCTTCAAATTAGTTTTTTTGTTATTTCCAGATATATGCCCAGGAGTGGTATTACTGGATCATATGGTAGCTGTATTTTTAGTTTTTGTGAGGAACCTCCATACTGTTTTCCACCGTGACCGCACCAATTTACATTCCCACCAACAGTGCACGAGGTTCCCCTTTCTCCACATCCTCGCCGTACACATGCACTTTTGTAAGCTACTAAGGGCCAAGTTGACAGCTAGTTCAGATTTACACACACCAGAGCCTCCAGCGCATATGAGGATCAAAGGACCGCTGCCTGGATTGAATCATTTACTGCTATGGAATAAATATTCAAGTTCTGAAAAGGAAGTCACACCGAATCACACAGCGATGCTTCAAACCTGAAGATTTCCTCCGCAACAAAACTCTGTTTTTCTACCAGCAGCAAGCTTAGCCATTCATGTGAATAATTTCAAACAGCCTGAAAAATCACCACTGATTTCAAAGCACCACAGTCACACATTAAACCTCTTTTCAGAAAAAGACGAAAGAGAACTGAAAGAATAAACTTTCAGTCCAAAGGGTGGGCGTAAGGAGGTACTTATACAACAAAATTAATTTAGCCATTTGCCAATCTTTATAGTGGATGACCTGAGAAGGACATTTTGCTTCTATCCAGAATATACTGTTATGTAATAAATGAAAGCTCAGCTGTCCCCCCAAAGAAGGGGGGAGTTGATGTGTCACTGGCCACCAGAGGGACACTGTGTGACACAGGCCACAGGGCCACCTCCTCCACCGGAGGCTCTGGAACTTGGAGGCTGGTGGGGGAGACTTGAAACCGCCTGCCCGGGTCCAAGCCCACCTGGGTTTGCATGCAGTCACCCCCCAAGGCAGATACTGTGCCTCCAACTCTGAGTCCTGAGGGTCAGGTCAGCTCCGCGTTTGACTTGTTTTGTTATTGAAATTACAGGTTTAGAAAAGGAGTGTCGGTTCCCAACTCAGAAGAAGGAATCTCCTCGGGCATCTGCGTGCTGATCTAAGCACCATTCATGATTTTTTCCAACCCAACCTTGTTTCTGTGACCTTTAGTAATCGCGTTATTCCCAGCAGAAAATGCTCAGAGCTAAAACAGTCTCGTTATAATTTAGTCTTTACACTGAAAAAAAATTTTCCCCACTGTCCTTCACCTCACAATCCCCCGAATGCCCCCCACCCCCTCCCCAAAAAAGAGACCCCGAAACTCCTATACTTGGTTTCAAGCTCCAAGCAGATCTTATTTATTTATTTATTTTTAGGACGCATCAGTTAAATCTGTTCATCTTTTTTGAGTTGAGGGACTGGAAGAAATCACACATCGTTTCTGATGTGATATACCCATGGGCGGTTTTGCATCCTACCCAAAGATAGCTCAACTTCATTTTAAGATGTTTTGCCTTCTATGGCAATCAAAATCAAACTTTTCTAAGTAGACGTGTGCTCGTGGGTTACGCAAGTGCTGTCAGCGGTGCCTGCGCTCTTTGCTTGACCTTGGATGAACATCTAAGCCTTGGAGGCGGGTGTGTGCATCAGTGCTGCCCACATGCACACGGGCGCCCCAGGTCGCTCAGGCTCCAGGATGATAAGAGGGTAAAGGGCAGTCACCTCTGGGCTACTCATGGGCTTTGTGAAAGGTCACAACGTCTGCCTAATTGGAGGCAACTTTCTTTCATGCCCATTTTTATCTCCTCGGGGAGAAATGCCAAGTGAGCTGAGAATTAAGGAAGTCAGGGGCCAGCTGAGCAGCCTCGTTAAAGACACCTCAGGGGGCCTCCCTGGTGGTGCAGTGGTTAAGAATCTTCCTGCCAATGCAGGGGACACGGGTTCGAGCCCTGGTCCGGGAAGATCCCACATGCCATGGAACAACTAAGCCCGTGCACCACAACTACTGAGCCTACGCTCTAGAGCCTGCGAGCCACAACTACTGAAGCCCATGCGCCTAGAGCCCATGCTCCACAACAAGAGAAGCCACGACAATGAGAAGCCCTCGTGTCGCAATGAAGAGCAGCCCCCGCTCACCGCAACTAGAGAATCCCCACGCACAGCAACGAAGACCCAACGCAGCCAAAAATAAAAACAAATCAATAAATTAATTTAAAAAAATGAGAGACACCTCGGATTTTGGGTCTCACTTTGCTCATCTCTAAAACGGGACCAGATGCTTTCAAAGGCAACTTCCAGCTCAAACTCAGGCTCTTGCTTTTCTTTTCTCCAGGAAGATCCCAGGAGGTGATCAGGGTCCAGGTGATCACTCCGTTCTCCCCTAATGTCATCCATCCAGCCTCCTGTATGTCATTACTTTTCTCCTGCCCCATGAACAGCATCTCTTGTTCTCACCCCGGGGCAGCGTCTTCCCTTCTGCCCACCCTTCCCTGGGTCCCATCAACAAGATATCTGGGGTAACATATTTTTAACCAGGACAAGCTTTGGGAAAACCTCTGTCACTGTTCCGAGGAAAGTCGATTCTGTTTATTTTCATAAACTGTTGTCAGTTTCCTCAAACTTTCCACTTACCTCTTCTCCTTAAACAAAATTATCTTTCTCCAACCGTAACACTTCCTATGCAACCCTGTTAAAGGAAACTATTGCATTCATTCAAATAAAATTATTCAGGACCTACTATTTGTTGGGCTCAAGAAATGCTTGTCGAGTGAATAAGTGAATGGATGAATGTACCTTGTTGGTTGCTATAGGAGATTCAGAAACAAGCCCTCTTCCCAGCCTTTAGGGGGATGGTCTGTGGTGGCAGAAAGGATTAAACACACACAAGAATAGTTGGAATACAAGCAGTGCTAACCTTCATGATATAGTAACACTGCTTGTAAATATTGAAAGCCAGTGTCAGTTGAATACAAGTTGGAAAAGAGCCACTTCCCTAACCACACCCTGTAAGCATCTCTCTCCTCCCAGCTATCCTGCCTCTTCCTCGGCACCCCCAGACCTCCCCCAAAACTAGCAACCAGAGAGGGCTAACACCTGGCTTGGCAGGGAACCTCAGGTATGCTGTTCCAGAGCTGTTCTGATTGGTCAGCACCCTTGCCTGTGAGTTACTTAATATTTGGACTATCTCTACTGTATGAGTAAAGCTCAGGTAACTGGCAAAAAGAAATAATAAAAGTAAGTAAAGAAAGGAAATATGGGGAGAGTTGGTTCCATTCTCCACTAGAGTGATGGGCACCAGCCATAAGAGGACATTACATTCCCTGGTCACAGCGACCAGCTCAGGAATGGGCAAATGACCCAACCAGATGCAATGAGATGTAACAAAACTTTTGCTGGGACTGTTGGTAGAGGGATATTTACTCTTAATGATGGATGTGGACTGTGATGTGATTCTGGAGAAACCATGGGCTACCATATGAAGCCCAGTGATGCTAGGAGTTGAGCGATGGGAAAGCTCCTAGATCAAGCCATTCCTGAAGTCATGCCTGCCTTCTGCACTATTCAGTTATCTAGAGTAGGCAAGTTTGTCTTTCTGTCATTTTTTAACAAAAAAAAGTCCTGATACTGCGATGAGGCAGCAAAGCAAATACAGGAGTAAGAGAGATGGAAAACGGTGCCGTCATTCTCAGTTCCCTTCTTTCTTAGCTTTTTGGAGCCAGGTCTGCTTGATCCTGGGATCTGGTCTCCTTACTCTTTCTCATTCCCCAGGTCATCATCCCCTCCTGACTTTGTTTTTTGATTTCCTACCCAGTCAGGAGTAAAATCCCTCACATTTTCAAACTTCTTCTGTTTTCACCTTGCCAATCTCCAACCCTGGGTCATCAGAACAACACTCCCCAGCCCTTTTCTCATCATGGCAAACTCAAAACATGACACTCTTTGAAGGGTACCCTGGGGTAAACTAGAGATTTAGGGTATCTTTATGGGCCTTGGGGGGGAAAAGTCCATTATATTTTTTAATATTATGAAATTTTGATCTAAAAAAAAGTAAAATACAAAGTCCCAGGGAAGATATAGCTTTGTATGAAACTTCAAAATAAAATCTTTTCAAAATGTTAAACAAGAAATTTGAGCTTTCTTCTATGGACATGACTTTTTAAATATCAGTTTAAATGCTTCAAATGCTGTCCGTGAATCCTAATCAAGACCTTTTATTTATTTATTTAGATTTTTAAAATTAATTTATTTTTTATACAGCAGGTTCTTATTAGTTATCTATCTATCTATCTACCTATCTATCTATCTATCTATATATATATATTTTTTTTTTGGTACGTGGGCTTCTCATTGTTGTGGCCTCTCCCGTTGCGGAGCACAGGCTCCGGACGCGCAGGCTCAGCGGCCATGGCTCACGGGCCCAGCTGCTCTGCGGCATGTGGGATCTTCCCGGACCGGGGCACGAACCCGTGTCCCCTGCATCGGCAGGCAGACTCTCAACCACTGTGCCACCAGGGAAGCCCAGTTATCTATATTTTTATCTTTGTAGTGTACTTTGTAGCTTTCTTAACATTTATTAATAGTAAGCTTACTTATTTTATATTTAAAAAAATTTTTTTGAATTTTATTTATTTTTTTATACAGCAGGTTCTTATGAGTTATCCATTTTATACATATTAGTGTATATATGTCAATCCCAACCTCCCAATTCATCCCACCACCACCACTAGCCCCCCGCCGCTTTCCCCCCTTGGTGTCCATACGTTTGTTCTCTACATCTGTGTCTCTACTTCTGCCCTGAAAACCAGTTCATCTGTACCATTTTTCTAGATTCCACATATATACATTAATATATGATATTTGTTTTCCTCTTTCTGACTTACTTCACTCTGTATGACAGGTCTCTAGGTCCATCCATGTCTCTACAAATGACCCAATTTTGTTCCTTTTTACAGCTGAGTAATATTCCATTGTATATATGTACCACATCTTCTTTATCCATTCATCTGTCGGTGGGTATTTAGGCTGCTTCCATGACCTGGCTATTGTAAATAGTGCTGTAATGAACAGTGGGGTGCATGTGTCTTTTTGAAGACTTTTTAATGATAATCTCTTCAAATTCTTGGTAGTCACTATCAACGAGAAACTGCACATGTTAGAAATAAAAAAATTAAAACCATTCTTTGGGAACCTTTCAGAATGTCGACAGCTGAAATTATATTTAAAGAACCAACAGTCTCTTCTCTTTTTCATTTCTACGTACAAATGTGATTTCTTGCTGATGTTTCTTATGATAAAACAAATGGACTTTGAATCCAATCGGATTATTTTTATGTCAACTATTTCCAAATAATGGGAAGCCCTAATGTGGAGAATGCAGGTGTATTTTTAAAACAGTCTCCTTATACCTAAAATGAAGACCATGACAATAGTTCATCAGCCATGGGTGAGAGCTTCCCAGTCACTGTTTCAAGACACCCTGCTGTCCCGGCCCGCATGGTGGCCAGGTGGGGCATAGACTGTGGCCTCCAGCTGAGAGCTGCCTCTGGGCTCCTGCAGGCAAAAGCGCAATGACCAACATCAAGGACCATGATGTACAGATGCTCCACCGTGGAAACTGGGTGAAGCCAGCTGTGCAGCATGACTCCGCCCAGCCTGGACAGAGAGCTCGTGGAGCTGCTGTGCACACGGCCGCTGGGGCTGATCAGAAGGGGCCTCCTGGGAGGCCGGTGAGGGCTTTAGCGGGTGGCGCTAAGCCTCTGCCTTCACGTACAACAGACGCTCGCGTCCACTAGACGTAGCATCACAAAGTGAATGCGCCCTGCGTAACCACTACTCTTGGGAATAGTAAATTCACCTGTTGACACAGATGAAGCCCCTAACCCCAACGCCTCCACTTCCTACTATTTTTTCTTGTTTTTCCCTTCACCTCAGCCACCAGCATCATCTTTCTGAAGGTCACCTAGAAACCCAATTCAAAGCCCTTTCCTCAGCCCTTGACTCCTCTCTGGGGCAACCAGAGCTATTTCCTGCCCTCTCTAGCAAGAGACATTTCTCTCTCTCGGGCCAGGACCAGGAGGTTTTGTGTGACTTGTTAAGGAGAATTGAGTGTAAAGCCCTGAAGTCTCTCGGAAAAAAACCAAAAAAACTCATAGATGGGGCTAAACGGATGAGCGCCAGGTTTCAAAGAAGTAGTATTTGTCATGACATTAAAAAGTCAGGGCTAGTACATTGGCTTTCAGCATTTTTCATCTTTGAATGCTCAATAAAACTATTTTTGGCAAAGGAAAAAAAGAAACATTTCTCTCTTATCGACTGTGGGCTGTACCGTCTTGAGCCTCTTCTTACTTATTGATGCCTTACTTTCTTTCTTAGTTTTTTTTTTTTTTTTCCCTCTCCTACCCACTATCAATGGGGTTTCTGACCCTCTTGTACTCCAAACCTTCTACACACACTGTTTTCACCATCACTATTGTGTGGACGAATTTAAAATCCTGCTAGTGGTATGACTGTCCAAGCTCCAGTTCTAAATTTCTGCCCTCTCTTTGGACAATTCCATCTGAATCTCCTGACAGCACCTCTTGCTCATCACGCCCAGAGACCCCTTCTTCATCCCAGCCCCAAATCAGCTCTTCCTTGCCACTTCTCTGCTTTGTTAAGGGCACCACCGTCACCCCACCTCGGCTCAAACCCTTGAAGGTAAACTTGGTTTCTCAACTGATTGCCGAATCTTGATGATTCTCCCTCCTGAATGCCTGTCACATCCAATCTCCTTGATTTTGGTAGATGCCACCTTATCCTGGGTTCTTTACCTCTCACCTGGATTATTACAATAGCCTCCCAACTGGCCACCTTCGACAGATTATTACCAGTTTATTGCACCCAAAAACTCCCTTGTTTAAAAGCTTTCAATAGGGAATTCCCTGGCGGTCCAGTGGTTAGGACTCCGTGCTCTCACTGCCCAGGGCCCGGGTTCAATTCCTGGTCAGGGAACTAAGGTCTTGCAAGCTGGGCAGTGCAGCAAAAAAAAAAAAAAAAAAAAAAAAAGAAAAGCTTTCAATAGCTCTTTATTGACCAAATTTAGCTTAACTTCTTAGCCAGACATTCAAATCCCTTCATAATCTGTCCCCAGCCTATCTGTGTAACCCAAGTTCATTTATAGATTCTAGAAATATTTACTGAGCTCCTACACTTTGTGCCAGACTGGCCTAGGTACTGGAGATACTGCAATGAATGAAATCAAATTCTCAGTTCCCATGGAATTAACATTCTAAAGAGAGTCAGAAAACAGGCAAACATACATGTTAGATCATAACGCTTGTAGAAAAATAAATTCGGGTAAGAAGGTAGATGGTGATGGGAGTGGCATATTAGATGGGATGGTCAGGAAGTCCTTTTTGATGAGGCGGCATTTGTCTAGAGACCCGAATGAAATGAGGGTGAGACTTATGGATATCGAGGGGAAGGGCATTTCAGGTAAAAGGGAAAAGAAAGGGAAAAGAAATTTCCAAGTCCTTCAAGTCAGAGCACGCTTGGCAAGTTGGAGAAACTGCAAAGGGGCCAGAATCGATGAGCAGAGTGAACAAGAAGGAAGAGATGAGAGAGAGTCGGCTGGAGGCCAGGTTATGTAGTCCTGGATGGATGACGATGTGCATTTAGGATTTAATCCTGAATGAGGTGGAAGGCCCTGGAAGGTTTTGAGTAGTTGAGTGACATGTTCTAAAAAATACTACAGACAGCTGTGGAGAGACTGGATTGAGAAGGTGATGAGGGAGAGTGAAAACTGGGAGACCAGTTAGGAGGCTGTTGCAATAATCCAGGCAAGAGATGAGACGAGCGGTTTGAAGAGGGTAAGAAGTTGTTAAATTCTGGTTACGGTTTGAAGGTAGTGCCGCTGGCATCTGCTGGTGGATTGATTGGATGTGAAGTGTCAGAGGAAGAAAAGAATCAAGGATGATTCTCAAGCAACTGGAAAAGCACAACTGCCATGAACTGAGCTCTCTGAGAAGACTGTGGGAAGAGAAGGAAGTCTACAGGAGGAGGAAAGTCCAGTCTGGGGTGTATTAAGCTTCAGGTGACCATCAGGTATCCAAGTGAAGATGTCAAGTTGTCAGTTGAATAGTTGAGTCTAGAATTCACGAGAGAGATCCAGGTTAGAAATAGGTTTGGAAATTGTGTATAGATGGTATTAGTGTTCAGAGAGTAGGAGAGATCTCTTAGAGAGTGTCCACAGAGGCCAGTGGACTGAGCCTGGGTCACTACCACATGCAAAGGTTGAGAAGATAAAGAGAGCTCAGCAAGAGAGAACTGTGGGTGGAAGGAAAGAAAGCCAAGAAACTATGGTGGCCTGGAAACCAAGAACAGAAAGGGTTCAACAAGGAGGGAGTCGTTTGTGGTTTGTTTAAAAATAATCGTGTGTGTGTGTTGTGTGTGTACACGCATGTGTGTAACAGAGGGTGGGGGGCTAGTTGGTATATAAAATAAACAGGAACTGCCACATTGATCATTGCTGAATCTGGGAAGATGGGGAGCTCATTTTACCATTTTCCTTATTTGTGTATATGTAGGAAATTTCCCATTAAAAAGAAGTGACAGGGACTTCCCTGGCAGTCCAGTGGTTAAGGCTCCGCGCTTCCACTGCAGGGGGTGTGGGTTCCATCCTTGGGCAGGGAACTAAGATCCCGCATAACGCACTGGCGTGGCCAAAAAAAAAGGTAACAAAATAAAACAGAGAAACTGAAACACTGATGGTGCTGATGGGTCAATTCAGAGAGTGGATGTGACCTGTAGAGGCACTGGTGGTGGTGACGAGCAGTCTCAGCAGGGACGAGAGCCTGTTGGCAGTGGGTTCAAGAGAGATGAGGAAAAAAGGAGCAAGTGAGTGCGATCACCTCCTTCTAGGAATTCCGAAGGAAAGGGGAACAGAGAGAAATGGGTCAACAGCTGGAAGGAGATCAAGGGGCCAGCGGCGGGTAGGTGGTTGGTGAGCTTAGGATGGGCTGAGGACAGCCATATTTCCTACCACTGCCCTGCACACAAGCTCTAGACACAGCCCCGGAAAGCATCCTCTCCCCACGTTCTCTGTCCACACCTGCCCCTCCCCATTCATCCCACCCATCCACCAAGGCCTAGACCACGTTCCACCTCCTGCATCATCCCAACTGTATGTGATGTGTCCAGGTGTCTGGTTTCTACCCACATGCAGAATTTTCAAGAAAATTGATTATATGAAAGTTTTGGTTGTGGTGCTGTTCGGTTGGGGTCTCTGTGGCTCTCACCTCCAGTGTGTGTTTATGCTGTAGATGAAAGCTATACAAGGCTCCCCTGATGGCCTTCGGAGGGGAAGCAGAACTTCTACAGAAACAGTAAAGTTTCTTATTCCTTTAGATCTTGGAAGATAGCATTCGATAGTAGCAACGAGAAGAGTATCTTTCACTTGCCTTTCCCACTCTAAAAGACAAGGCTAGAAGCACCAATCCACGCTAAGGGATCACGGACTGCTATTTATTTTTAAAACTAACTGAAAAGCCTCCGCTGCTAACAAAAGACTTCTCTTTGGAAACATCAGAAGTCGGGCGGAGCAGGTGGGTGGGGAGAAGAAGCCTTCTAGTTTCAGCTCCGTGAAACTGCCCTGAAAAGTAAGATGTGATGGAAAACACTGCTTCCCTCACACCTCCCTCCGAGTATATAACGGCAAGGAGACCAGGGCACTTTCTTAAGATTCTTCCTGCGGAGAAGTTTCCCTCAGAAGCACTCATTTTCAGTGCAAAAGGCAAGAACAGACAAGGCACTTCTAATCAGGATTAAATACAAGATGCATCAGAGATGGGCTGTGAAGAAATTCTCAAGAAACGAGAGATGTTATCAGTGCTTCATGATGAGAAGGCTAGAGGGACAAAAAAAATTTCTGTTCCTATATAGCTAAACTGAGGGAGACAAGAGCAAACACATCTTTTTTTTTTTTTAATTGAAGTACAGTTGGTTTACAATGTTGTGTTAGTTTCAGGTGTACAGCACAGTGATATATTTATAACTGAATCACTGTGCTGTACACCTGAAACTAACACAACATTGTACGTATATATATACTTTTTTAGATTCTTTTCCCTTATAGGTTATTACAAAATATTGAGTCTAGGGACTTCCCTGACAGTCCAGTGGTTAAGATTCCATGCTTCCACTGCAGGGGGCATGGGTTCGAGCCCTGGTCAGGGAACTAAGATCTTGCATGAGGCCAAAAGAAAACAAAAAAAGAAAATATCGAGTATAGTTCCCACATCTTGACTGAGTCTCAATAGCAAGTACAAAAAGGCACGTGAACCTCCCGCCCTAATTACTGCCGGGCGCCCATTGTTGCCGAGCCCTGTGCTGTGTAAGACAGAGTCCCTCCACTCACGGAGCCCAGGGGAGACCATCACGACACAGCGTGACAGCCAGGAGGCTACCTGTGGCGGGAAGGCCTCCCTGATCCTCGGGGTAAGGGAGCTTGGAGCTTTCTGACAGAAGCAGAAGCACCAAAGGTTCCTGAGTGCAGAGAGCATGGAGATTTGGGACAGCCAGGAGTCACGCTGCGGTGAGACCCAAACCTGGATATACAGGTGGAGACCAGGTCACACAGGGCCTCTGATGTCATGGGCCAGGGAGCTCTGACTGGAGAGGAAAACAAGAGCAGCTTCGCAATTTTGAAAGATCATTCCGGTGGCGGCAATCTAAAGGGAAAATAGGGCTTCCCTAGTGGCACAGTGGTTGAGAGTCCACCTGCCGATGCAGGGGACACGGGTTCGTGCCCCGGTCCGGGAAGATCCCACATGCCGCGGAGCGGCTGGGCCCGTGAGTCATGGCCACTGAGCCTGCACGTCTGGAGCCTGTGCTCCGCAACGGGAGTGGCCACAACGGTGAGAGGCCCGTGTACCACAAAACAAACAAACAAACAAACAAAATAAATAAATAAAGGGAAAACAGACCATGTGCCGACTTCGAAATTGTGAAAACTGGTGACTCTTGTTGGTGTGACTTGCTGTCAAAGCCAAATTCTGTTTTTCTGTGTTATATTCGGTTATGCTTATTTTTGTACCTCAAAGAAGTGAGGGTTTCATTCTATTGGTGTATTTTTAAACATTCAGATAATTTCATTGTTCACCTATATATCTTCGATCACAAGAGCACAATGTAATCAACCATTGTGAGGTAGCTGGACGATAGTTACTATGAAAACGACCTTCAGCTATGGAACCAGGGGCTGCTTCTTCCCTGGGGTTTTCATGCCCTCTCCCCACTTACAAGCCCCGATCTGGAATTTCACCTATGCAGTGATTCCCAACACTGGCCTATGAAAAAGTTTTCACCAGTTTGGGGTTGAATGTAGAAGCAAAGGATGGTGTAGTGAGACTTTCATAAAACAAAATTTGGTCTGCGTAAATGCATGTCTTTTCTTCTAAATTATGCCTTACTTCCTTTTCAGGTATTAAGATTCCCTTTATTTTATGAAACGATGGCAACCCAGTTTTTTGTAAATGACCTTTCATGGCAAAACAGTTGGCTACCCCAGATCTGTGCACTGATTTTTGTGAAATGTGAAATCTTCTTAGAAGCTTGGGAGGTCGCCTAACAGCTGAGTCCAGGGAGGGGATGGACACATCTGGAATTGACCAAGGCTGACGATAACCTGCCAAAGCATCAGAGTTGACAGCAAACTATGTGACAATCAGGAAATGCTGGCCCAGTGTGTGATTTAACCACTTATGTCTTGCTAACTGCATCTTTGGAATTTAGCATCTTTATGAGAATTGTTAAACTTCTTTTCACGGCCTCTGCATCACTCACATTTAAATATTGTTAAATAAGGTCCTAAAAATGTGTTTACTTTCCTGCTCCCAACTTCATCTTATTTTGGAGAGAGGTGCTTGGAGCCTATTACCTGTTAGCACCAAAGAAACAGCTTCAATACTCTGGGACCCTGGCACAGAAGCAGCCCTCCTCACAGAGGCTGTACCAGAGCCTTTCAGGGAGTACTGACTGCACAGTAAATTAGGACCTGGAGTAGAAAGACCTGTGTTTGGGTCTCAGCTCACAACTAACTAGCTATGTTACCTTGGGTCGAGCTTCCTCAGCTACAAATGAGGCTGATGACGGTAACTCCCTGCACAGAGTGGCTGTCTTTAGGGCATCTTTGGGCTTGGAGACTATTCCATAATGGTCATATTGCTATTATTGTGAATACAGGATGTTTACAAAGCACTGGTTTTTACACAAGAATCATGTCAGACCTGAAAAGCTTCTTTTTGATCATCTGATCCAATCTTGGCATCTTATAGATGGGGGCGGGGAGAAACAAGTTCTAGAGAGGACAGAGAAGCAACGAGAGGCAGAGCCTAGACTTGGTCTTTGGGTTGAGCCCCGGGGTTTTCTCTACCACATTAGTTTTCTCCATCTGGAAGTATTTGATTCTTAACTTCCAAGTTCCTCGGTTTCTCAGGAAGGAAAACAGAAGATTTTCCAAGTCTTCATGCTAATCTCTAGAACGCAACAAAACCAGGTGGATTTTGATGGGTATGGTGGACAGCAGCAGGATCTGATGCCAGCAATAAAAGGGACACGAGTGCGTTGGTTATATAAAGGGACACAAAGGCATCACCAGGAAAACAAAGTAGATACACTTTCTATTATTTTAAATCAGTAGTTTTATTACAATACTGCACTGACACACAATTAACAGAAGGAATGTCCTGACATTTTCTGAGCATTTCATGGAAAGCAAATGTAACCAGCCAGGCAGCCGAGTCTTCCACATCTTTTCCAAACAGAAAGCAAAGTTATATGTCGTAGCTCAGGAAAGTAAAGTTTTCTTATCCTCATCTACAAAACTTCAGTGTCAGAAAACAGTTATTATGAAGTGGGCTGAGAAAGAAAGTGTTTCTTTCATGACGTCCCAAATCCTGACTCCAGACTTCCACCCCCACCCCCCACCCCGACTTCCCAGATGACTTTTTATGACACTGCAGATGGCAATGTGTTCAGGGGCTAAATGGGATCTACTTATTATATTTCACTACAATTGAAAGGAAAAGATAAATTAAGAAAATGAAGTCCTGGAAAATGCACAAAGGCAAGGAGAAAATATCTGGGTGTATTAAAAATGAGATGCTCTTTTCACGTAACTCATTTAAAAGGTTACAATTACCATAAACATTTTAACTCCATTAAAGACTGCTGACAAAAGCTTGCTCTTACATCTGCAAGAGCCTTCTGCGTTTACACGGATTTGGAAGAAAGCAATGCACCTTGTGAAAAGAGCCACCAATCCTGGTGGAGCAGGCGTCGGACTATTTGGAGTTGCATAGGCGTTTTTTTTAGATCTGCTTTGTACAAGATACCACGAAACCTTGACCAATTTCCATTTTTCAATAGTTAGTGCGGCAGTCAGATGTTTTAATCCCTGTTGTGCTCAAACGCACAAAAGTACTCTAGGAAAGAAACACTAAAATGGCATTTTGAATAAATTCACTATACATTACGTAACTTGGGAACAATAAAGGAAGAAGCCCAAGCATGACTCCGGTATTTCATATAGAAAAGCACTGCAGGAAGAAACTTTGTTTAAAAACATTAAAACTCGGGTGAATATAAATACATGTTTGGTTCATCTGTGCTATTTGATATAGAAATCCTATCAGATATTCAATCTACTACGTGACCTGTTTGGGTTTCTCACTGTATTAGCAGAAGAATATACACTGCTGCATATATTCACATATATATGCATATACATATATAAAATTCAGATCATGAAAATTTGTTTAAATACACATACTTAAAACCTGTACCTCTAAAAATAAATACATTAGCTTCTAGTAGGCTAATTTTCAAGAGTTCCTTCACAAACCAATCAGAACACAGTTTCCCAACAATGGCATGTGACCAATTAGCCACTCTTTAAATCCATTATCTATCAGTAAATGTCTTTTTTCTTTTTTGTTTTTTTAAATTCAGATGTATAACTGAAATAGCATTCCCAGAATAGAAGATGAGAGAATTCTGGCTTTGAAAATAAATGTCTTGGCTTCCTTGATGTTTAGTTCCTACAGATGTCTAGTCTTTGCCTCTGCATTTATCAAGCAGTGGGAGAGCATTTTCTAGTGACAGCATTCTCTTCCACTGACATTACCTTCTAATTAAAGGAGTCAGCTGGCATTTCCTTTGCTGTTTGGTGCAAGGGAACAAATACAACACTGTCTGTATCTGATATCACTCCCATCATCACAGTGAGTTGTGTGTTTTAACGTAATTTACAATGTGCTACCACTGAGGTACAGCAGAAGTAGCCCTGGCGTTAAAACCAAAAAACAAGAAAGAGAACAAAAGTCTCCCAGGAGAACAACACACACAGGACCGGGTGGTGTGTCTCTAAGTTCTATGAAGTAACTCGGGACCACTGCCAGAGTGGATACATTGGATAGCTGATACTGCAGTTCAAACAACAGAAAGAGACGATGAAAAGATTCAATATACCTCCTTTAGAAAGGATGAAATTAACAAAATTGGAGCTTTACTTTTTTACTTTTCCATTTCCAAAACAACTTCTTAAAATGATATAAGCCAGACCAAGTTCTTTAATATAGCACAATATTTAACAACTTTGTCATTTGGTTTTGAATACAAGAATTTCAGAAATGTAGGAAATCCATGATAAATAATAGCAAGAATATTTAATGCCATTGTCTAAATGTTTTAAAAGGAAAATCTATCATAGTTGAAATACAACTTCTAAAAAATACAGTGTTCTAGGCGCTCACAGTTCTAGATTGCTAACTTTATAAATTAAAGTGGAAGTTATCTGTATATAAACAAGGCCTCTTTTTCACTGATTTCGATCTCATTTAAACCTTTGGATATTTCAGTCTTCAGATTCCACAAGGTAAGGCTGAGTTTACCAGCTATAAACAAAATGTTTAAGTCCATGATGTACTGTAGCACTGAGGAAACAAATGCATCAAGTATTTACAGGCTGGCTACAATACTTTCTTCTTCTTTTTTTTAAAGTCAAATGTGTATCAACATCAAGCCACACTCTGTTTTGAATTTCTCTGGTCGCAAAAAAAATGGGGCAACAGCACTTTTCCTCACTCATCTTTCCTCTCAATCCTGAAGTCAGACGCAGGTCTTTAAATCAAACGTCTTTTGGGAGGTGGTGGAGGCATGAACTCCGTGTCCGGGTCCAGATGATGATGCTTTCGCTTCTGTCCTTGAGAAGCTGCCGCACATCTGTTGATGAACTCAAACAGCATCTCCTTGGTGACAGGGTTTGAGATGCTGTTGCACACGGCTGTGGACAAAGGGAGACGTGAGTTTCGTGTGAGGGTTCATGGAGGCGGCTGACTCACCCCAGGGAGATGAGGACACGGGGAGATGTTTCCGTCCCAACATGCTAAAACTTTCCATCTTCCCAACGTGGGCGACGTGCTGTGGCTTCAACTGTGCTCCTCCCTCCCCCACCCCCGAAATGAGTGCATTTCTGGTGGCTGCTCTTTACTATTAATTCTAGACCCAAACTTTAAGTATTTGGGTTTAAGCCTGTCTTCACTACAGTTTTTGATCCCTCCAAACAGTTTGTATAGGATATTGATCTCGCCCAGTGCGTCACACTATGTCCATATTTAAGCACAGTTTCTAAAGGAAGTGCGCGCTCTAGTCCTCCAGTCTTTCTCTCTCTCAGAGAGAAGCGCACACTGAGGCATGTGTACGGCACCAGCCACCGTGCCCGCCGAACGGGGAGGCTGCAGTGTAGCTGGCAGAGCGTATTATTCTTCATTTTAGTAACTTGCTTGAAGTAAGGTATTACAACAAAATGACTATTAAAGAAAGCACCTTTCCCTATGTGATCAAAATTGTATTTACCCACTTGGTTTTAGGAAAACAACACGGGCTTAATTACTCCTCTTTTCCAAATTAACGCATCCTGTCTGAACACAGACGTTAGTTCCAACAAGAACCTTCGAATGTACAACAGTAACTTTTAAGCCACAAAACTCAAAGTGGCAATTTCTATATTATCTCATAAGCTTATCATACGATCATCATCATCACTGACTGAGCACTCAAAGTGCATAATCCTATTAACCTTTATTCTTGGTTTTTATCTGTCTTTTTCTTTCAGTTCCACTAAAAACAGCAACCCAGAATTGCTGCCAGTAGTAGTTTACACCTTAGAGACCTAATTAATATGTGCTGTTTCCCATGAAAGACCCTCACTACTCTGAATTCCCAAAGCACTCACATTGTACCCAGAGCACACCCTGAAGGACAGCATAGCAGGTTTTACGTTTCTTTTTTTTTATTTTATGTTTTTTAAGGTTTTCATTGACTTTGTTCTTCATTGTTTGTAAAACTATCTTAGGAGCTGGAAATTACATTTCCCCTGCTCATGCCATCTTTTGCCATCTGGCAGACGATGGCTTCAGCATTTTGAATGGATCTGCAATTACCATGGCTTTTGTTGTGGCTGTCATTCAACAAATTCATCCTGTCCGCAGCCCGATTTCCTGCCCTTTAACCCCTCTCCTGGGTGCCCGCAGCAGCCCACAGGTGAGGGAGGACAGGAGCCACACGGGGCACAGACCTGCCACCAGCCCTCCGCGGTCCACACGGCCTTCTGCCCCCAAAGCTGAACCACAAAAGGCAGCACAGTTTGGTTCTAACATTTTAGCTTTTGTGTGTTGTTGTGGGTTTTTTTTGGTTTTTTTGGGGGGGGTGGTTCATGTAACCTCCACTGGGAGGGTGTCACACTCACCCATGGCAGTGTTGTAGGCATTAGGGAAACTTTTGTCTGTTCTCTGTCTCATAAAGACCCAGCTGTTGTTCTCGAATTTGCATTCTATAATTTTGTTGTCATACTGTTTTAGCTCTTTTGTCACCTGTTTTAAAAGAGAATTGAGGAAAATATTTAAATCATCTGACAGGCTTCTTGCCTGCACTACGTGACAGACGCATTAGGGAAATGCCAAAAACACCTCGGTGCCTCTTCACACAGAGCTCTTTGTCATCCGAAGCATCTAATCAAGCCCAAGGATGTGGTGCGCACTCCCTTGTACACTTGCTCATCAATCTGACACCTTATAAATAGTCGTGAAAACGGTTGTCAATATATAGCAATTAAAAGAAGCTAAGGAGAAACCAGCCACTTCTGGGCCAAATGCAAATACGTTACCATAGGGACCAATGCCTTCGATATTGTCTGTGTCCCTCTGGCTTTCAGAAACTGAGTATCTGTGAAGGTTTCAACAACCTTTAGAAAGACCACACCATCTAAATTCCTATGTCGGAATCTAAGAAATCCCCTTTACTGGTTAAGATAAAAAGTTACGCATAAAGAGTAAACATTAGATCTGATTCAGGCAATGTGCATCCTAACTATTTTGCTTTTCAAGCAGTGATAATTAACTAAAAGTCTAATCTTTAGGCTATTTACCCTTTTCATCTCCAAACCGGTATGAATTTAGAGATGAAGCCACCTTTGATATTAGCTGGTAGGTTTTTTGGTTACTTCACCTCAGATGATTGCATATGGATTACAACTTAGTCTATCAACGCTAACAAGTATCCATGGCAACTACAGAACCTTTGAAAAGATATTTCATCGGGCTGTGAGGATGGTTTTCATAAATAGGAACCTAAGCTTATCTTCGCAGTTTCAAATCAAATGCCAGTCATGGTAATATTTTAATTCTGTCCTCGTCTTTCACAGCTAACAACTTTTCCTCACAATACGGAAGATTGCAATCAGTTAACTTCATTAGGATTATTTGAAATGCTCTCCTTTTTCTACCCACATATTCACTACCACCTAGGAATACGAAGGGAAGCAAATTTTTAAATAATGCTTTCAATTCACAGATTAGGCAGTGCATATCTCCATAAAAACTTTCAAATTGTAGTCCTTTTCCCTTAATGAGTGTTACACTTGATTGGACTATTTGCATTTTCAACAAATCTGACAGGACCAATACATTCAGTGTATTGGAATCAGACCTGCCCAAGAAAGTGATGCTCTACTTACTTAGCAAACTTGCTAAATTTATTCTCAAATATTCATTATTCTAGTCTCAACTCCCCTCCCTCCCTTCCTAGGGATCTACCTCCTTTTATTTCTGATACATTATCTATATCCAAGTGTTAGGCAACTTATTCAGGTAAGGTAACCACTTATGTTATACCATAAGTAGGGTCTAACAGATAAGTTTCTAAACCTTTCAGATTCTCCATTTCCTAATTTCTAAAATGGGCAAAGGAGTTTCTAATACACTGGGACATTGGAGCAATAATAAATGAAAGTGCCTGGCACATAGTAGACAACCACTAAAATTCTTAATTGAATATAAAATTAGGAAATGAAACATTGTTTTTTTTTTAAGTGTACAAATAAATTTACTAAAGATACCAAGATGACATGGAAAGGTACACTTTGAAAATACCTGTCAAGAAAACTGTATCACACACATCTACAAGCATGGCTGGCTATCAATAATGTGCAGTCTGCACTTCTACTGACTACCAATCGTAGTACATCTCTATCACATATTTACCATTCTTCTGTTTCTAGTCTCAGAATTGCTATAAATTATGTGTTGCTCCATCTGACTACAGCGATTAGGCAGTATTATTAAGTATCTGTGTATCTACCTGGGTACGCATTAACAATCCGGGAAATAGGGCTTTCCAGAAAATGCACGCACCTACCACTAACCTAAACGTATTTCCATGCTCAAGAACAGTACATTGTTCTTCACTGATCACACCAGTGATATTCCCAAGATAGACACAGTGCAAGGTACTCAATTTGGGTAGGTAATAAAATATGTTTAACTTTTAATAAATGTATTTAGGTAATAAAATAGATTTAAGATCTAAAATAATATCTTCCATATGTATACAAACTAAAGACAGTTTTCACTAACGGTCAGATGAAGAGAATGATTAGCATACAGGGAAGGAGTTGAACTTTAGTATCCAAATTCTGATTTGTTACTATGACAATAATCATCCTCAGCCATCACCTATTATTATTTACTAAAATAGGATCTGGTTAAGCCTTTTATACTCAGCTCTGTTATCCTATTGTGAGTTGATGAGAGCTTGAAGGTAATAAGAATAAAATATTTATAAATCAAGATTTCACATCTGTACCCATAATTACATTGGATCAATGAGATTCTACTGTTTTGGGGGGAAAAAAAGGAAGAAAAGGAAAAGAAAAGAAAATACAGTGTATTTTATATTGAAGAAAAAATTTTTTTCATGTATCCATCTTTCTGAGTACCACACTTCTGATACCATTTGAGTCTACCAATAATCCGATGTTAAGAGACAGTCAGATGAAACCAGATCTAGTACCTCTGAAGATTTTAGATTAGCAGGTCAATGGTAATACTTGGAACGAAGGGCCCAAGACAGAGGCAGGCAGAACCACAGTTGCTCCTCTCTGCACTTTTTTAAAGGAATACTTTTTGGAACCTAAATGCTGGACACACTACCAAGTCACAAAAGGCGAACCATCAGCGCTGGCTGAACCATGCCGCTCAGAGCAGGCAGAGATGCGCTTCCGTCTCTAATGGTGGAGCACAAGCCCCTAGAATTTATTGTCCCTGCTCTGTGAGAGCTGTTTTGTTATCAAGAGCTCATCTTTCTTTTCTAGAGAGACTGTACGAAGGGGAGGGGGAACTAATGAACTAATGTGCTCTAGAGACACTTTAAAATAACGAATATCGTTGGATTGAGAAAGACACCAGTAAGCTGGGAGTTTTTTAACTTTTAATTTTGAAACAATTTTAGCTCTACAGAAAACTTGTAAAGATAGTACAGAGAGTTCCAGGATTCCCATTACCCAACTTTCTCTAATGTTCATATTCCGCATATCATGTTACATTTATCAACTCCAAGAGAGAAGTTAACATTGGTACAATACAATCAGCTAAACTACAGACTTGATTCAGACTTCATCAGTTTTTCCACTAATGTCTTTATCTGCTCCAGGATCCAATCTAGGAAACTGCATTCCTTAGTTGTCATGTCTGCTTAGTCTATTCCAACCTGTGGCAGTTACTCAGACCTTCCTTGACACTCTTGAAGAGTGCTAGTGAGATATTTTGTAGAATGTTCCTCAAATTGGGATTTCCTGATGTCTTCTCATGATTAGACTGAGGTTATGAATTTTGGGAAAGAACGCCAGAGAGGTAAAGCGCCCTTCTCATTGCGTAATGTCTGGGGGTAGATGAGATCAACGTGATTTCTTCCTGGAGGTGTAAACAAACCCTGATCACTTGGCGAAGATGGTATCTGCCAGGTTTCTCTACTGTGAAGCTACCATACTCTTAGTTCCAGGCACTATGTCTAGCCCTGCTCAGAGATAAGGGAATTAAGCCACTTGCTGGAAGGAAGGGTATCAAAGAATTTGTGGACATTTATTAAAAGCACCACAGAGATCAATACATTTCCTGGGAGAGAGATTTTGAGGCTAGACAAACATCCCTTTTCTTCTTAAAGTTTCGCTCATTAATTTTAGCATTCATCCATGAATCTTGCCTGCAGCAATTATTACTGTGGCGTTCTAATGGAATTTTCTATTTTCTCCATTCCTTCTACATTTATTATCTGGATTTCTTCTGTAAGGAAGATTTGCCTTTTCCCCTCATTTATTTATTTGCTTACTTGTATCAGTAAGAACTCATGGGTATTTATTTTATTCTTTGGCTTATGATAAAGTAGTATTGTCATTTATTTTCTTGCTCAAATTGTTCTAGTTTCAGCCACTGGGAACTCTCTCAGGTTGGCTCCTGTGTCCTTTTAACTTGCTTCCACTTTTACTTATTTATGCATTTTTAGCATTTAGTCCCTGGCAATAAAAGCTACTACTCTAGGCTCATCTTGTCTTTTCTCTGCCTCAGCTCTAGAGTCAGCCATGGGGTCCTCTACCAGGATTTTACAAGAAAAAAATTACTCTTCGACAGTCCAGACTATGCTAAAAAAGTACTAACACACACCACTTGTTTTGGTCAGAATTTTCAATTATTGAGGAAAAAGAGAGGGAGGGGGAAAGAGGAGTGAGTGTGAGACAGACAAAGAGTAACAATGAGACTCTAAATATGAATATATGTGTGTGTATATATATACTTAGAAGTTTCCACTGCATCTTTTGTGAACTGCTTTCTGGAACTAAACTACATTGACCATTTTTTCTTTTCTGAATTTAAAATTCTACTCAAGCTCTAACTCTGTAGTGTGACAGAAGGTGAATTTTTAAAATGTATTTCAAGTAGATGAACTCAAACAAAAATCTTGTTTCCACGTATGCAACTTCAAAGTCTAGTACTTAGGAATGAAGGCAGAGAAAATAAAACAACAAATAAATCAGAAATGAAATGGAATTATAAAAGTTTTCCTTGTGGTGTCAGGACAATACAAATAGCTTAAACCTGAATTATTAGACAATCTTTTAGAACTACTACCTTATAGTAGGGCCTTAATATATTATTTTTAGCAAGTGCATCCATCGACTAGAGAAAATAAAACCCTTGACAAGCTACCCTTTTTAAAAACATGCTAGACTTAATCACTTCAAACAACGTTCCTTCCCTAAAATCCATTTGTGTTTTCTGCACCTTTATAATGAAGAACTACTGTGTAAATAACACACTTCACATTTGCTAGGTTAGAAACAGTAGCAGGAAGCCTCTCTCTCATGAATGGTGGGGTCTTCAAGCCCTCCAATCCTGAGTTCAACTAATGAAAGTTGCCAATAAAAAGAAAGCAGCTTGGGTTTCCCTGGTGGCGCAATGGTTGAGAGTCTGCCTGCCGATGCAGGGGACACAGGTTCGTGTCCCGGTCCGGGAAGATCCCACGTGCCGCGGAGCAGCTAGGCCCATGAGCCATGGCCGCTGAGCCAGCACGTCCGGGGCCTGTGCTCCGCGACGGGAGAGGCCACAACAGTGAGAGGCCCGGGTACCGCAAAAAAAAAAAAAAAAAAGAAAAGAAAGCAGCTAGAACTCGGTCTTATTTATCCCAAAGGTCATTACAGACGAGTCACAATTCCAGGGTATGAAATCCCCACTAAACTACAGATTATTACCTTTTTATAAAATCAGAGTTAGTTATAGTTATTATTCAAAATATAATACATCTTCATATAAAATAACTGGGCAGATAAAGCAACAACATGTTAGTACTGGTTATTGGTAGATGGTGGAGTTAGGAATGACTTAGTTTCTTCTCTGTGTTCTGCTGTATTGTCCAAACTTTCTACATAATACATGCTTAACTTTCATAATTTTTAATAATAAAAAATTCCTAAAATAAACTATGTTTCATAAAAGATGATAAACATGAGATTGGTTTTTAATGTAGAGATACAAAAACAACAGGAAGAGATAAACCTTTAAACAGAAAACAAAAAGTCTTGGAATAAGGTCCTAAGTCCACAGTTCCCAAACTGTGCAATGAGACAACCTTATAGAGAGGCACTGTGGGGTACTTTAAATTTCCCAGGAAACACAGTGGCACGTGTTGGACACCAAGCAAACTATTAGTTGGCAGGAGTTCGCATTTTCAACATGAGATTCCTTTGGGTAACATATCTCTGCAAAGCTGAGTATTCAGTGGTTATTGTCATTGATAAAAACCAAGTATCACCAAAATCAATGTGGAAAGTAAATGAGGTTGGTGGTGTATAATCTGATTCCAAGGTTTAAGAAATTACGCGGTCCTTAAATGGAATTACATTTTCAAGTTTCTTTTAAAAAAATTCCAAATTTAAATTCTATATCATGACAAAATATGAAACAAGAGTGACAGCAGAACATTTTCATGCATGCAAATTCTTAAAATTTTAGTATTTCATACTTTCTTTTCTAGGAGATTACCAAAGTTTTATTTCATCAACATGAGGGCAACAATGAAAACAAAGAGGAAGATGTGGAATCAAGGGAGTTCATCCAGCTCAGGAGAGAAACAAAGGCAATTCCCATCCTAAGGCCGTTTTAGGATGACCACTGTGCCAGTGTGCATAGCAGACTGCTACAAGCTTTATGGGGGCCAGAGGGTAGTGGCTCAAGTAGGAGAAGTTCCATGCCCCCACCTGCCTGGAACTGAGAAGATGTGTGATGTGACGATATAAAGTGGAGTTTTAAAAAATTCTATGAGTATAGTATTTAATATAATGACAGATTAAACTAAGAAAAGAAAAAAAGAAAGAAGAAATTATGCAGTCCATAACACATGCTAAGCTGTTAGGACACAAACATTTATTAAGTAGTTTGGATCAATCCACTTAATAAATGGAATTGTTAGGTATTTCTTTTGGATTAGAAATGTCTATGAGGGAACATGAACCAAGAAAGTTTGATAATCTCTGCCCCATAGCGTTTTCATTCATCCTTCCCCAGATCCTAGTCTCTAAACCCATATGTAGACTTATATCTAGCACTTAGTGGAAACCAACCAGAGCAGTGAAAAACTTTGCTTGAGGTACAAAAACTAGATGATGGGTACAGAGGAGAATTTCTATCAAGTTAAGTTCATTCGTTGACTTAGATCACTAACATATATATTCCTCACTCATCTTCTCTATCTCAATAAATGATTAACCCCATTCACCCAGTTCCTCGTGACAGAAGCTTTAGTGTCCTCTGCTCCCTTCCCCTTTTATCTTCCCTCCTATTCACTGCATTACCAGTTCTATCTCCAAAATACATTGAGTATTTGTCTCCTTTCTTACTACCATCATCACAGCCCAAGCCCTCACTGTCTGTCAGATTCCTGCAACAGCTTCCACACTGGTTTCTTCTTCTACATTTTCCCCATCCAATCAATTTTTTTTTTTTTTTTTTTTTTTTTTTTGCGGTACGTGGGCCTCTCACTGTTGTGGCCTCTCCCGCTGCAGAGCACAGGCTCCGGACGTGCAGGCTCAGCAGCCATGGCTCACGGGCCCAGCTACTCCGCGGCATGTGGGATCTTCCCAGACCGGGGCACGAACCCGTGTCCCCTGCATCGGCAAGCAGACTCTCAACCACTGCGCCACCAGGGAAGCCCCAATCAATTCTTTACAGTGCAGCCAGATTGGTCTTTGACAAATGTAAATCCAATCAAATCATTCCTTTGCTTAAGAGAAAAACAAATAAAATACACGCCGGTTGGAAAGGGAGAAAAAAGACTATATTCACATAAGACACGATCACTTACATAAATGGAATCTATGAAGATGCTCCTAGAACTAGTAAGTTTAACAAGGTTGCAAGGTTAATATACTAAAACCAATTGTATTTCTATATATTAGCAAAGAATAGTTGGAAATTTAAAATTTAAGGAGTATCATTTATAGTAACATTCAAAAACATGAAATAGGTATTTAAAAAAAAAAAACATGCAGAATCTGTATGCTGACAACTACAAAACACCAATGAAAGAAAGATATCAAAGAGGACCTAAATGAATGGAAAGATATATCATGCTCACAAACTGGAAGATTCAATATTGCTAAGATGTTAACTATACAGATTCAACATAATCATAAGCAAAATCCCAAAAGAATTTTTATATATATAGACAACCTAATTCTAATATTCATAGGGAACGCCCAAGACACTAGAACAGCCAGAACAAAAAGAACAAAGTTGGAGAACTTACACTAACTGATTTCAAGGCTTAGTATATAAAGCTACAGAAATCAAGACAGTATGGTATCGGGTGAGTAGAGAGACACATACATCAGTGGAACAGGACAGCCCAGAAAGAGATCCACAATTATAAGGTCAATTGACATTTGACAAAGGAACAAAGGCAATACAATGGAGAAAGAAGAGTCTTCTCACCAGAAGGTGCTGGAACAATTGGATATTCACATGCAAAATGATGGACCTCAACCCATATCTTTCATCTTACACACAATTAACTCAAAACAGAAAGTACACTTAAACAAAAAACCTAAAGCTATAAAATTCTGCTCTGCATCTAAAGATGCTGTTAAAAGAATGAAAAGACAAGACAGAGATTAGGATAAAATATTCGTAAATAACATTTCTGACAAAAGACTTGTATCCAGACTACATAAAGAACTCTTAAAACTCAATAATAAGAAAATAAACAACACAATTTAAAAATGGACAATCTGAACAGAAACTTCACCAAAGAAGATATATGAATGGCAAATAAGTACATGAAAATATGCTCAACACATCATTAGTCATTAGGAAAATGCAAATTGAAATCACAGTAAGACACTACTATGCACCTGTTAGCTTGTCTAAAATAAGTATCAAATGCTGACAACAATGCCAAGCAACTGAACTCTTACACATTGCTGGTGGGAATGCAAAATACTATAACCACTTTGGAAGACAGTTTAGCAGTTTCTTAACTGTCTTCCAAAGTTAAACATACACTTACCAAAAGAGCCAGCGACCCCACTCCTAAGTATTTACCCAAGAGAAATGAAAACATACGTTTGCATAAAAACCTGAATACAAATGTTTGCAGTAGTTCCGCTCAAAATCACCCCAAATTGGAGATAACTCAAAGGCCCTTCAACTGGTAAAGAGATAAAACAAACAAGGCTGTTGGTACAGCCTTGCAATGGAATACTACCCAGCAATAAGAACTATTGATAAACTATTGATAAATGGAATACCATGGATGAATTTCAAATACAGTATGCTAAGTTAAAGAAGCTAGATTTTAAAAGCTACATAGACTATGTGATTCCATGTACATGATACCCTAGGAAAAGGCAAAATTATAGGAACAGACAACAGAACAGTGGTTGCAGAGTTTGGGAGTGGGAGAAATGATCGCTTATACCAGGGTGTCATGTGGGATTTTGGGGGGAAGTGATGGAACTGTACTATAGCTTGATTCTAGTGGTGGCTATACACCTGTATGCATTTGTCTAAACTCACAGAACTGTACATCAAAAGGAGTGAATTTATTGTAGGTAAATTTTGAAAGATGAATTAAAACAAAAAAGAAACAAGAAAAATGTCAATTAAAAAAAAAAGTAAATCAAATCATGTCATCCCCTTATCAGTGGCTTCTCATGACACAGCACTAAATGACATAGCCCCTGCTTATTTTTCTAGCTCGTATAAGTTGTACAACTTTTCCTCTACCTTGTTTATCATTATTTGTAAATACAATTTTTTTGTTGATTATCTGTTTAATATCTGTCAGCCAGAATGGTTAATAATTATTGAATACTTACTAGATGCTGAGCACTGTTCTAAGTACTTTATGTGGATTCATTTATTTAATCCTCGCAACGGCTCTAGGAAGTATCCCCGTTTTTACAGATAGAGAAGCCAAGGCACTGAGGAGTTAAGGAATTTGATTAAGAGTCTCATAGCCAGTAAGAGGCAGAGAAACATACTGCATCCCTATTAGGTTTTATAATCTGATTTAATCTGTATATGAATCCAGTGAGATTTCCAGATGTGGACACTCAAGCCCAGAGGATTTAAGTAACATGCATAAGGATACAGAGCTAATTTGTTTTGGTATCAAAATTCAAATTCTAGGTCTTTGTGAGTCAAAAACCTGTGCCCTCCTTTTCCCTAAGAATTTAGGCTCTAGGTTGAAAAAGTATTACAGGAGGCAAAGGTAAACTACACTTGTGGAAGCTTTTACTTCTTGTGTAATAAACTGTAATTTAAGTAAGTATTTCCAAGGATTATATTCCACTTGGGAGAGCCTGTGGGTGGGAGGTGAAGTGATGTGTGACAGACGAAGGGCGGGAGAACATAACATGCTGGTTTGAACCAAGCACGATGTCTTATCAAGTTTCTTTTCCTTTACTTTTCAAACGCCCACCATGTTGACCTGCACCATCTCTGCTGTTTGCTATTCTGGTTGCGTGTGCATGAACCACACATCACGGCAAATTGCAGAATTTCTCAATCATTAAGGATTTACAATAGGTTAATTTTAAAATGGGCTGCATTTCACAGCTGCAAAGCTTTTGTCTGATTTCTCGACCAAATGAGAAGCCATTATTGGACTGAAGACCTTTCCATGGGCAATGACAAGCAAAAGAAAAAGGTTGTGTGGGCAGAACAGGCAGCTCTGCCAGGTAAGGTGAGGTAATGGTTAACAGCTCACTAAACAGACTGCCAAACTCTATGGCACAATGTATCGCACTGTTTAGTACCAAGCATGATGAGAATTTATAAGTAGATCACGGGTTCAGTGCACACGTGGGATAATAACGATATACAACCAAGGAAAGCTTTACAATCTATAGGCATAGATTGTATGCCTATAGGCAGTTTTACTGCACTTCGATCTCACTTCACAGATATTGTGTTTTTTGTTGTTTTTTTTTTTTTTTTACAAATTGAAGGTTTGTAGCAACCCTGCTCTGTCTGATGATGGTTAGCATTTTTTAGCAATAGAGTATTTTTAAATTAAGGTATGTACATTTTTTTAGACATAATGCTGTTATTGCACACTTAATAGACTACAGTTTGGTGTAAACATTACTTTTATATACACTGAGAAACCAAAAAATTCAGGTGACTTGCTTTATTGCGATATTTGCTTTATTTCAGTGGTCTGGAACCAAACCCGAAATATCTACAAGGTCTGCCTGTACCATTAATGTGGGGAGGAGGCTAAAATGCAATATGCATGCCTAACACGTTTTTCTTTCTAAATAGTTATAAGTACCATGACAGACTTGACTGATGTTGCTTGTTTTTTAAGATGTCTGTCTCACAGCCAAAGTAAGCAATTCATAAAGTATATCTGTCAGATTGAGTTTGATAAATGGTCTATCTATTGGCAGTAACAAACACCTAACTTAAAATCGTGTTACCGGTCATTAAATATCCATGCTTAACAAAGTTCACAATACACTGGATCTAATGTTTGAGCTAGGCAGGTCACTAAAATGTCAATGCATAGTTCAAATTTACTTCAACGAGTCCATCATTTACTCTCCAAGGACTTGCTAACAATTTGGGTCCAATAATGTTCATTTGTTTATTCCTTTAGCAATACATGCTGGTTACATATAACTTTATCTCTTTCCACTGACCCATTTAAAACCTGTCTATTCTTTTCAAGAGAACTGTCCTCCAGCTGGATCAATGTGTCAATAAACCAAAATGCTACCATAATAAGTAAAGATTTCCTTCCTGTTCTGCCTACTATTTAGAGGAAAAAAAAAAAAAAAGGTTGACACTCTTCCCTTTTGATCATCTTCCAGAGTAAACCTGGTCTTTAAAATGACTTGATTTGCCCTATCAGCATTAATGGGCACAGACCCACAACACCTTTGAATCATTAGCTTAGGGACACAGAACTTCTTAGTTTAGTGATAATGCTCTGTGGTGACTGCGACCCATCTGAGCAAACAAAGCTTTCCAGGATTCCTTTCTCACAACTCAGCACCTCGGGTCAGTGCAGACTCTCACTGAGATACTTGGACCACAGTAGCTGTAACTTTGCCATGCACACTGCCTTCTATTTTTATATATGCTTTCTCAACAACTATATTTCTTCTTCTTTGAGAAAGAAGTTCTGGAATTATTGACAAAAGCATTACACAAACACAGAGTGACAGTACACTGCTCAAAACCCTGGAGTTCTGTTTTGTATCTTTATGTACCTTCTGAATGACATTCACGATGGATTTATTTAAATCTGCCTCCTTAGCTCCAGGTATTGGGGATATCAAAAACCACTCAGAAGAGGTTGAAAGTTTAAAAATGGTTACAATAAATTATCTGTATCAGCTGTCACAGTCCCTAAATACCTTCCTCAAAAACAAAGATCTTTTTTTCCCAAAACACACTACAAATACCTTTCATAAAATCCAATATTCTGGAGTTGATAGGAAACTTGGAGGTCATCAAATCAAACACTTTTATTCTGAAATATCTAAGTACTAAAGTGCATCCTGCATTATGTCTATGAATTAGTGTATCTTTATGGGTGTGAACATTCATGCATTGAGGAGATTATAAAACCAGATGAAATAGCAAATTCATTACTTTGGTAACTTGTACTCAAAACTAACTTAATGTTTTTACCTAAGATATTTATTTTTTTGAATTAATTTTTATTGGAGTATAGTTGCTTTCCAATGTTGTGTTAGTTTCTTCTGTACAGCAACTAAGAGATTTATTTTCCTTCAGAGATATTTACTTTTAAAATTATTGACTGAGATTTTTTTCCTTCTTGGGGAAGGGAAAGGGAGGGAATGAACAGTTTTTGAACACCTGCTTTGTAGCCAGCACTGTGCAGGGCACTTTATATACTTTATTATCCTTCATGCTAGAGGAAAAGGAAACTTTTATTGTTGTTCACTCCTAATCAAGAAATTACTAAATAACTAAATGCTAATGGAGTATCCTTTGCAGTCACCATAAACTACAGGCAATGTGCGGATCCCTTTAGGTCATGTTAAGTTTAATGTGATATAATCTTCTAAAACAGAAACGGTAAGAAACACGGGCTGCATGAGAAAAACAAACAAAAATGAGCAAACAGACAAAAAACTCACCAGCCTCCAGTGCCATGGGTTGGCTAATACTAGTGTGGAGAAAAGAGGCCTGGACAGAAGTTAGGAGGAAATCTCTATAGTGGGGAGGGAAAAGATGCGGGAGTAGACAAAGGAAGTTCTCAGCGTCCTAAGTCACGTCTGTGAAATTAAAGCGCTTTCAGCTGAGTAATACACAACAGAGGACGATTTCAGTGATGATTAGAGCTATTTAAATTTTTAGTAGGCTCCAGTGATTTAAAACAGTCTTTTCTGTCCGGGAAACCGGTTTATCTGCTTTTATTTTCAAACTTGGGGGCGGGGGGGGGGGGAATCTTTGCAAAGAATTATTCATGTATGTAAAATGCACAAAAATACTATTATGTAAAGATGTCTACATTTAGAAGTATGTGATTGCCCAATTTTTGAGAGATGAGAACTCACATTTGGAACCAGATTAAATCTCTCACTTAGCTCCCTCCCTCCCCCACGCCCACACTCTGTTAGGTTTTCATTCTAGTCCAGTCCTGGTGAGGATATATGGCAATGCGTCCTAGCGGGAATAAAGAGCAAAAAGTACATGGGCAATCCTCCCCTTACCCCCCCCCCCAACACACATATCTTACCACTCAACTGCTCTTATCAAGCCTCCAGAGAGTATATTCTGAATAAGGTAGCCGTGGTCGCCTATGAGGAACGAAATTATTCTCTGGACTGTAGTGCTAAACTACATGGAATTAAGTCTGAAGACTAAAATAAGGTGGGTGGCTTTTCACCTTTCCTCTGAAAAGTACCTAGCACAATCCTGATGCTTCATAAAAATAACATATCAGGTAAGTGGCATGCTTGGCAGGAACGCTTTTAAATCGCATGTTACAGGATATTCTCATCCTAGTGCGCCTCCCTCGAATTTTGACTAAGTCAGCTCAGCCCCACGACTACAGAAAGCACTGAGTGAGAGTCTCCGACGATGCTCCTCCCACCAGTGCCAACCTGTGCCAACTTTTAGGCCAGGACACCTGCCACCCTGAGCTCCATGGCTTCCGCAGTGGTGGATGTTGTGCCTCTGGCTCACTGCTTGAGGGTCTGCTCTGACCAAATGACAATACAGGACGGATGTTTGTTTGGGGGGTTTATTCAGAATTGGAGTGCTGGAAAGTAACAAGGTGCGAACACTCACAGCCAGCTGCTGGCTGCCACAGAAGACAGGGCGATCACCTCCTGGTACTGTTCTGTGCCCGAGGGCTCCAAATCGTCACCGCTTTAACTTGCTACCACACTTCAGATGTTACCACTCTCGTTTCCATTTTTGCTTTTGAAACATTCCAGGAACAACTGAATCCTACCCATCTAATTGGTGCCAAATTTACATACAGTCATGTCCCCCCCACTACGGTGTTCAGTGGACATTCTAGTCATTGTCTGTCCTTAGGAAAGGGCGGGGGCTAAGTCCCTGTTTTAACCATCACACAGTACAGCCTGGAGTTTCACCAGCAGATGAATGCTGGGTAGCCCCACTCCAGAGCCTGCTGATGGCACAGCAAACAGCTGAATTTAACCCCTAATTAATCATGAAATATCAACTCCCAGTTAAAGAGGTTGGCAATGATTTGGTAAGTTAGGGGAAGTGGAGAGTGAACATCTGGGATTTTTTGTTTTAATCTGACATAATAAAAGGAAAAGTAGCTCATTCTTACATTTCTTTTTGCTGGTTTTTTTTTTTTTGGCTTAAATAACTCTTTAGAAATCGAAATCCAACAGAGAACAATTATGTTAATAACGCCAGGAAATCTGTTTGCTTTGTTATATTGGGCTTCAAAAGCACTTCAACTGAACTTACATTTGTGATCACAAGTAATGCCTGTTCTTAAATCCATTTAAAATGTTTACTTTATTACAGCTTATTATAAACGTGAGTCTGAGATGCAGCGCCATGGCTGCTCAATTTCCAGGCCACAATTTTATGATAATCATATGAAATGTATTCCTGTGTCAACAGAACTGCCTAACAATGCCCCAAATGGGGTTGTTCACAGCGCTGGACGCAGGGTAACTGCTACAAGCAGAGAGCTCCTCACTGGAGAATTTTAACTGAGTTTGTAACATGTACTCTTTTGCTACACTTAGCTCAGTTTAATTACTATGATCTCAGAATAGAGTTGAGCTCCTACAAGAAAACTGACGCTACATACCGAAACGTGACTGGGATAAATGGGTTCTGTTATTTTATTGTATGGTTGGAGACTCTTTTTGGATAGCCTTCCAATACCAGAGGGGATGAGACTGGAGAATTCTTCTGTACTTGATGTCCCCCTACTGCACACAGTGATAATAAGGTACCTGGAAGATACCTTCTGTCACCCCGGCATCTCACAAAGGAGTAAGGGAACATGTAATATATGCAGATCCAATAACTGGAAACAGAAAATGGGTCTAGAGGTGCCCCTCCCTCTCCAATATTGGCTTCTCCACACACTCATGCCTTCCTCGCTTTCGTGACGAGTAGCCCATGTAACTGCCTAGTTGTTGGAGTTGAGACCTCAAGCAACACTTTCCCAACTCAGCATTTTTTGAGGCTCTATTACGCAGGTACCAGGCCAAGCGTTTTTACGCTCATTATTTCCTTCATAAGATCTATCCGCATGCAGTGGACCGTCTACTTTTTAGAGGGAGGGACAAGCATGTACTGGCGGGAACCAGGATCATGTGGGAGTGAGCCGTACATTATTTTTTGCTTCACTCTTTCGTTTCTCCTCCTAGGACCGCCTCTCTGAATGGATAACAGGTCTGTGCAAATGCTCAAACAACCTTAAGACAATTCACTTTTTATACCTCACTGTTTTAGAAAGAGTACCAAGCCCAGAATCCTGGCTGAAAAGAGAGCACAGGAGCTCACCTAGGCCACCTCTCTTTTTAGACTGAAAACACAGGTTCACAGAAAGCCTACAATTTGTCCAAAGCATATGGCTCTGCAGGGGCAGACTCAGAATGAGGGTCCAGACACCCGGCATTTCAGTTCCGCACACTGACCCTGTGGTCTACAAGACTATCTTTCACCAGCAAAATGGGTAACTCTGCAGGCCAAATTCTTACTTGCAGTTTTGCAAGTTTCACCAAAGAGGAGAAAAAGGTTTGACCCAGTTTATCTAATGTATTAAAAATAGTTTATATCCCAACCTACTATGGACACACACACATACACGTTTCATTAAACAATTTATATTCCAACTTGGTGCACTTTGCTATTTTTTTTCTTCTATTTCATTTCATGAAAACAAAAACAAACAAAACTGGTTGAGATCCACTAAACTGCTTTCAAGACCAACCACCAAAGTTAGAAAAAAAAAACCTCACAGAGGATTCTAATAATAATAATTTCAAACAACTAACAAGGAAGTAGGGGAGGCATTTTACCTTTTCTAGCGGGAACTGCATAAAAAATGGAGGCAGACAACCCTCAGGACAGCAAGCCAGACCCCACCGGCTGGCTCCTCCACCCTTCCCCACGCCCTCGCCCTTCCCAGAATAATACACTGTGCTGAGGCTTCCCTGGGCCAGGCAAACACGCTCAGCCGTTTCTCCAGTTGTCCCTCTCTGGCACAACATGATGGCCAAGAAGAGCTGATACTTGACTTTAATAATTTCAGATGACACTTTTCTCTAGAGAATTGGGTCTGTTTTGTCAGCTCCTGAAATACCACGTGATATATTATTTCAGAGTATAATTTCTTCCTTCTGTTTACATTCTCCCTCATTAGATGGTAAGCTCCTTGAGCAAACAAAACAAGGACCCTTGTTTTGCTCACTGCCAGATCCCACTGAACACAAAAGAGGTGTTCAATAAATATGTTTAAAAAAAAAAAAAAAACCTTGATGAGCATTATACAAAGAAATTATAGAAGTGACATCAGATTTTGAAACATTCCAGCCACTATTAAATGATTTTCACCCCCTGGACTGGTCAGGCTCTCACATCATCCTCTCTTCCCCTCTGGCTAACCACCTCTCTTTTGTCAGGATCACCTTCTCTGGGAAACCTGCTCTGACTCCACAGACTCTCTGCTTCATTGATGTGCTCTCACAGTACCTTATTCTTCCCTTATCTTAGAAAAATGGCCTAGTGAATTCTCTACGTCTTCGGCTTGACAATAAGCTCCATCAGGATGGAGCTTTAATACAGTGCCTTGCACACAGTACATCCTCCATTAAAAATTTTACATGCAAACATGCATGAAAAGTTATGTACTTCTGGCCTGAAAAACCAAACCAAACCAAAATAGAATAAATCCAACCTAATGACCTGGTTATATGGGTAATTAGTAGTTGACTCAGTCACAGCTTTCTGAGTAGAAGTCCTTTTAAACCATGCTGCCACATAAAATTAGGCTTTTCCTTTGTGGATGTGGGTATGACTTCTAGTGAAAGAGGAAATAGGATGTCAGCTACTGGGGAGAACTGAAGGGGGAAACAGGGAGGAGAAAGTAAGCAAACACCATCCACCACGCATTTCTATGTCAGATGGAAAACAAACACACAAAAGTTTAGGCATCCCATTGCATCATATTCATTATAAACCAGGAATTTTCTGCTTCCTAAAATATTAAAGATAATGATGCATCCATCCACCCAGTATTTATCAATATTGTTCACAGTAGGAAAAAAGATAAATGTATCATTCCTTTTTGTATCAAATATACAAATAGGAGAAGCACTAGAAAAATACACAGTGTAAATATGCAAATTTTAACTAAGTAATTCATTTACATAGCCCCACTCACAGGAACTCAAACATCTTTGTTAACATTAACCCTTCACATTCTCGTGAGCTAGTTTTGCAAGATTCCTATTTTAAACAGTGACTTAGGACCCATGTAAATAAGGATAAATTCAAAATAGTTTCTGCCTTCCTGTCTGCCACTCTAAAATGAATCTACATTTCCTTCTTAAAATAATTTTCCATAATAAATCTTAAGAAAGATCTCCATCAAAATTTCTACAAAATCTGCAAATAGTAGGGTCAGCAAACTGTCTCAAGAAATATGATTTGCCAAGTTAGTTCAATAAAAATATTCAATAGGACACAAGCTGAAAGGCTATAGACCAAGAAAAGACATATGACAAGACACTGAGAGTCTGCCTTGAGGGTATAAAACGTTGGTTTCGAGTCTCTAATAATTGATCACTTTATTAATGATCCAACAGAGGACTTAATGAATAGCCTACTAATAGGATCTAAATTCAAATTCGAAGCATCTTTTGAATATCCATTAGGAAAAGTAATATAATGAAAATTTTAGAGAAGGTATTTTTGCAGAAAATAAAATGTAACTTGGAAAAAATACAAAAGATGAAGTCCTGGTAAATATTTAGTATGTAAGGGAAAATGGAAAGGCTGTCATCACTGTGGAGAAAGAAATGATAGTAGACAGATTATCAGAAAAAGATTTAAAATAAGACATTCCACTATTTTTATATACTATTGTTATTATTAACAGTTCTCACCCCCTTTGACAGAAAGAGTCATATTACTGTAGCAGGAGGCAGAAGTTTGGAGGAAAGACTTTCTTGAAGGAAGAAGAAATATCCCACTGATGGATGAAGAACTGGGCTTAAGTTTGAGTAGGTTGCTAGGCTCTTTTTTCCATTCTTCTCTCTATATTCACCCAGAAAACTACAAAATGCCTGTATAAAGTAACAGGGAAGAAATAAACACAGAGGCATTCATTCCTTTGCATTTTTTTTTCTGTGTTTGGGGTGTGTGTGTGTGTGTGTGTGTGTGTGCACGCACGTGTGGGTGTGTGTATGATATGTATGTTTATGATGTATACATATTTTTTTCAATTTTAAATAACAAATGCAGAGCTTTTAGAAAGCCTGTAGGTGATATTTGGATAGAAAAAAATTTCTAAAATGGAGACAGAGTAATAAATCAAACCCTGCAATTGAGGCTCAGATAGAAACAGAAAGCACCTCTGTCATTTTTTAACCTTCCAAGGCCTAAAGACGAACAAATCCCAGCCCTCAAACACACATATACAACTGCCTGTGCAATGAGAAAATGACAGATTCAGGAGGAGATTCTACATTCTTGATAATCAGCCCTGTAATCTTTCCTCTTCCCTATACCACACTGGCCAACATACAATTTAATTTCATCATTTGGATGTGTGTGATTATTTTTATTTATAGCCTCCAGATCTGCAGATATAGAACTTGTGGTTTCTAGTATTTACTCTACCTGAAGGTGTATCACAGGTACAACACTCTCCTGCTCTTTGGAATGGGAGTAGGGGTACTTTCTCCTTTTTAAGAGATACAGGTCGTTTGCACAACAAATACTTCTTCAGCTTGTATTATTGTACAGTCATATTCTGATGAGTCCAAAGAGCTTCCCCTACCACCACCTGAGGGGAGGGAGGGAGGTGGGAGGACATTTGTATCAGAAAGAGACCAACCACAATTCCTCTATGGCTGGGGCCATCTTCTAGCACCCGCCCTGCAGAATGAGCAGGAAGGCCTCTTCCGACTGCTATCTCTGACACGCGTACTGCACGCGTACTGCTGAGCTCCTTGGAGTAGATCCAGTTCTTTTAGGAAAGCCAGCATGGTTGTGACATCTTGTAGACCTAACTTATTCTGAATTCTGCTCTATAAGGAAGACTGTTTTAGAGTAATTCCAATTTATTATTACTAATTAATATATCGCCCTTTGGTAAACCAGACCAAATTTATAAGGAAGAGCAGACATATGTTACCATGAGGTCACAGACTGTGTTTACAAAATTCAGACAGCTAGTGACAGAAGGTTTCAAGCTTACTTTCCCCTGACTCCAAAGCTCTTAACCATGTGATCTGAATAGAATTCTCAAGGCATTTATTTTATTTGACTTTGAATGTCTTCACTTTCTTTTATAAATCCTTAAAGTCAAATAATCATAAATGACTGTATTTTAGTTTAAAAAGGATGCTAGACATGATTTACTGAAAAACCGTATTTTTAATTAAAAAAAAAAAAACAACTCTTTTAAGACAAAGACGAGAACCCCAAATCTCATACCCAGTCCTGAGATCCTTCCAACATACCAGACTGCTTCCTTTTAACTTCTTCAAATAACCACACAGAGTGCAATTTAAGGACAATTCAGTATTTTCCTCACCTTGCTAGATTACTGAGACAATTTAGGAAAGAGAGTGCTACAAAAGAATATAAGGAACTGTGGAGTAGGTAGAACTAGATTAAAATCTTGATTCCAGTGCTTTTGACACATTTGTGGTGTGCTCCGTGCTGTACAAGCCTTAGGCTCTATGCTACGCCACTCTATGCTGTTCAATTTTTAAGCCATGTAACCTGGAGCACAATGCCAGATGGTTCCTATTGGGTCTGCATGAGTTAACCTATGTAAACCTTTTGGTAGACATAGGGGGCTGCAATTCTGTTAGCCTGCTTTCCTGTTATTTCCTGGGGTTTATTCTGCACTCAATTTATGTTAGGAAAATATGATCATGTATTACAAACAGAAGAATTCTTATTCTATTTCTGTTAACTTCCATTTTAAACAACAAGAAAATAAAACTAAATAAACTGAAGAAACTAAAGCCCATGCAGTTCACCTTGACTCATTCAATATATGCTTTACTGAATATGCTTTATAGAGCATATTTATATGCCTTTATATAGCCTATAACTATTAATGGTAGTAGAGGAAGGCAAACAACTGACTGGTTTATCTTCATTCTATTCTTTGTTAACCTGAATTGGAAAAGTGGCTATTCCACGAGGTTATTTATAAATTAAAACCAAAGTGATACCTGGCTTTGAAACAATACCTTGAACTCAAAATCAAAATGCCTCCTTAAGTTAGAAGCCTGCAGCACAGACAGAAACTCTCAAGCACAGCCACATGCTCTACTTTTTTAGAAGAGGTGTATCAAGTTTTAGGCAGCCCAGGTTCCCTAGAAGCATACCTGTGGTGTTAGTTATGTACTCAGTTTCTCATGTCACAATTCCTCATATGAAAGAAAAATGTAAAAAGATCAGAAGATCCTAATGTTCTGGATCCCAAGGTGATAAAAGAACAAGGTCCCTATTTGTAATGGCTCATTAAATGCCTTAGAGAAGAAGTGATGGGGGGGTAGAAGGAAACACCATTTTTTAAAATGACTTTTATAAGCCTAGATTTGTGCTAGATGGTTTATCCACACTATTCTATAGAATTCACATCATGATTTTAAGAAGCAGATGCTGTCATTTCCATTTTATAGATATAAAACCAAGGTACATACATTGGATGAGAATCCCACCAGATTCGTCTAGTTCTAAAGTCTATCCTAAGGTTCAGGGATTGGTTTGCTTTTCAACTGAATGGCAAATCATCCTTGTGCAATTTAATAGATTCATGAAAAAATTTCCATAAAGATCTCTAAAAGCTAATTATGAAGTTAATCCCACACCCCATAAAGGGCATAAACATGTCTCACACACCAGCCTGCCACATTTCTCACAACTAAATTTCAGCAAAAAAGCACAAGAGCCAAAACAAACTAAAAAACTGAAGGGTTCTATTTTTTTGGATAAGATATACTTTTTCTTTAATCTGCCAGATTTCTCTATTGGTTACATAGCATGAGCAATTTTCTCACAGGAAATCTCTTGTATTTATAGCAAGCTAATTACTCTCTAGAAGTGACTGTCATATGTATGTGGATGGTTTTGGATTCAATTTTGTCAAAAGCTGGGAAATTAATTCATGTCTCATCCCATGCAAGCCTTATGTTTTAAGAGATTAAAAGCCACTGCAAAGACCGATTACCAGGGAATTTCTGAAGACTACCCTTAATTTAAAAATACATTAATCTACTTCTTTTTGGATGATATAATCTACGAGCCTGTTTGTTATGGTCAGCTCAATGTTCTACCTAATTGTGAGGGAAATACCTGTTTATTAGAAATAACAGCTTTTTGCTTTAAAGTTCAGACCAAAAAAGAAAAAAAAAAGAAAGCTTGCATCTTAATCATAAATGTACTGCATTAAGACATAAAAACAAAAGATTCCAGCAAATAAGAAGCTCACTAATTTTATATACCAAAAGCTACAATATGCTATTTACTACACAATTAACTGTTTTCTCTCAAGAGAGAGATGTAAGTTAACATTTTGTTGAAATATATTCCCGTCTGCTGAGCTTCTTATTTTGTACCAGCAAAAGTGAAATATGCTACTTTTGCTACTGTCAAACAAAAAACCTTTAAATGATTACCAATTTTGATTCTTGCTCTAATTTTTTTCAGCTGCATATGGTAATACATTTCAAAAAATGATGTCAGGGATGCCACTTTACTATAGCAAAGTATTAAAACAGACATTTGGTGTTATCAACATTTGCTGCACCCCTGAAGAACAATATGGGGAACTTTTTTTATTTTAGAGGAGGCGACATCTACTTCTAATCTATACTGAGTCCCTGTAAAGCATGTGCTACTACCGTAATAAAGGTCTCCAGCAGTTATGAGGCTTTTGTATAAGTGACCCTAAAAAGTTTAATGGGTTTCCAAGACCACTCATCAACATACAGAGAGCCTACTATTCACCTACTTCAGTCTGTGTGATATATACTTTCTCGATTCAAACATGGAAAGTTTCAGTGGCAAGTAAAGACCTACGCGTGTAAAATCTTAAAAGTTAATCAGAATTCAGGAAAATATTAGATTTCACAGGCAGTATATATTATTTGCCAAGTAAGTGACACAAATCATATACCACTCCCAGAAAGAAAGGATGGCTCCTTCCCAGATATTGGCTCATATCTCCCGTACAGTTCTTATTGTATTATTCTTTTTGCTATTAAGCTATTTGTACACATACCTTAAGAGCCTAGAATAGGCAGATTTAAAATTTTTCATTTCTGAATCCCACCACGGTACTGAAAAATACTCAGCACTTGGTACATGCTCAATCAATGTTTACTTGAATACCTGAATAAATGAATGACTGGTGACGATGATAAAGGTGATGAAGACAGCAGCCACACTCAGGGTCAGGTGATGTCCTAGGTGCTTCGCATGCATTAACTAATTTACTGTTAGTTTTCTCTTGGTACTTTACAAATGAGGACACTGAGGCACAGAGGGACCAGCTTGCCCCGACTCATCTAACTCCTTCATGCCCTTCAAGTCTGGGCTTAAAAGGTGACTTCTTTAGGGAGGTCCTCCCAACCCATGAGACAAAGCTACAGACACTTGCCCTCCATCCAAACAACCCCTTTATCTTCCCTATCATTACAGTCGTCACTCCTGAAGAACTGATTTAATCAGCAGTCTTGTACATTACACAGTGAGCTCCATAAAGGCAGGGACCATGTCAGTCTTATTCACTGCTCTAACTCCAGTGCCTATCAAAGTGCTTGGCACATAATGGGTACCTAATAAATTTAAGCTTCATGACTGAGTGATGCAGGTAGCCATTATATTTTCATTTAAAGAATAAGTAACAAACATGAGCAAATCTGAGGTGATCTGAAAGAGTCAATATAACTGCCCAGTAGGCATCTGAAGATTCAAAACTGTGGTTTAAGAGAAGAATGAGGTAAAGATTTGAGAGGCATCTTCAGGCTATTATTCCATGGCTATAAATGATCACAACAAAACTGTGACACTATGGTTGACCCATTTCTGAATACATATTATTTGTATATTAAGGAGAACCCAACATCTTATGTTTCTGTTGTAAGCCCCCAAAAGAAAAATTCCAAAAGGGGCCTTATTAAATAGTAAAATTAATTAAGATGAAACTATTCTTTAAGAGGTTCCTCTTTTTTTTTTTGCAGTACACAGGCCTCTCACTGTTGTGGCCTCTCCCGTTGTGGAGCACAGGCTCCGGACGCGCAGGCTCAGCGGCCATGGCTCACGGGGCCCAGCTGCTCCGCGGCATGTGGGATCTTCCCGGACCAGGGCACGAACCCGTGTACCCTACATCGGCAGATGGACTCTCAACTACTGCGCCACCAGGGAAGCCAAAGAGGTTCCTCTTAATAACAGTATACTGCCTTTATGAGAGTGCCTGGAATCTGCCATTAGCATATTTCTAGTTTGGTAGAAAAGCTTCCAGCTTATATTAAAGCTCCTCTGTGTTTTCTTTTGTTTGTTTGTTTTTTTTGCGGTACGCGGGCCTCTCACTGTTGTGGCCTCTCCGTTGCGGAGCACAGGCTCTGGACATGCAGGCTCAGCGGCCATGGCTCACGGGCCCAGCCGCTCTGCGGCATGTGGGATCTTCCCGGACCGGGGCACGAACCCATGTCCCCTGCATTGGCAGGCGGACTCTCAACCACTGCGCCACCAGGGAAGCCCCTGTGTGTTTTCTTTAAGATGACCATGGTGAAGCTGAAATACACTGCTACCGTGATTATACACCAGAAGCACTCAAGCAGTAGAGATGAGTCCTGTGTTGTAGGGACAAGCAAAGCGTTTAAACCTGCAGATGTACCTAAAAGAGGCATATGGATTATAAACCACACTACACCGCTACTGTGACAACAAATGTGAAAACTCCGGCAAGGCACTGGCTGACAAGAGAATAGAAAGCAGAACTGGTTCAGTCACTCTGCTTGACAAACTTGAAGATACACCTATGTTACGGGAAAAGTATTGTAAGTTTCAAACCTGTTTTACGTCACTTGATGCAGCTGTGAGTAGCAGTGACAGAGACATCAACTACTGCCACCGTGAAGAAAGGGAGACGGTGAGGAAAGGCAGCAGCGGGCTCACTGAAGAAAAGAAACCACTGCAAGTGAAAGAACATCATTTCTGAGCAGAGCTGCTAATGCTTTTTGCCTTCTTGGCCGTATTTACACTTATACAGCCAGTAAGCAGAACCACATTCAAATATTTAGGACCACGAGAGCAGCGTACGTAATTAAGAGAAATAAAGGGTAAGTCTGTAGGCCCTTCCAGCAAACAAAACAGTACCAGTAGTGCAGTACTGTCTTAAGGCAAATATGGCAGAATTAACACCTCCTTATTAAAAAAAGAAAAAACAGGAACACAATGTCAGTGAATGAAAGTACTACACTTTTCCAGGAGGATGTGGAGACACCTTTAGGCCCACTGGTCAAAGCTTATGGATGCATATAATCAGGTGTAAATTAAGGTGATTGATTTAACAAGCTTAGTCACCTAATTTTCCCTAGAAATTTTGGCACTTTTTAAGTTACTCACAGGAAAAAAAAAAAAAAAGAAGCAAGAAAGGAACTGCCAGAATGTGACTTTGAGAAATAATAGCTGACAGCAAATCACCAACCCTGAAGCACAGTAATCTTGGGCCACTTTCTGAGGCAGTAACTGGCTTAAGAGATATTAACAATTCCTGAAGCCATCACTTTATTAAAGTACAGGCAAATAGTCCAAGACAATACTCAAAATAAAAGTTCTATAAATTATAGGACACTTTAAGAAGGTAGGGATGCTTCCAATTTATCAAATGAAAAAATTAACATAAATGCTTGCTTAGAAAAGGTACATGGGAAAATTTTCATTAAATGATGATGTTGTTGGGTCACTGATCTCTCTACCATCTTGCGTTTCTATAGAGCTTGCTCTGTTCAATGCCCTGTTGTTGTATGGGCTGACTCCCTTGGAATACTTTTTTCTTTTTTTTTCGTGGTACACGGGCTTCTCACTGTTGTGGCCTCTCCCATTGCGGAGCACAGGCTCCGGACGCGCAGGCTCAGCGGCCAGGGCTCACGGGCCCAGCCGCTCCACGGCATGTGGGATCTTCCCGGACCGGGGCACGAACCTGTGTCCCCTGCCTCGGCAGGCAGACTCTCACCCACTGCGCCACCAGGGAAGCCCCCTTGGAATACTTGATCAACGTCTCCAATGGAAAATTTAAGTCAGCAATATTTACACAAAAACAGTGTTGTAGAGAACAAAGGGAATGGGCTTAGGGAGTCAAGAAAACCTGCGTTCAGATTCAATTATATCATTTACTGGTTTGCATGACCACGGGCAAGTTCTTTAACCTCTCTGTATCTCAACTTTCTCATCTGTAAGTAGAAATAATATTTACTTTATAAGACTTTATAAATATTAGAAGGTATAATATGTCCTGGGCATATAATACGTGCTCAATAAAAATGATTTCTTTGCTCTTTATAAAAATACCTTATTTTTTTCTATTCCTAGTACAATTAAAGTCATATGTTACCATTCCATTTATGCCATAGATGTTTCTGTAAATGATCACTGATCTTAACAAAAACATCTAACTTTAAAAATAATGTCAAAGGTTGTTATTTCCAAAAGAAAGAATACATATCAAACCAAAAATATGCAAATTCTATTACTGTGTAGTATATCACTAGAGTTCAGGTTTCTGCTTCCAGATTACCACGCAGAAACACTGAAGGAAATGTTTAATGAAAATGGTACACTAGAAGAGCTAGATTTTTAGACCTATTTATGTATTATTTATAAATAATTATTATTTATTTTTAAGTCAATAATAGTCTTGATGCTATGTTTTTAAAGTCACAATTTTGACGGTAATTCTCTAAAGAAGCTGTGAATGCAACAATAAAGGGTCAAATATCACCTTCAATGGGAAGAAAGGTATAATGAACTGATTTCTTTCTCACAATAAAAATCTGCACTGAACAAACCTGAACCAATCAATCTGCCGTCTTTTTCCAGGATACAAATCTCCTGTGAAAACTATGTCTAACAGACTTGGGCTTAATCTTAACTTCTCAAGACACACAAAAAGAGATGAAAATAACTGAAATAACAACTATGGAAAGGCAAGATCTTCCATGACTTGAACTGTCAGATTCAAAAGTATAACTAGTCACATTAAGAAAGGTTCTCTAGGGCATTCATTTCCTGTCACAAATAATAGTTCCACTTGAACAGCAAGAGAATATCAGAAAAAAACGAATAGAAACATTAATTTGAACTATTTTTATATTAGCTCTACTTCAAACAATATGAAGAAGATATAAAAATATTTTACTACCTGACAGTTATGACTTTAGGAATCCAGGACCCTTTTGTCATTGTCCATGGCAGTGAGCATTATTATTAGTTACTTTAGCTGGGTCTAAAGAAGCCATCTGAAATACTGATACAAATCAGCAAGAAAATGTCAGTTTTTGATGGTGAGTTTGGTTCTCAGCTAAAATTCTGGTGTTTCTCTAAAAAGGTATTAGTCCCTGCCCAGTTCCAAATTACAAATTCTTAAAGCGGTCTGTATAGTTTTGCTGTTAGTGTGTTTTTTTTCTTTTTAACTCTCTAACACCAATTTACCTCTTCAACCATATCTCGTATTACTTCCTTACATAAACTTTTTCTTTTATACTCAAGGCAAGACTTTATAGTTCCACTCCACACTTTGCATTTTCTACTTCCCTAAAACACCTGTCATTCTCCTATTCCTCCAAGGAGTAAACAGAGAAAGATAAAGTCTTTCTTACACACACACACACACACACACACACACACACACACACACACACACCCTACTATTCACCTAATTGGTAGGACAACACAGTTCTCACACACACACACACACACTCACCCTACTATTCACCTAATTGGTAGGAAAACACAGTTCTTATTTCCTTTGTGAATCCCACTTCAACTACCCCAGCCCAGAGTTTTTCCTCAGCTTTGGACATCTATAGCTAATTCCAAGCATCCGACACATCACATCCTACCTTCTGTTGTTAATTATCTTTTTACAAAGAGATTCTTTGCATCTCACCAGTCAGACTATAAATAAGTTAGGGGCATATAAAATATTTTTTTTATTTTACGGTATTTTTTATTGAAATATAGTTGATTTACAATGTTGGGGTAGTTTCAGGTGTACAGCAGTGTGATTCAGTCATATGTATATATATATTTTTCAGACTCTTTTCCCATACAGGCTATTACAAAACATTGAGAAAATAGCTTATTAATCTTTATATCCCTGTCTTCACCAAAATACTTTGTACATATATACCTAATCAATGTTTCTTTTTGACTAGCAGGTAAGTTTTGAGATAAAAAATTGCCAAGAGACTAGTACATATAGTCAAAGGAATAGGGAATTGTCACCATTAGAGGGGAGTGGGAGTTAGGGAAAATGAGGGGACAAGAGCACAGGAAAGCCCGATGGAAGGAATTTATATTTGCTACAGTGGGCAACAGGAAGCCACTCTTGGTGATGATTTAAAAATGAAAGAAGGGCTTCCCTGGTGGCGCAGTGGTTGAGAGTCCGCCTGCCAATGCAGGGGACACGGGTTCATGCCCCGGTCCGGGAAGATCCCACATGCTGTGGAGCAGCTGGGCCCGTGAGCCATGGCTGCTGAGCCTGCGCGTCCGGAGCCTGTGCTCCGCAACGGGAGAGGCCACAACAGTGAGAGGCCCACATACCACAAAAAAAGAAAAAAAAACCAAACTAGTGTGGGATAAACTTAAGAAAGGTTCTGAAGGCCAGAAACAGAGACTGAATTTATGCTAGAGAGTGTCAAGATGCCTAAAATAGAAACTATCAAGGAGTAGAAGGTTTGAAGGAAGAAGCGATGTGGCTCTACCTCAAGTCCCTCAGAAGAGGTGGCCATTAGTTAACAGCCAACAGGACTGAGTGAAGAAGAGGCCTGGGCTCAAGGGAAGTCAATCTATTAAGGACATTTGGCACTCCACCAAGAATAAGAAGAATTCAAAAGAACGGACTTGTCTTCACTTTTCTCTCCCAAACTATAATTTTTCATAATTGTATTGATTTAATAAATCATTCAGGCCAGTAAAGGCATTTGAAAATCCTCAGCAGGCTTAAGATTTTACTTATTATGGATAAGACTGAGCCCTACAGAGCATGGAAGTCTGTATCTTTTAATAGGATACAACAGAACGGAATAGTTCATCACTGGTAGTAACTTACCCTCATCAGTACAATTTCTACCTTTGCCTTGTGTGGCTCCATTTCACTCCAGAAATCTCCACTTTGTGACATCTAATGACCTTCATCATATGCATGTGGCCTTATTTCATTCATCCTTTTGCTAAACCATCACCACCCTGAGAACATCTCCTTGCTTATTTTCATTGTCACTGCCTTTTACATCGTCCAATTACTCTTGTGCTATGCAACCAACCTACTCATCCTGAAACTTAGAAAACATCCGTTCCTTCTCAGTGCAACTCTGCTCTAGTTCCTTCTGCAGCTAAAATCAGCCCTGAGTCATCAAAATGTGTCCAAGATACACTGATCTTGAAAAACATTAAAATGCTTTAATTCCATCTATGCTCACAAAGCATACACAACTTTGAGTCAAAAAATGAGAGACTGTTTTTCACTGTATCTAGCAAAACTGCCACACCTGGTTGAAAAAAAAAAAAAACTATTACGGGCTTCCCTGGTGGCACAGTGGTTGAGAGTCCGCCTGCCAATGCAGGGGACACGGGTTCGTGCCCCGGTCCGGGAAGATCTCGCATGCCCCAGAGCGGCTGGGCCCGTGAGCCATGGCCGCTGAGCCTGCGCATCCGGAGCCTGTGCTCTGCAACGGGAGATGCCACAACAGTGAGAGGCCCGTGTAATGCAGAAAAAAAAAAATTTATATACCTGATTTCTTCCCAGCTGGTTCTTGAAGAAATAGATTTCTAGAGACTATTTCAAATTAATAACCATATAATACTTTCACCCAAATCTCTTGGATATTAAAAAGTAATAAAGGCAAAGTAAAAAGCATTTAATTCAAAAGGAAAACAACTAGGAGGGTTGGGCCTTCTAAAAAATCATGGCTGAGGAGAAACATATGACACAATAAATTCCAAACTAGATGCTTTGGGAACAAAAGGAAAACACTCCATAACTATATCAGAAGATATTTTAATTAGAAGCCTTTTAATATTTCAGCAGTTCACAAATGTTCTCAATACAAGAACTCTCAGCTCTTACAATTAACAACTAATGAACATAAACACTCAACAATGACTAAATAAGTAGTAGAAGTAAGATTAAAACTTTGAGCTCTTTATACTCCCATCTCTTTGGATGTAAATAAACCACAATGACTCTACCTTGATCCTTGTGGTGGAACCACATTTCCTTTGGTCAAGCCATTTAGTACAATCCGTGTCTTAACTAGTATTATACCAATTACAGAGATAATTTTGGCCTGCTATAAAATCAAAACTCAGAAGGGCTTCAAGAATTACAATAATATACTATATATGGTAATGCAACATAAATAGTAATTAGTACACTAAATAGTATACACTAAAATAATACTCCATAGCAGGCAATATAATGTAAACTACCTGTTGGCACTGTAACCTTCAGTGTGTCACTAAGCCTTCTATGTTTTCCTGATCTGTAAAACTGAAAATGCTACAAGTACCTACACTTTACAGGTTGTCTGAGAATTAATTAGAGCAGTGCCTGGCACTTGGTGCTCAATAAATGTTGGCTATAATATTTGTTTGCTTAATAACGGTACTAACCATTCATGCTTTTGGTTTTAAACAAGCATATTATCCTGCTTTCCTTTTTCGTGTTAGAAAGTTTTCAAATACTGACAAATAAGAAAAAAAAAAAAGATGAGATATCCGAAGAGATATCAATATGGTTTTAACATTTGATAAAATGTAAGATAGATATATATATATATATATACACACACACACACACACACACACACACATTAGGGGTACATTTAATTTAAATATTCTTTTATACTATTTGTTTCTCAAAGTCTCAGCATCCTTTGACCCCCACAAAAAGAAAAAAGTTTTATACGAAATGAAATGAATTTCCGACTAGATAACTGCTTTTATTAAGACTTAGTAAGTAGAATCTGACTCTAAAATATTGCAATCTATTGAGAAGAAATTTTGTATAGTCAAACAACCTAAAATGTCATTTTATGTGTCTAGATTATCTATATAGATTCTGGATAGACTAATTTTTTAAAAAAGATATATAATGTGTGTTCACTGTTAATATTCTGACTATTACCAGACTAAATCTTAGCAGAAAACAATTAAAACTACTTTAACACTAGAAAGAACATATTATTTTAGCAGATGAATGACCACTTGTGAAGCTATTTCCTGGGTATCACAACTTCTGATCTGGTCACACTGTAGAAAGAACTTAAATATTAATATTTAAAATATTTTAGTAAAACTGTAAATATCCAAATGGTACCTTAATGCTGACTTGTATTTGCAATATTAAATTTATAACAGTTTCTCCAAATCTTACACTTCATTGCATTTAGTACAGTTTGTGAATTTCCTGAACGACAAGCTTATCATTTTTACTTACTGGCAAATAATTCTATAGAAAATGAAACTTTGGGATATGAAGAAAACAAATAACCAGCTCACTATTTAGAAAAAAACTGTTTTAAGAGATAATTAGATTTATTTGACTATATTTTTAAATTCCTGTCTCAAGACAATCAAAGATCCTTCTTAATTTAGAAAGATTGGTTCAAGATGGCAGAGTAGGATGTGCTCTCTCACTCCCTCTTGCAAAAGCACCGGGATGACAACTAACTGTTGAACAATCATCGACAGGAAGTCACTGGAACTCACCAAAAAAGATACCCCACATCCAAAGACAAAGGAGAAGACACAATGAGATGGTAGGACGGGGGCAATCACAATATAATAAAATCCCATAACTGCTGGGTGGGTGACTCACAAACTGGAGAACACTTATACCACAGAAGTCCACCCACTGGAGTGAAGGTTCTGAGCCCCACGTCAGGCTTTCCAACCTGGGGGTCTGGCAACAGGAGGAGGAATTCCTAGAGAATCAGACTTTGAAGGCTGGTGGGATTTGATTGCAGGACTACGACAGGACTGGGAAAACAGACTCCACTCATGGAGGGCACACACAAAGTAGTGTGTGCATCAGGACCCAGGGGAAGGAGCAGTGACCCCATAGGAGACTGAACCAGACCTACCTGCTAGTGTTGGAGGGTCTCCTGCAGAGGCGGGGGGTGGCTGTGTCTCATCGTGAGGACAAGGACACTGGCAGCAGAAATTCTGGGAAGTACTCCTTGGCGGGAGCCCTCCCAGACTTCACCATTAGCCCCAGCAAAGAGCCCAGGTAGTCTCCAATGTTGGGTCGCCTCAGGCCAAACAACCAATAGGGAGGAACCCAGCCCCACCCATCAGCAGACAAGTAGATTAAAGTTTTACTGAGCTCTGCCCACCAGAGCAACACCCAGCTCTACCCACCACCAGTCCCTCACATCAGGAAACTTGCTCAAGCCTCTTAGATAGCCTCTTCCACCAGAGGGCAGACAGCAGAAGCAAGAAGAACTACAGTCCTGCAGCCTGTGGAACAAAAAGCACATTCATAGAAAGACAGACAAGATGAAAAGGCAGAGGTCTATGTATCAGAAGAAGGAACAAGATAAAACCCCAGGAAAAAAAACAAACAAAGTGGAGATAGGCAAACGTCCAGGAAAAGAATTCAGAATAATTATAAGGAAGATGATCCAGGACCTCAAAAAAAGAATGGAGGCAAAGATGGAGAAGATGCAAGAAATGTTTAACAAGACGTGGAAGAATTAAAGAACAAACAAACAGAGATGAAGAAGAATTAATGAATGAACAGAGATGAACAATACAAGAACTGAAATGAAAAATACACTAGAAGGGATCAACAGCAGAATGACTGAGGAAGAAGAACAGGTAAGCGACCTGGAACACAGAATGGTGGAATTCACTGCTGCAGAACAGAATAAAGAAAAAGAATGAAAAGAAATGAAGACAGCCTAAGAGACCTCTGGGACAACATTAAACACAACAACATTCGAATTATAGGGGTCCCAGAAGTAGAAGACAGAGAGAAAGGACGCGAGAAAATATTCGAAGAGATTATAGTCGAAAACTTCCCTAACATGGGAAAGGAAATAGCTACCCAAGTCCAGGAAGCCCAGAGAGACCCAGGCAGGATAAACCCAAGGAGAAACACTCCGAGACACATAGTAATGAAATTCGCAGAAATTAAGGACAAAGAAAAATTACTGAAAGCAGCATGGGAAAAACAACAAATAACATACAAGGGAACTCCCATAAGGTTAACAGTTGATTTCTCAGCAGAAACTCTACAAGCCAGAAGGGAGTGGCATGATATACTTAAAGTGATGAAAAGGAAGAACCAACAACCAAGATTACTCTATCCAGAAGGATCTCATTCAGATTTGATGGAGAAATCAAAAGCTTTACAGACAAGCAAAAGCTAAGAGAATTCAGCACCACCAAACCAGCTCTACAACAAATGCTAAAGGAACTTCTCCAACTGGGAAACACAAGAGAAGAAAAGGACCTACAAAAACAAACCCAAAACAATTAAGAAAATGGTCATAGGAACATACATATTGATAATTAGCTTAAACGTGAATGGATTAAATGCTCCAACCAAAAGACACAGGCTCACTGAATGGATACAAAAACAAGACCCATATATATACTGTCTACAAGAGACCCACTTCAGACCTAGGGACACATACAGACTGAAAGTGAGGGGATGGAAAAAGATATTCCATGCAAATGGAAATCAAAAGAAAGCTGGAGTAGCAGTATTCATATCAGATAAAATAGACTTTAAAATAAAGAATGTTACAAGAGACAAGGAAAGACACTACATAATGATCAAGGGATCAATCCAAGAAGAAGATATAACAATTGTAAATATATATGCACCCAACAAAGGAGCACCTCAATACATAAAGCAACTGCTAACAGCTATAAAAGAGGAAATTGACAGTAACACAATAATAGTGGAGGACTTTAACACCTCACTTACACCAATGGACAGATCATCCAAACTGAAAATAAGGAAACAGAAGCTTTAAATGACACAATAGACCAGATAGATTTAATTGATATTAATAGGACATTCCATCCCAAAACAGCAGATTACACTTTCTTCTCAAGTGCGCATGGAACATTCTCCAGGATAGATCACATCTAGGGTCACAAATGAAGCCTCAGTAAATTTAAGAAAATTGAAATCATATCAAGCATCTTTCCTGACCACAACGCTATGAGATTAGAAATCAATTACAGAGAAAAAACGTAAAAAACACAAACACATGGAGGCTAAATGATACGTTACTAAATAACCAAGAGATCATTGAGGAAATCAAAAACTACCTAGAGACAAATGACAATGAAAACACAACGATCCAAAACCTATTGGATGCAGCAAAAGCAGTTCTAAGAGGGAACTTTATAGCAATACAATCCTAACTCAAGAAACAAGAAAAATCTCAAATAAACAATCTAACCTTACACCTAAAGGAACTAGAGAAAGAAGAACAAAGTCCAAAGTTAGTAGAAGGAAAGAAATCATAAAGATCAGAGCAGAAATAAATGAAATAGAAACAAAGAAAATAATAGCAAAGATCAATAAAACTAAAAGCTGGCTCTTTCAAAGATAAACAAAATTGAAAAACCATTAGCCAGACTTATCAAGAAAAAGAGGGAGAGGACTCAAATCAATAAAATTAGAAATGAAAAAGGAGAAGTTACAACAGACACTGCAGAAATACAAAGCATCCTAACAGGCTACTACAAGCAACTCTATGCCAATAAAATGCCAACTGGCAAGAAATGGACAAACTCTTAGAAAGGTATAACCTTCCAAGACTGAACCAGGAAGAAACAGAAAATATGAACAGACCAATCATAAGTAATGAAATTGAAACTGTGATTAAAAATTTTCCAACAAAGAAAAGTCTAGGACCAGATGGCTTCACAGGTGAATTCTATCAAACATTTAGAGAAGAGCTAACACCCAACCTTCTCAAACTCTTCCAAAAAATTGCAGAGGAAGGAACATGCCCAAACTCATTCTACGAGGCCACCATCACCCTGATACCAAAACCAGACAAAGATACTACAAAAAAAGAAAATTACAGACCAATATCTCTGATGAATACAGATGCAAAAATCCTCAACAAAATACTAGCAAACAGAATCCAACAATACATTAAAAGGATCGTATACCATGATCAAGTGGGATTTAGTCCAGGGATGCAAGGATTCTTCAATATATACAAATCAATCAATGTGATATACCATATTGACAAACTGAAGAAGAAAAATCATATGATCATCTCAATAGATACAGAAAAAGCTTTTGACAAAATTCAACACCCATTTATGATAAAAACTCTCCAGAAAGTGGGCATAGAGGGAACCTACCCTCAACATAATAAAGGCCATATGCAACAAACCCACAGCAAACATCATTCTCAATGGTGAAAAACTGAAAGCATGCCCTGTAAGATCAGGAACAAGACAAGGATGTTCACTCTCACCACTATTATTCAACATAGTTTTGGAAGTCAGAGCCACAGCAATCAGAGAAGCAAAAGAAATAAAAGGAATACAAATTGGAAGAGAAGAAGTAAAACTGTCACTATCTGAAGATGACATGACCCTATACATAGAGAATCCTGAAGATGCCACCAGAAAACTACTAGAGCTAATCAATGAATTTGGTAAAGTTGTAGGACACAAAATTAAGGCACAGAAATCTCTTGCATTCCTATACACTAATGATGAGAATCTGAAGGAGAAATTAAGGAAACACTCCCATTTACCACTGCAAGAAAAAGAATCAAATACCTAGGAATAAACCTACCTAAGGAGGCAAAAGATGTGTATGCAGAAAACTGTAAGACACTGAAAGAAATTAAAGATGATACAAACAGATGGAAAGATATACCATGTTCTTGGATTGGAAGAATCAATATTGTGAAAATGACTATACTACCCAAAGCAAACTACAGATTCAATGCAATCCCTATCAAACTCCCAATGGCATTTTTCACAGAGCTAGAACAAAAAATTTCACAATTTGTATGGAAACACAAAAGACCCTGAATAGCCAAAGCAATCTTGAGAACGAAAAACAGAGTTGGAGGAATCAGGCTCCCAGACTTCAGACTACACTACAAAGCTACAGTAATCAAGACAGAATGGTGCTGGCACAAAAACAGAAATATAGATCAATGGAACAGGAGAGAAAGGCCAGAGATAAACCCATGCACCTATGGTCAACTAATCTATGACAAAGGAGGCAAGGATATACAATGGAGAAAAGACAGTCTCTTCAGTAAGTGTGCTGGGAAAACTGGAGAGCTACATGTAAAACAATGAAATTAGAACACTCCCTAACACCATACACAAAAATAAACTCAAAATGGATTAGAGACCTAAATGTAAGGCCAGACACTATAAAACTCTCAGAGTAAAACACAGGAAGAACACTCTTTGACATAAATCACAGCAAGATCTTTTTTGACCCACCTCCTAGAGTGATGGAAATAAAAACAAAAATAAACGAATTGGACCTAATGAAACTTAAAAGCTTTTGCAAAGCAAAGGAAGCTACAAACAAGACAAAAAGACAACCCTCAGAATGGGAGAAAATACTTACAAATGAATCAACGGACCAAAGATTAATCTCCAAAATATATAAACAGCTCATGCAGCTCAATATCAAAAAAACAAACAACCCAATCCAAAAGTGGGCAGAAGACCTAAATAGACATTTCTCCAAAGAAGACATACAGATGGCCAAGAAGCACGTGAAAAGCTGCTCAACATCACTAATTATTAGAGAAATGCTAATCAAAACTACAGTGAGGTATCACCTCACACCAGTTAGAATGGGCTTCATCAGAAAATCTACAAACAACAAATGCTGGAAAGGGTGTGGAGAAAAGGGAACCCTCTTGCACTGTTGGTGGGAATGTAAATTGATACAGCCACTATGGAGAACAGTATGGAGGTTCCTTAAAAAAGTAAAAATAGAATTACCATATGACCCAGGAATCCCACTACTGGGCATATACCTTGAGAAAACCATAATTCAAAAAGACACATGCACCCCAATGTTCATTGCAGCACTATTTACAATAGCCAGGTCATGGAAGCAACCTAGATGCCCATCGACAGACAAATGGATAAAGAAGATGTAGTACAGGGCTTCCCTGGTGGCGCAGTGGTTGGGAGTCCGCCTGCCGATGCAGGGGACACAGGTTCGTGCCCCGGTTCGGGAGGATCCCATGTGCCGTGGAGCAGCTGGGCCTGTGAGCCATGGCCGCTGATCCTGCGCGTCCAGAGCCTGTGCCCCGCAACGGGAGAGGCCACAACAGTGAGAGGCCCGCGTACCGCAAAAAAAAAAAGAAGAAGATGTCTACAATGGAATATTACTCAGCCATAAAAAGGAACGAAACTGGGTCATCTGTAGAGACATGGATGGATCTAGAGACTGTCATACAGAGTGAAGTAAGTCAGAAAGAGAAAAAGAATTATCATATATTAACACATATATGTGGAACCTAGAAAAATGGTATAGATGAACCGGTTTGCAGGGAAGAAATTGAGACAGAGATGTAGAGAAAAATGTATGGACACCAAAGGGGGAAAGCAGCAGGCGGTGGTGGTGGTCCTGTGATGATCTGGGAGATTGGGACTGACATATATACACTAATATGTATAAAGTGGATAACTAATAAGAACGTGCTGTATAAAAAAATAAAATAAAATTCAAAGAAAAAAAAAAGAAGGATCCCTCCTACCCATAACTTACAATTACCGTATCTACTTATGATGGAATATCACTTACTGCAGTAGTCTGAAACTTCTGAAGGTGCTCAAGGTACCAACTTTAATAGTGCCCATTACAAATCACTGGCAACATTAATGGATTTGTATTATCTAGTCTCAGAGTTTCATAGTTTGTTATTGTTCTCGAAGGGTCAACAAAGAGAACACTGGTCTGGAGCTTCCCTAGCTGCCTGAATCATGGCCATGATACACTTGAAATGGGTCTTTATTGCCACCTCTGCCTTGGGGAGGGGGGAGGGGAGCGGGGTTGCTTTTTCAAATTTTATTAGGCAAGCGGACAAGTAATATTCCTTCCTAACTGACTATTTACTGGAGAAATTATTTTTCTCCTTTTGTGGGAAAAAAGTGAAATATATAACTTCTAGATGTCTAATGTACATCTAGATCAGAAACCATGGCATTTGTCAGAAATATGACTTCTACAAGAGTCATTTTAGATATTATCTTTTCTATTTACATGGTTGTCAGTGCGTTTGAAATTCTTTTTAGATGTAAAACATTGGTAGGGAAAAACCCCAACAGGATAAGAAACACCATGTTATTTCCTTTCACCAAAATAGGATGTCCATTGCATTATAAATATGTAAGTAAGCATGATACTATCTCCTTTCTTGAGAACATTTCAAAATTACAAAAAGGAATTGTTTAGTCTTTTTCTCTCCAAATCACATGTAACAAGAAGACAGCTTGATATGATAGATCTGGTTTTCAAAAAAACTAGAATATGCTAAAATGATTTCTAATATTTTTCTATAAAGTAGCTAGCTCAAGAGAGATTGAAAGTAATTGGAATATCCAGCTAAGAAAAATGCTTTCTTAATTGGAAAATAATTTGAGGACTAGATTTAAAATGTTCTCAGAATAATTCACACAATCTACATTTCAAATAAACTTACTGATGTTAATAACAATTTACAACCACAATCTTAAATTAGAAAGGAAAATTAATTTATATTGCCTCAAAGATAATCCCAGCTCAAGAGATGAGAAAATAAAGTTTTAATGCAGTAAATATGTATGTAATTAGAACCAGAGTTTTAAATACTTTGATGAACTTCATGGTAAATACTTGATGGTTTAAAAAAACAACAACAACAAGCTCATAGATACAGAGAACAGGTTAGTCGTTGCCGCAAGCAGTGGGTGAGGGTGGGAGAAATGGATGAAGAAGGGGGTCAAAAGGTACCAACTTCCAATTATAAGGTAGATACGTTCTGGAGATGTAATGTTAACAGCAGGGTGACTATAGTTAATAATACTGTATTGTATATTTGGAAGTTGCTAAAAGAGTAGATCTTAAAAGTTCTCATCACAAGAAGAAACTGTTTTGTAACCATGTAAGGGGATGGATGTTAAGTAGACTTATTGTGGTGATCATTTTGCAATGTGTACAATATTGGACCATTATGTTTTACACCTGAAACTAATATGCTATATATCAACTATACCTCAATTTAAAAAAAAAAAAAGCAATATTTGGTTTTCTAGGCATTCTTCAATAATAATGTTAAATATTTATTTAGTGTTTTTATGTCTCAGGCACTAGGCTAATTGCTGAGGATACAGAAGTACACAAGACACAGCCCAGCCCTATGGGACTCATATTTTTGTAAACAGATACGTTTTTTAAGGACATGAAGGTAAGAATACTGAAACTGAAACATGTATGACCACAGGCCTTAAGTGTTACTCAGTTTTGGCAGTAACACGGCCAAAAGCACGTTGGTAAAAATGGCAGGAAAACTACTGCTATTGAATACTTTCTGGAACCCTAAGTCTGCAGTTTCGATGTGATTTGTTGGTAACAATGCATGATTTTTAACATCCAGAAAGTTACTAGATGGGCTCACTAGAGAACCCAGCAGTGGTCCTGAAGCACTGTGTCAGCAAGTATGCAGGATAAAATGCCGTCAGCAACTTAATAGTTTTTGCATATAAGTAAAGAGACTTTTGGCTTCCATGACAGTTTGTGAGGTGTTTTTTTTTTTTTAAGTTTTTTTTCACTTTTTGAATCTGCTTTCAACAAAGAAATACCCATGTCCGCTCTGATTACTGCAACGTGAGACACTGAAAACTTGCCTCTCCACTCACAGTACTACAGAAAACTGAGCAATTATTCAATGAATATGGCACACTAATCTAGATCTGCTTCCACTGCTTTCTCTCAATTTCTCACTCATCTCCGTTTCTTTCTGTTTTATTCATCTATGGAGATCTAAACTTTATTTGTCTTTCTAGCCTCAAAATACATGAAATCACTTGGAAGACAGAGTAGGCACAGAAGTCTCTCTTCTGTTTATGAGAATTAGGGTCCTTTTGAAATAGAAAATAGCTTTGCTTGGCTCCATGAAACATCTTAAGTCACTTCTCATTTATCTTTTCTTATACTCTCTTCCTCCTTCTCCCCAGCAACTATGACATCACATCACTTTCTTCCCCTCCAAAGCCACTCCGAGGACTACCATCAACTCAGGGGCAGGTAAGCTTCCTCACCATTGCCTGCACTGCATCAATGTGGCAAATGGCAGCATTAGCTGGACAAGTCCTACCCTGCAGCAGTGTCTGCCAAACTATGAGTCGTGACCCATTTTCCAAACAGAGAAGTTAATTTAGTGGGTTGAGACCCACATTTAAAAACTAAATCAACGGAAAAATAAACTGAACAGAATGGAAAATCATACTTATTTTGAAACTTTGGTTTATGTTGTGTGTGTATAAATACACGTATGTGTATGTGTGCTGGAACTCAATGAAAGTACACTTCTTACATTCCTACAGGTCATGGTGGTAAGTTTGGAAGCCACTAAACTACAATACTCAGTTCTAGGCCTGCATCTATATCTGATGTAATACTTCAGATATTTTAGAGATTTAAAATATGGATGTTAAATAATTTCCTTTAGTAAAAAGTGTTGATCTAATGAGCCACACATTTTCTAAAACATCATCAGTCAGTGAACAAATCAGTTTTCCTAGTTTTCTCAGTATTTCCTAAGAGACCCCAAATAAATACTTTATCTTTAAATTTAATTTACCCTAAAAATTAAAATTGACACATTATTAGGCATTTCAAAGATATTTTTAAGTAACAAATAACAATCCAAGCTCAATATACCTAAAAAGGAAAAGTATTCTACTTCTTTTAATTTAAAAAAGTCTGAGGGAATGGTTTGATGGATTTTCAAATATTTCAAAAATGAAGAGATCACTATTTCTTTGCACTAACGGAATATGTATATGAATACAAACACCAATTTTACACCAATTTTATATTTCCTGGGCTGTAAAGAGACTTAAAAATTGAAGCTCAGAAAGCCTAGAGTATGAGACTGTGACTAATGGCATCCAGTCCCTCAGCAGGGATGGAACCAAGTTCTGAGGCAGAGAATAACCCAGCTGCACTGACTATAAAATAACTGCCTCAGAATAACGGTTATATTCCTTACATTTCACGTATGGCTGCTGCATGGAATTCATAGTTAAAATACAAAAGACATTCAGCCATTCCGCAGTGTCAAAGTGAAAACTGTATGTGACTCAGCCTCACAGCTTCACACACTGCTTGGGCTGTCTGAACTGCAAGAGGCAACTAATACCAAGCCCGGTGGAGAGGGACAGCCCTGTGGCTCTGAGACTTTCCATAACAATCCTTGAGTTGATTAAAAGTGATGTTGACAAGCTTCAATCCTTCTTGGTTTTATGGATTATGGCTGGTAAGTGGAGCCTCCAGGACTAGAACCCTATGAGAATAGCACTGAGATTTTTACTGCACCGTAAAATGCTTTAGAAAACAACACAGAATAATAGGTATAAAATGTAAACTATTGGGACTTCCCTCGTGGCTCAGTGGTTAAGAATCCGCCTGCCAATGCAGGGGACACGGGTTCGATCACTGGTCCGGGAAGATCCCACATGCCGTGGAGCAACTAAGCCCACGCACCACAACTACTGAGCCTGCGCTCTAGAGCCCGCGAGCCACAACTACTGAGCCCACGCGCCACAACTACTGAAGCCCACGTGCCTAGAGCCCACGCTCCGCAACAAGAGAAGTCACCACAATGAGAAGCCCTCGCACCACAATGAAGAGTAGCCCCTGCTCTCCCCAACTAGAGAAAGCCCGCGCGCAGCAACGAAGACCCAATGCAGCCAAAAATAAATAAATTTGAAAATAAATAAAATGTAAATTATTATTTAAACTTGACCATGTCTATAAAACTAAACTATGAACAACAGAATTATATACACACTGAATTAAGATAAAGGTATTATGCAAAGATATACAGAAATAACCACCCCTCCACCCCAAAAAAGCTTCTGACAACTTGAAAGCATACAAATAAGAATTAAGTAAAATTTTACTTTTTTCAAAACTTCCCTTTTAACTTTCAAAGACTACATATAAAGATATAATGAAACATATCTCTTACTTAAGAAAACCCTAAGTCACACAGAGCCCAGTACATCTAGAAACTTATCTTAATCTCAATAAAGTTGAAAGAAGTTAGTCGTGGATGAGGGTGAAATCTACTTCATTTACAGCACTAAACAATAGCTGTGGATATGTGAGGCAATTCTTTTCTTACTCTGTATTACAACTCATTATAAAATGATCAGTGTTGGGCTTCCCTGGTGGCACAGCGGTTGAGAGTCCGCCTGCCGATGCAGGGGACACGGGTTCGTGCCCCGGTCCAGGAGGATCCCACTTGCCGCGGAGCGGCTGGGCCCGTGAGCCATGGCCGCTGGGCCTGCGCGTCCAGAGCCTGTGCTCCGCAACAGGAGAGGCCACAGCAGTGAGAGGCCCGCGTACCACCAAAAAAAAAAAAAAAAAAAAAAAAAAGGATCAGTGTTTTATTTAGTTTATCATATTTTAGTTTAAAATAAGAAAATAATCATGTATGTTTAAAATCAAGTTCTTCAGATGACAAATTTCCCATGAAAACTTATTCTGATGACTTTCAGAAGATGTTAAGAGATATAAAAGGTAAAGTTGGGATAACTTCCTCTAAAAATAATGAAACCTGAAACTAGCATGAAGATGTACTGGTCTAAGACTGTAATGAAGTCCCATGTTTGTACACACTGGTATCTTTACCTAGGGCTTGGACAGAAAACTAAAACTAAAAGATTAATCATGGGAGAGGGAGGGAGGGAGAGACAGAGAGAGAGAGAGAAAGAGTGGTTGTAACAATTCATGTTATATGCTAATAGTACATACATCTATTGTCAAGCTATAGCAAATTTTCTGAATTCATTTAACACTAGCCCAAATATCCACCATCCTTTTTGTGTTTTCCTTTTTCTCTTTCTGATCTTTATAAATTGGAGCTCCTTTTTAGAAATACAAATGTAAAATGCCACTTTAACAAATGTAGCCTCTAGCACCAAGCCACTCACACTTAGTCCTGTGATGTTAATAAATGAGAATTCCTTTTCCTAAATATTCAAATGAACAATTTTCTATCTTGATTTATAAAAAAAAAAAAATTCAACCAATACTCTCTTAAGAAAGCAAAACAGCTTCCATTTATTAAAGGTCATATCTGATATCTATGCCACACAATACAGTATCATTACATTTAGTTGAACAGCAAACGAATACTGGTATTTCATGTCCAGAAGAAGTCAGATGCAAGGCAAGGGGCAAGGAATGAACCTTAAATTTCTAGCCTGATCTCAAGCATTTAAACTATGATTTTTAAAAATTGTTTTCCAATTAACTTACAAGCATTCTAATTAGGTAGGGATCTATACAGCATTTTCATAAGAACCACAGGAATTATAGAAGAACTTCAACAATTAATGAGGATAAGAAATCCTTTTACAGTACATGAGAGAAACCTTTCCCATAGGAACATCAAAGGAAAAAGATGGCCTAAAATAATGGACTTTTTTCTATTGAGTTGATTATCTAGGCATAAAGGGTTGACAAAGGATTGACCTCTGTCACTGGGCTTGTTAGAAAGGGCTTGGATAAAGAAAATGATATGTTAATGAATCAGGTGAGTGATGGAGGAATCGCCCTCATACATACATACACTTATGTTTTTGACACAACATGTAACACACACACACACACACACACACACACACAAATTCTACCCTTCCTTAAATATATCAGATAAGCCTCTCACTTTTTCATTATTTCAGTTATAATACAGAGAAACAGGATTTTCCAAACCAATGGACAGAAAAAAAATTGGGCTTTTAGAAATGTTTCTGCTGAAACTTATTAGAATTCCTGCCTCTACTGGAGAATTTGGTGAACAGGATAGTGAGGGAGGTTTATGAAGAGACTCTTGCCAACTCCACTTGTGTTCCAGGGATGTTAAAAATAGAATTTTAAAAAATGTACCTGAATGCTTGTCATTACTTAGGGAATCAGAAACGTTCAAGAGGGTCCACAACTTAAGACCCTAATGTGGACTTTTGAGAGTGTCTTAAGTTAAATTAAGGAAGGTACTTAAAGAAGTGCTGATGCTATGGTAGCTAAAGAAGGTTTTTCATTTTAAAATGTCAATAATGTGACTAAACCGCCTCAGTATTAAATATCTTATATGTCCTATTCAGGCTCAGTCTATTCTGAAAAATCTTTGTTTTTCAAAGCATAAAAATAGGTCATATATGTAGGGGGAAAGGAATTCAAAATCACATCCAACAAATGAATGTGAGAAAAATAATTAACTCATAGAGCCAAGAAACAAATGTGAGGAAAAATCCAATACTAAACCAAAAAAACAAATCAAATTTTACAGGTCTGTCAGAAAACATTAATAAAGTTAAAATAACAAAGGAAAAGGATGACTGCAAACCTTTCTTTTTATTTACTGCCTTGAACATTCAGAATACTATTCCACTTTTTACAAGAAAGCCTAGTTGGAATCTGTGCTTCAACCCTCAACTAATATTGCTATAAAAACAATCTTTGACAAAAAATTGAATGCTTTCCCTCTAAGATCAGGAATAAGGCAAGGATGTCTGTTCTCACCATTTCTAATCAACTTTGTACTGTAGGTTTTCGCCAGTGCACTAAAGCAAGAAAAAGCAATAAAAGGTATCAATATCAAGATCAGAAAGGAAAAAGAAAACTGCCTCTTAGTAGATGACATAATCATTTATGTAGAAAATCCTATGAAATCTACAAAAAAGCTACTAGAATTACTAATTGAGTATAGTAAAGTTGTAGGATTTAAAGTCAACACACAAAATTTAATCGTCTTTTTATGTACTAGGAAAACAATCGTAAAATGAAATAAAAAATACTTTTAAAATAGCATCACAAATATAAAATATTTACAGATAAATTTACTTTTAAATGTGCAAGACCAACACACTGAAACAATGGAATACTGCTGAGAGACACTAAAGATCTAGATAAATGGAGAAATATGTGGCTTTGATGAATTGTAAGATTCAATACTGTTATGATGTCATTTCTCTTCAAATTGATCTCCAGATTCAACGTGATCCAAATCAAAATTCCAGCAGGTATTTTTACAGAAATTGACAAGATGATTCTAACATTCACATGGAAATTAAAGGAACCCAGAGTAGTCTAAACAACTCTGAAAAAGAACAAAGTTGCAGGATTTACACTACCTGACTTCATGACTTATTCTAAAGCTACAAAAATCAAGACAGTGTGATATTGGTGGAGGGATAGATACATAGGTCAATGGAACAGAATAAAGAGCTCAGAAATAGATTCACACACATATGGTGAATTGATTTTCAACTAAGATGCAAAGGCACTTCAATGGTGGAAAGGATACCCTTTTTAACAAATGGTTTAGGAACAACTGGATATCCACGGGCCAAAGAAAGGTTGGGGTGTAGGGGGACAACATTCCTCTATGCCTTGCACCTTGCATCATATACAAAAATTAACTCCACTGGACAATAAACTTAAATGTAAAACCTAGAACTATAAAGATTCTAGAAGAATACACAGGAGAATAATCTTTTAGCCTTTGGACTAGGCAAATATTTCTTAGATCAACAGTAAAAGCAAGAACTGTGAAAAAAAACTAATAAACTGAACTTCACCAACATTAAGAATTTTTGCTCCCTGAGGATCCTGTTAAGAGAAATCCCATATCTGATAAAGGGCTTACATCCAGAAGACATATAAAGAATGTTCAAAACTCAACGGTAATAAAACAAAAAACCCAATTAAAAAATGGCAAGTTTTGAACACACACTTCACTAGAGACGTACAGATGGCAAATAAGTACATGGGAAGATGCTCAACATTATTAGTCATTACAGAAATGCAAATTAAAACTCCAATGAAATGCTATATACCTATAAGAATGACTAAACTTAAAAAGACTGACCATACCAAATGTTGATGATGATATGGAGGAACTGGCAATCACCCTGCTCGTGGGGAAATAGTTTGGTAGTTTCTTAAAAAGTTAAAACATACAACTGCCATTTAACTCAGCCATTTTGGTCTTAGGTATTTACCCAAGAGAAATGAAAATATATGTCCATACAGAGACTTGTACACAAATGTTCACAGCAGCTTTATTTATAATAGTCAAAAAGCAGAAACAACCCAAATGTCTCTCAACGTGTGAAAGGATAAAGAAACTGTGCTACAACCATATAATGAAATACTACTCAGCAATAAAAAAGAATGAACTACTGAAGTGTAACAACATGGGTGAATCTCAAAATAATAACACTGAATGAAAGAAGCTAAAAGAGAGAGAGAAAGAAATACAGTATGATCCATTTATATAAAATTCCGGAAAGTGCAAATTAATCTATAATGATTAGATCAGTGGTCACCTGGGGACTGAAAAAGAAAAAGGAAGGGCAGGACGGGGGAGTTCAAAGGGGCACAAGGAAACTTTTAGGGGTGATGGATATGTTCATTACCTTGACTGTGGTGATGGTTTCACAAGGGTATGTCAAATTGTACAGTTTAAATATGTATATTTTACTGTATGCCTATTATACCTCAATAAAGCTGTCAAAAAATTCTATTGGTAAAAAGGGTAATGTAGCTCTAAATTGTACTCTTCTTAACTAATCACTGAAGTGCAATGGTCAAAATTAACGCTACTAAGGGCAAGATTATTAAACTAATCGATTCACTGAAAAACTGAATTACTTTTTCATCAGAGATATGCAAAAACAAATGAAATTAATAATTCACATTCCCAAATTTTTGTGATAGTTATTTGCAGGGTTTTGGTGGGTTCTGGACGAGTGAACTGTATCTAGGGAAAATATACTAGAAAATGAACAACCATACCTTGATTTGTGCAAAGGGTCTTTCATAACCTCCAACATAGAGAAGGCCAACATTCTGAGGAAGTAACCTACAAAGGAAAAAAAAGCATTATTTATAAAATACTCTTCCTTAAATATGAGGTTGTATAATTACCAAAATTTGTATAATAGATCCTGACTATGAAAAAATTAATATCTATGCAATTATTCTTGTCTTTTTGCACGATGGAATAGTAACCAGCAAAGGAATAATTCTTATACTTCAGAAGATGATGGGTAAATACTGAGAATGGCAACTTAAATGTAAAACAGTCTAACATACTAGTAATTCTAGCAAAATTACTACATAGGGGAGAATTAAAAGAAGCAATGCATATATTTAAAAATCTATAAAAGTTCAATTCAAGAAACACTCACTGTGTGTCTATATTATGCACTATGGAGATAATACAAACCTAAACAGTTCAGTCCCAAAATTTAACAGGAAAACCAGATACACAACCCTAACAAAAGGTGGCCTCTGATAAATGCTATTCTAGAGGCATTTGCCATTGCAAAGTAGTGGAGTGAGAGATACCTTCTATGGAGGGAGGTGGAGAAGCCTGACTCGAGGAATTTAGGCTTAATTTTTAAAGGGTTGGTAAGGCAAAGGGAGAAATTTTAAACTATACCCTGAGAATGCAGAAGATTTGAAACCAAAAGCAAAGAAGCCTGGCTGAAGTAAGGGATAAGTTAGTCAGAGATGAAAACCCGAAGAAGGTTTGGAATGGGCCATGAAGAACGTCAAATGTCTTATCTTTATTTCATAAGTAATATTTATTTTTTTGTACAGACAATAAATGCACATGAAAATAAAAATCAAACCATCTAGAGGGTGGAGGTAAAATGGTTACCTTCCCTGCATCATTCCTTCCTTCCTATTTAAAGAGGGCTATCATTCTTGACTACATTGAAACACTGTGAATAAGGAAATACCATCATTAGAACTATGCTTGTGGAGCATGTAGTCGTGCTGGGTATGAGAAGGTCATAATTAAATTAATTACTCTACGGTATCTTGTAATCACTGTCACCGGGTGACAGTGTGAGATGGTTGTATGATTACTGAAGGGGAGAATACACCAACCCAAAATACACCACTTTGACATGTGGATTATTTTAAGTTGAAGGCAATCAAGACCTAGGAGACTCAGGAAAACTTTTTACCTCTCTTGTAACTGCCTAAAAGAACTTAGATAGGGGGCCTGGCCCAGAAAGAGAGCTATTACCATAGATAACGTTTTTATCTGAAAGACCAATCTGCATGGCAGGGCAGACTTCTAAATACAAAACATCTGTTCTTCTCATCATCCTGTGAGTTACCCTCCTCCCCTTTGAAGACCCAGGCCCTTATCCCATTCCTTAGCACAGGATGGCACATAAGCCTCAACTGCTCGACCTACCCTTGAGTCTTGTATCTTTGGGGATCCCGTACGTACTAACTTAAATATGTTTTTCTCCTGTTAATCTGTCCTATGTCAATTTAATTATTAGACCAAAGAACCTAGAAGAAAAGAAGGGGAAATTTTTCTACCCCTACTTAACCTTCCACTGACTTGGTCTAGTAAGACTAATAAAGTTCACTGTTAAAGCACCTTAGATTTTATGGAATAAGGTAGATAGATATTCCATCTCCTAGGAACACCTCTGTTCCCTACATTCTTTAAAGGCCTATAAAGTACTGAAGGCCACTAAAGGAAAGCTAATAGCTGACAAACACAAAAATAAATTAAACCACTTTAGCAAAAAGCTACAGTACTTAAGTTCGGCATGTGAGTGATACTTACAGTTATGCCTTTTAGCATGTTGTTGAAGGTTACAAAATGACTAAAGGGATATTTGTTCACTGGATGCAAGTAGAAAGCATAAGAAATATCCCCAAATCTCAACTAGGAAATGGAGAATTTCTTCACCATCATTTGACAAATAAGAAATTAATCAAAGCAACAAAACTTTAAATCTCTCACAAATTGCTAGTATCACTAATTTAATGTTAGTTTTATATAGCAGTGGTAATTTATTTCCTATATAACAAATGATGACAAAAAGCTTCATAAACCTCTTTTAGAAGAACACTCACTGTTCATACAAATACATGATAGAAAAGGAAGAGAATAAAAGCTGGCTGACATTTAAAAATCAGTATGCCTCTAATTACTATGCATATGCATTTTAGGAAGCTTGCCAATATACTATTCAATGTGTCCTCCCCTTCCTCCAACTTGCCTATTTAATAACTACCTTCTAAACAAGAAATATCTTAAATATGGTAGTTACACAGCATATATATATTTCGCTTTTTAAATACTGTTCTTTCTCATTCATGTCCATATTATTCTTTACATAAATTACATTATCACCTTCGTTTGAGTGGGTTTTCATAGGTATCATAATTTAAGCGTTTGTTATGTGTAAAATAATTAATACTCTGAGAACATGAATTCCAACTTCTAAGATGGAACATTTCCTAAAATGCTTTTACCTTTCAAAAAATTATTATGCCAAATTGTATACATAATTATTGTCAAACAATAGGCACCATTTTATTATGACAGGGTATTTGTATATAATATAGCATTCACACATTTTAAATCCCCAGGGTAAAGGCATTAATTCAGCATTTACAGATGCATATAAATATATGTTAAAATAAAAAGCATATGTTAAAATAAAAACCATGACGCATTTAGTACCAGATAATTGTTTTGTCCTTCTATTAGGTGAACATTAATATAACATTTATACAAATGCTAATAACTTCCAAAAAATTTGCTTGTAACTAAATGCTTCTATGGCTACCAAAGAAATTTTTAGAGTAAGAAGGCATTGCTGAGAAAAAGCTAAGAGAATTCAGCACCACTAAACCAGTGTTACAACAACTGCTAAAGGAACTTCTCTAGGCAGGAAACACAAGAGAAGGAAAATACCTACAAAAACAAATCCAAAACAATTAAGTAAATGGTAATAGGAACATACATATCAATAACTACCTTAAATGTAAATGGATTAAATACTCCAACCAAAAGACACAGACTGGCTGAATGGATACAAAAACAAGACCTCTATATATGCTGTCTACAAGAGACCCACGTCAGACGTAGGGACACATACAGATTGAAGGTGAGGGGATGGAAAAAGATATTCCATGCAAATGGAAACCAAAAGAAAGCTGGAGTAGCAATTCTCATATCAGACAAAATAGACTTAAAAACAAAGACTTTACAAGAGACAAAGAAGAACACTACATAATGATCAAGGGATCAATCCAAGAAGAAGATATAAGGATTGTAAATATTTATGCACCAAACATAGGAGCACCTCAATACTTAAGGCAAATGCTAACAGCCATAAAAGAGGAGATCCACAGTAACACAATCATAGTAGGGGACTTTAACACCCCACTTCCACCAATGGACAGATCATCCAAAATGAAATAAATAAGGAAACACAAGCTTTAAATGATACATTAAACAAGATGGACTTAATTGATATTTATAGGACATTCCATCCAAAAACAACAGAATACACATTTTTCTCAAGTGCTCATGGAACATTCTCCAGGATAGATCATATCTTGGGTTACAAATCTAGCCTTGGTAAATTTAAGAAAATAGAAGTCGTATCAAGTATCTTTTCGACCACAACGCTATGAGACTAGATATCAATTACAGGAAAAGATCTGTAAAAAATACAAACACGTGGAGGCTAAACAATACACTACTTAATGACGAAGTGATCACTGAAGAAATCAAAGAGGAAATAAAAAAATACCTAGAAACAAATGACAATGGAGACACGACGACCCAAAACGTATGGGATGCAGCGAAAGCAGTTCTAAGAGGGAAGTTTATAGCAGTACAATCCTACCTCAAGAAACAAGAAACATCTCAAATAAACAACCTAACCTTACACTTAAAGGTACTGGAGAAACAAGAACAAAAAAACCCCAAAGTTAGCAGAAGGAAAGAAATCATAAAGATCAGATCAGAAATAAATGAAGAAAACAATAGCAAAGATCAATAAAACTAAAAGCTGGTTCTTTGAGAAGATAAACAAAATTGATAAACCATTAGCCAGACTCATCAAGAAAAAAAGGGAGAAGACTCAAATCAACAGAATTAGGAAAGAAAAAGGAGAAGAAACAACTGACACTGCAGAAATACAAAGGATTATGAGAGACTACTACAAGCAACCATATGCCAATACAATGCACAACCTGGAAGAAAATGGACAAATTCTTGGGAAATCACAACCTTCCAAGACTGAACCAGGAAGAGATAGAAAATATAAACAGACCAGTCACAAGCCCTGAAATTTAGACTGTAATAAAAAAATCTTCCAACAAACAAAAGCCCAGGACCAGATGGATTCACAGGTGAATTCTATCAAACATTTAGAGAAGAGCTAACATCCATCCTTCTCAAACTCTTCCAAAAAATTGCAGAGGAAGGAACACGCCCAAACTCATTCTATGAGGCCACCATCACCCTGATACCAAAACCAGACACAGATGTCACAAAGAAAGAAAACTACAGGCCAATATCACTGATGAACATAGACACAAAAATCCTCAACAAAATACTAGCAAACAGAATCCAACAGCACATTAAAAGGATCATAAACCATGATCAAGTGGAGTTTATCCCAGGAATGCAAGGATTCTTCAATATATGCCAATCCATCAACGTGATAAACCATATTAACAAACTGAAGGAGAAAAACCATATGATCATCTCAATAGATATAGAAAAAGCTTTTTACAAATTCAACACCATTTATGATAAAAACCCTCCAGAAAGTGGGCATAGAGGGAACTTACCTTAACATAATAAAGGCCATATATGACAAACCCACAGCCAACATCATTCTCAATGGTGAAAAACTGAAAGATCAGGAACAAGACAAGGATGTCCACTCTCATCACTATTATTCAACATAGTTTTGGAAGTCCTAGCCACAGTAATCAGAGAAGAAAAAGAAATAAAAAGAATCCAAATAGGAAAAGAAGAAGTAAAGCTGTCACTGTTTGCAGATGACATGATACTATACATAGAGAATCCTAAAGATGCTACCAGAAAACTACTAGAGCTAATCAATGAATTTGGTAAAGTAGCAGGATACAAAATTAATGCACAGAAATCTCTTGCATTCCTATACACTCATGATGAAAAATCTGAAAGAGAAATTAAGGAAACACTCCCATTTACCACTACAACAAAAAGAATAAAACACCTAGGAATAAACCTACCTAAGGAGACAAAAGACCTATATGCAGAAAACTATAAGAAACTGATGAAAGAAATTTAAGATGATACAAACAGATGGAGAGATATACCATGTTCTTGGATTGGAAGAATCAACACTGTGCAAATAACTATACTACCCAAAGCAATCTATAGATTCCATGCAATCCCTATCAAACTACCAATGGCATTTTTCACAGAACTAGGACAAAAAATTTCACAATTTGTATGGAAACACAAAAGACCCCGAATAGCCAAAGCAATCTTGAGAAAGAAAAATGGAGCTGGAGGAATCAGGCTCCCGGACTTCAGACTATACTACAAAGCTGCAGTATGGTACTGGCACAAAAACAAAAATATAGATCAATGGAACAGGATAGGAAGCCCAGAGATAAACTCACGCACATATGGTTACCTGATTTTTGATAAAGGAGGCAAGAATATACAATGGAGAAAAGACAGCCTCTTCAATAAGTGGTGCTGGGAAAACTGGACAGCTACATGTAAAAGAATGAAATTAGAACACTCCCTAACACCATACACAAAAATAAACTCAAAATGGATTAAAGACCTAAATGTAAGGATAGACACTATAAAACTCTTAGAGGAAAACACAGGCAGAACACTCTATGTCATAAATCACAGCAAGATCCTTTTTGACCCACCTCCTAGTGAAATGGAAATAAAAACAAACAAATGGAACCTAACGAAACTTCAAAGCTTTTGCACAGCAAAGGAAACCATAAACAAGGCAAAAAGACAACCCTCAGAATGGGAGAAAATATTTGCAAATGAAGCAACTGAGAAAAGATTAATCTTCAAAATTAACACGCAGCCCAAGCAGCTCAATACAAAAAAACAAACAACCCAATCCAAAAATGGGCAGAAGACCTAAACAGACATTTCTCCAAAGAAGATATACAGATTGCCAACAAACACATGAAAGAATGCTCAACATCATGAATCATTAGAGAAATGCAAATCAAAACTAAACTACAATGAGTTATCACCTCATACCAGTCAGAATGGCCATCATCAAAAAATCTACAAACAATAATTGTTGGAGAGGTTGTGGAGAAAAGGGAACCCTCTTGCACTGTTTGTGGGAATGTAAATTGATAGAGCCACTATGGAGAACAGTATGGAGGTTCCTTAAAAATCTAAACATAGAACTACCATTCGACCCAGCAATCCCACTACTGGGCATATACCCTGAGAAAACCATAATTCAAAAAGAGCCATGTACCACAATGTTCATTGCAGCACTATTTACAATTGCCAGGACATGCAAGCAACCTAACTGTCCACCAACAGATGAATGGATAAAGAAGATGTGGCACATATATACAATGGAATATTACTCAGCCATAAAAAGAAACGAAATTGAGTTATTTGTAGTGAGGTGGATGGACCTAGAGTCTGTCATACAGACTGAAGTAAGTCAGAAAGAGTAAAACAAATACCATATGCTAATATATATATATATATGGAATCTAAAAAAAAAAAAAGGTTGTGAAGAACCTAAGGGCAGGACAGGAATAAAGAGGCAGACATAGAGAATGGACTTCAGGACACGGGGAGGGGGGACGGGTAAGCTGGGACGAACTGAGAGGGTGGCATGGACTTATATACACTACCAAATGTAAAACAGATAGCTAGTGGGAAGCAGCCGCATAGCACAGGGAGATCAGCTCGGTGCTTTGTGACCACCTAGAGGGGTGGCATAGGGAGGGTGGGAGGGAGACACAAGAGGGAGGAGATATGGGGATATATGTATACCTATAGTTGATTCACTTTGTTATACAGCAGAAGCTAACACAACATTGTAAGGCAATTATACTCCAATAAAGATATTAGAAAAAAAATGGCGGCATTGCTGGAAAAGAAAAAAAGAAAGGAAATCTATTAGAGCTTTCGACAAAAGTAAAGATAGGCAAATCTAACGTTCATTTTGCTTCAATTTCCCAAATACAAATATTAACAAATATCTATCCTGGAAAGAAAGCTGCAAAATTATTTCCAGAAAATTTTCTCATATAAAGTAAAATTAAAACTTGGCAGGTAATAGAAAGATTAATTAAAAGAACCTCATTCACCATCATTCACTGACGATATATCAGGCTTACAAAAAATTGCTTTAAAAGGAAATTGAGTGTATAATTATTTCAAATTAAAAGTTAAAAAAAGGCAAAGGGGATCTTTCTAAAAATAAGCTACATAACTCAAAATTAACTGTTCTCTCTACAAGCCCTAATTACATTACCCACTAACTGATACACTTTTCAACTGCAAAAATACTTTGAAAAAACTTTCAGTATCATGAATACTGACTGACAAATAAAATCCCACTTCGAAGCCAATGAGCAAATTCTCCAAAGAGCAGACTACATCCAGTATATTTCATACTAGAAAAAAAGAGAAAGTAAATGCATCTAATATGGGATCACTAGGGCCCTTCTGAATTTGAGAAAATGCACATTACTGAGAAGGCCTACATTATTCTTTGAGACTTCTAGTAGAATGTAGGTAAAAGCAGCATATGCCATTAGCCCCAGATGAAACTTGAATTAGCAAATGAGTGAGCTGTTTATTATCCTTACAGACTTTTCATAGCCTACACTTTTCTGATTTGCTTTCTAAACCCTGGTATAGGAATAACAAAATGCTCTAGACTTTCATGAAAAAAATGAAAAACCACCACCACCAACAACAACAATCAGATGGTTAAATGAAGAATCTGTGTGCCGGTAGAAACAAATACATTCCTAGCTCTGACAACTGAGAGGGTCTGTAATGACACCCAGCAGCAACAACCGTGCGGAGGACCTAGATCCGTGTTTCCAACCATCAATCTTCACCAATTAGAAAACAAAAACAGGGCTTCCCTGGTGGTGCAGTGGTTGAGAGTCCGCCTGCCGATGCAGGGGACGCGGGTTCGTGTCCCGGTCCGGGAAGATCCCACATGCCGCGGAGCGGCTGGGCCTGTGAGCCATGGCCGCTGAGCCTGCGCGTCCGAAGCCTGTGCTCTGCAACAGGAGAGGCCATCCACAACGGGAGAGGCCACAGCAGTGAGAGGCCCGCGTACCGCAAAAAAAAAAAAAACCCAAAAAACAAAAACACCTGGACTCTTTGGAGAAAGGGCTGATTTCTGGACTGACGGGGGAAAAGTATAAGAAGAGCCTGGAACATCTTGTGGTACTGGGAAGTAAGGAGATAATGGAAAAGTGATGAGAGCATGCCAAAAAGACACAGATGTTGAACTGAAGGCGTTCCCAAGGACCAAAGCCAAAACGGCAAAATAAAATCATAGTGCTGTATTATAACCCATGGCGTAAAATATTCCTAAATCCTTAATAATATAAATAAGTATATGAGGAAGAGGGGACAGTGGTTTTTTCCATTTCAATCCCTATTAATGCACTGAAAAAGAATGAAGGAGAAACAGTCAACATGGAGGCGGCGGCGGCCGCAGCGGCACCCGGGGCCTCGGGTATCTTGTAGGCCGGCCGCGCTCGCTTGGTGGCCGCTTGCTGTGCGCGGCTCGGCCCTGGGTGGAGGCTATCCGGCTCCTGGACGGTCCCGCGGGTCGACCCGGCGACCTGGGCTCGGGGCTGGACACCCACGGTCGGGGGTGCGGCCTGGCGGAGGGGCTACAGCTCTGAGGTGAAGACGGAGGACGAGCTGCGGATGCGGTATCTGGTAGAGGAGAACCGAGGAACTGTGGTGCTTGGAATAAACAGAGCTTATACCAAAAATTCATTGAGTACAAATCTTATAAAAATGCTTTCAAAAGCTGTGGATGCTTTAAAATCTGATAAGAAAGTACGGACCATCATAGTAAGAAGTGAAGTCCCAGGGATATTCTGTGCTGGTGCTGACCTTAAGGAAAGAGTCAAAATGAATTCCAGTGAAGTTGGCCCTTTTGTCTCCAAAATAAGAGCAGTGATTAATGAAATCGCTAATCTTCCAGTGCCAACCACTGCGGCAATAGATGGACTCGCTTTAGGTGGTGGACTTGAAATGGCTTTAGCATGTGATATAAGAGTAGCAGCTTCTTCTGCAAAAATGGGCCTGGCTGAAACAAAGTTGGCAATTATTCCTGGTGGAGGGGGCACGCAGTGACTGCCACGTGACATTGGGATGTCCCTGGCCAAAGAGCTCATCTTCTCTGCACGTGTGCTCGATGGCCAAGCAGCCAAAGCAGTGGGCTTGATCAGCCATGTTCTGGAACAGAACCAGGAGGGGGATGCTGCCTATAGAAAGGCCTTGGACCTAGCAAGAGAGTTTTTACCTCAGGGACCTGTTGCAATGAGAGTGGCAAAATTAGCAATTAAGCAAGGGATGGAGGTCGATTTAGTAACAGGATTAGCCATAGAAGAAGCCTGTTATGCTCAGACTATTCCAACGAAAGACAGACTTGAAGGTCTTCCTGCTTTTAAAGAGAAAAGGACCCCTCGTTATAAAGGAGAGTAGAAGAAAAAGAAATCTTTAAAACGCCAGTGTAATAAATATACTTCTGGAAGTATCTTTCAGATTCACATATGCCTCAGCATCTGGAATCCCAGCGACCAAAGTGAAGAGCGAGTTATCCATATACTGAATTAAGTATCTGGAGTGGACCCCTATGTGTACTTGTTCAAAGGTGTATCGTCATTTTCATTCAGATTTATAAAGCTAATAGTGTATACTGTCAAAAACGCCAATTCAAAATTAGGTATACATTTTTAAATACCTCCTGCATACGAGGCTTTCTGTTCTTAAATTTTTTAATGTGAATAATTTATATATTGCACACGCTAGGAAAAAATATTGATTGTATGTCTCCTGTGCTACAGTATGAAAATAAAATTATTTCCATGTACCAAAAAAAAAAAGAATGAAGGAAATTGAAATTCACCATATTTGAAATATTTGCCTAATTGAAATTGAAAAACACCACAGTAACGATTGTTGCAGGCAAAAACCATTGAAAAATACTAAAACTACAAGAGGAAGGTAGGATGAGAAACCTGACATCTGCCTAGTCTCAAAATTTCAACCCAGAAAACACTTACTAATCATAAACATAGCAACTTTAAAATCCAGCAGACTCACTTAACCAAATAATCAAAATTACCAACATGAGCTCCCACCCCCAACATAATGCACCTAGAAGAGCACACTGTTGCTTTCGTGGTGTGCCTTCCTAAAAATACACCCCCCCAAAAGATCACACTAAGGGGCGTTCTATATAATAACTAGTAGTCTTCAAAAAGTGTCAAGATCGGGCTTCCCTGGTGTCGCAGTGGTTGAGAGTCTGCCTGCCGATACAGGGGACACGGGTTCGTGCCCCGGTCCGGGAGGATCCCACATGCCGCGGAGCGGCTGGGCCCGTGAGCCATGGCCGCTGAGCCTGCGCGTCCAGAGCCTGTGCTCCGCAACGGGAGAAGCCACAACAGTGCGAGGCCCGCGTACCGCAAAAAAAAAAAAATTGTCAAGATCATGAAAAGTGAAAGTGAGGTACTATCCCAGATTATATTAAGATTGTGTAAAGGAGACATGAAGCCAAATATAAAAGAACATAGGGTTGAATTTATGTAAGGTTCAAAACCAGGCAAAACCAAACCCTAGTGTTTAGAATTGCATACCTAAGTAACAAAAGTATAAAAAAGAGCAAGGAGGTAAAAATCACAAACTTACAGATAATGGCTATCTTTGGTGGGAGAGAGAAATTTGTGAATGAGAAATAGCATGCTGGAGGCATCTAGGGTGCTGGCAATATGATTTTTTTTTGTTCTGAGTAGTAGTTAAATGTATGTTGGTTCCATGAAATTTCAGTAAGCTGTACATTTATGTTTTATGTACTTTTCTGTATGTATACTTCATACTATAAAAGGTCTTAATATAAAAAGTCCAAAGAAAAAAACCAACATAAGCAATCAGTGAGAGAGTAAGAGTGACTCCTAAATGAGGGATACAATATTAATTGGTATATTAACATATTTTAATATTCCTGTAAAAATAGATGAGTATTTTAAGAGATGAGCTTCTAGGGAATCCACAAGTCACTCATCCTCTTCTTAGTACTAGAGCTACAAATTCTATGGCATAAATATAATACGAAAACACAGAACTCACATATCTGGGCATAATGGTTTTAAATAGAAAGGCAGTAAAATTAAAAAAAACAAAAAAAGGAACATAAGTGCATTAAAAATGTATAGACAAATTTTCCAGTCCCAGCCAAGATAAGATGGTACCTAAGAGAAGGGAAACAAATGAAGTCCTACCACTACCCCAGCCTACCACCTGGAGCCAATAAAGACTAACATATTTACTATCTGATCCTTTGGAGAAAAAAATGGCCAGTCCCATTTCAAGACAAATGAAAGCATATGTATACGAGAAGACTTGTTTCCTAGTCTCACAGCAGCTTTATTTATAATAGCCAAAGATTGAAGACATCTCAAATGTCCATCCATACACAGGTGAACGGATAAGTAAATTGCGATATATCTATACAACAACAGGCTGCTCAGCAATAAAAAGAAACAAACTACTGATACATGTAACAACATGGATGAATCTAATGTTGAAAGAAGGGGGGGTGGGGGAAGACCACCACAGACACATACAGTGTATGTTTTCATCTACATAAGATTCTAGAAAATGAATACCCCAAAGCAGTGGTTGCCAGAAAAGGGAGTGAAGGGTGCGGGAGGAGAGAGGGAGGGAGGGATTAACAAGGGGCAGGAGGAAATTTTGGGGGGGGGGGCCGGCGGCTGATGGACATGGTCATCATCTTATTCCGGGAGTGGTGATTTCACACTTAAAAATCAAATTGCACACTTTAACTAAGTGCAGGTTATCATATATCAAATACTCCTCAATAAAGCTGTAAAAAATAATGTACAAACTTCATCTTCAAAGTTTTGCTAAATATATTAAAAAAGGAAAGTACAAATGTTCACAGGCCATATCACAAACTGGGCCTACAAATAATTCTAAATCAACCCACCCTGATCATTCTAAATGGAGAGTTGGTTTATTATTTTAAGACCTGCTTGTGTAAACATGAAGCAAAAAGTCTGAAAGGTGGTTTTTAACAGGGAAATCATCAAACACATATAGCTCCCCACCTGGTTTATTATCTACTGGTCATAAGAATTATTCTATAGCTTACTTTTAACCTACAAAAGAAGAGAGGGGAGAATGATTTATGTAGGGATTAGCCTCAAATCTAAACATCTGAAATTACATGAATCATCATCATATCCATAAATTTTCACCTCCTTGACTCCAAGATGTATATGTAAAGCACATTTGTTAAAAGATTAATAAATAAAATAAATGAATAAAACTTTCATTTCCTGTATTGGGAAATTCTGAAACTTATTTTATTTTTTCCCTATATTTTTGTTGTACAAGTTCCCCTTGTATACTTCAGACAAGACTCTGTGACATCCTCCTTTTCCCCTGGGAAAATGTAGGAACATTATGCTATGGGGCCATTTCTGCAGAAAAAGTACAAAAGATACTGTGGAGACAAGAAACAGGGAGATTTAAGCTGAGTGGATATAATTCACAATTCCATTTTTTTCTGTCTAAATTATAGCACCATGTCACGTTACCAGCTATTTCAATAATAGCTATGATCAATCAAAGAAAGAAATGTTTTTTTTAAATCACAGACCCCAGAATGACTGAGACTGTTATATTCCACACTGTAAAGAATTACTTCAAATCTGAATTTCAGCTTCATAGAACTCTCCACAAACTGCTGACACATGAACTGCCAAAACTACAGAGAACTGCCTAAGTGTCTCACTGATAGAATATACATTATATTGATCTTCTCTTTACTATTAATTTGAATACTCCTCTAGTAAATATTATATATGCATCCCTTTTTTTTAAATATAGATTTTGGTAGGTATTGAGTTAGTATTTTTTCATTGCTAGGTACATATTAGCTATCTTTATTTTTTAAAGTATGGTTAAGTCCCCTACATAGGAACCTTCAAGTTGCAAACTTTCAAAGATGTGAATGTGCATTCCATCAAGTCAGGCGTGAGTGAAATTGCAGCTTGCCCTCTGCCTCCTATTGCTGACGATCCTTCAGCTCTACCATATCCCACCTCCTCTCCCTCCTCCAGTCAGTAACTCTTCTTGCCTGTTCACTTGATGCCAGCCCCGGCATACCAGCTGTTGTACTGTACTACTGTACTTTTCAAGGTACTGTACTGTAAGATTTAAAATGTTTTCTTTATTTTTTTGTGTTTGGTCATTTTTTATGTATTATTCGGGTGAAAAGTATTATAAACCTATTACAGTACAGAACTATATAGCCAACTGTGTTAGCTGGGTACCTAGGCTAACTTTGTTGGGCTTACGAACAAATTGGACTTCAAATGCGCTCTCAGAATGGAACTCGTTCGTATGTAGGGGACTTGCTGTAGTTAATTCTTTATCATTTTCATGACTCTACTTATAAACATGAATGAGCCTATTTTGAGTTAACAGACAATTCCTGCCTTAATTCAATCAGTATATTCTTTTGTTCAAACAGAGTAACTTACTGACTGGTTTAGTTTGCAAAGCCCTTGAAGGAAATTCTTACCTAGCTGAATAGCTCATATAAAAGAATTTGAACTGTAACAATTCATTTTATTCTTTATTTTGATATCTGTTCAAAACACACTGATAACTAATGATATAGTAGCAGAATTGTTTTTAATTACTTCAAATTTAAAAATGACCAGAATACCATATTGCACATCAATTATTTTGCTTATAAATCATTATATTTACCCTTGACATATGCCTTGATCAATTAACAAAAGTTAACATAATGCATGAGACAGCTGAACCTCAGTAATGTGACAGCTATAATCTAGTCTAAGTATATTCAAGACGAAGTTCCAGAATCTCATATGCTGGGCTGACAATAGGAAATCATGAGATATCCATAAGAAAGACATCACCAGATAGTGCTGGCAGTGCTATAAAGCATGATAATTTTAACATTTCTTAAAGCCATGAATATAAAGTAAATGTTACCAAGCTGTCTAGGACCACATTTTATAAATGACTGAAAGACCCTCATGTCCTTACGGTGAAACTAATTCTATTATTTCCAAAACGCAAGATGGAGGTTATCTAATAATCACAATACTTTTCCTTTCATGTTTTCCACTCTATTAAGTGACTGATGTGAATTCTTGAAGTGGGTTATGGTCATTACAACCTTAGAATGTGCTCAGCAAATCCATGAGGGGTAGTCAAACAACATTACCTTTTTCCTCAAATAAATTAACCAGGCTTTCAGAAAGAATTAAGCAGTGTGGAAGTATAAGCACATAGTTATTTCATACGGTTTTTTTAAGATGTAGTTTTAAAACCCATTCCTTGTCACCAATGTCATAGCAGCATTATTCACAATAGCCAAAAGGTAGAAACAATCCATATGCCCATCAACAATTGAAAAACATAATGTGGTATATATCTTGTTTATGGAATATTATTCAGTCTTAAAAAGGAATGGAATGCTGACATGCTGCAACATGGATGAACTCTGAAAACATTATGCTAAGTGAAATAAGCCAGTCACAAAAGGACAGCTATTATATATTCCACTTATATGAGGTATGTAGCAAAGTCAAATTCAAAAAGACAGAAAGTAGAATAGCGGTTACCAGAGACCAAGGTGAGACAGGAACAGGGAGTTATTGTTTAATGGGTACAAAGTTTCTGTTTGAAATGATGAAAAAATTCTGGAAATTGACAGTGGTTATGGTTGCACAACACTGGGAATGTACTTAAGGTCACGGATTTGTACACTTAAAAATGGTTTAGGGCTTCCCTGGTGGCGCAGTGTATAAGAATCTGCCTGCCAGTGCAGGGGACACAGGTTTGATCCCTGGTCCGGGAAGATCCCACATGCCACGAAGCAACTAAGCCCGTGTGCCACAACTACTGAGCCTGTGCTCTAGAGGCCACGAGCCACAACTACTGAGCTTGCATGCCGCAACTACTGAAGCCCGTGCACCTAAAGCCCATGATCCGCAACAAGAGAAGCCACCACAATGAGAAGCCCGCGCACTGCAACTAAGAGTGGCCCCCGCTCGCCACAGCTAGAGAGGGCCCACGTGCAGCAACGAAGACCCAACACAGCCAAAAATAAATAAATAAAATAAAAATTTTAAAAAAAGGTCTAAAAGGTACGTTCTATGTTTTAGAAAGCCCCAAAAATATCCATTCCTAAGATACAAGTCTCTCAACAACTTCAAACATTTTTCTCTTCTTGAATCCCACAAAGACTGTTCCAGACCTCCTCCTTTCTCTAAATCTCCCCAGACCATCCCTTTACTTCTCACTCCAAAAACCACTTTTATTTCTCATTGAGTGGAGAAGATCCAGTCTTGAGGTACAAGTTTCTCCATCTTTCAATTCATCTGTATTTCTATACATACAACCTTAGCTTTCCTTCTCATTCCTTGCTAAAACTATCCAGCCCTCCACTTACTTGATACCTTCCCAACTTTAACACTTATTCTTTCTCTTCTCAAAGACCTGTAATCTTTTATTTTCTCCCACTCTGCCAGTTAACAAGGAGGGTTACAAGGGCAGGAATGGTCATTCTGAAGTTGAGTCAACTAAAAATCACTACAGAATGGATAAGATTTGTGGAAGTAATCTACCCTGAGATAGTTGACTCATAGATGAAGATTTCTAGGTCCTTTTTGTTCAGGCTGTTATGGTGCTGTGGAAAGGGTGGCTGGAAATCACACTATATGTCTGATTCCCAACTGTGGTGCTTGTTTCCTGTGTAACTTCAGGCAACTCATTTAACTCCTCTGTAGCCTCATTATTTTGTTGGGCAAACGGGTTATGACTTAACTCCACAGAAATGTTTTGAGGATTAAATAAAATAATGTATGTACTTAACTAACATTTGTTCAGTCTAAATCAGTTGAATACACTGAATGACCAAAGCATATTTCCAAAATGCAGCATGTCTTAAAAAGAAGAAAAAATGAATTGCCTTGTATGAAATATTGAAATTTAATGTTAATGACAGATAAGAGAGTTAAAAAGTATAAATCTGTCAGAATGTATATAGTCAATGCATGTCTACATGTAAGAAAAGAGGGAGAAAAAGAGGCAGATAGTCAGAGGAGAGGATAGAGACTGACTGACACAATTAGCAGAGAGGAGTTATCTGGATGCCAGAAAAGCATGTACTACTGTGGAAGACCTAATTTTCCAAGCTCCGGATGAAATATCCCTCAAGATAACCTAACCCTTTTCCTTCGATCACACAGTCACAAAACAATCTTCTAAGGGCTAAATAACTTTCTGAGTAGTTAGAAATGAGTTGCTACAAATAGAGACCTGAGTATGTACATACATGTGTATATTTAATGCATATGTGTGTACACACACATCTATATGTAATGATATACAGTTGACCCTTGAACAATACAGAGATTAGGGGCACTGACCCTCAGCGAAGTCAAAAAGCCACATATAAGTGGATCTTAGCAGTTCAAACCTGTGCTGTTCAAGGGTCGACTGTATTACTATAAATTAGTGCTGACGGTTACAAAGCCACGAAAACCATAATAATTATAGTTGTTACTTACTGAGACCTTCAGTGTGCAAGGCCCTGTGCTAAGCTTAATTCTACATTATATCGGCCTTCTCTCTGGTATTAATTTTAATTTGAATACTCCTTTAGTGTTAGGAATTTAGGATTGTCATTTAATCTTGTCAAAGAATCCCATGTGTTAGGTACCATTATTATTCCCATTTAATAGATTTGGAGGCTAACAGAAATTACTAATTTGCCTGAGGACACACAGCTTGTAAGAGGTCGAATTGAGAATCAAACTTCTCTTCCTCTGGCTCTTTGTTCTTAAATCTCACTTCTTAATAATTAAGACGTTTGGTTAAGGATAATTAATTCCCCACAACATGATCAATGCTGAGTGATAAAATCAGTGTGGGGCTTGCAAAGCTCTGGCCAACCTCTTCAGGTATGCGGACAACTTCAGCCAACATGGCCTACTTCTTTAAAAGGAGCAACAGGGGGAAAAAAAGAAAGTCAACAAGGAGGGAAATTAGCTCAATCCTCTATTCAATCTTGGCTCTTCCTCATCTTCTTTCTCTTTATGAAATTGAATCATTTATTATACATCAATTATTTAGAGTATATGCCAGACTCTAGGCCAGGTATTAGAGACATAAAGATGATCCCCGCCTCGGGAACTCATAGTCTTAAAGAAGCAGTAGGTTTGAAGTAGTTAAACTACAAGAAACAGAGACAAACTGGCAAATTCTATAACAGACCCATGGGAATTATGTACTGTAGTAATCTTCTGACTACTAAAGACTTTTAAACCCTGAAAGTAGAGGCGTGCATGTTAAGTGAAAACCCACACACTGGTCTTCAGGGACTTCCGTTAGGCGCATGCCCTCAAAATATGACCCAACACTGGAACCACTGATAAAAGTTTTCAAGACTCTCTTATCAAATGCCGTGAAATGTAATCTTATAACATTTTATATTATAATCCCAAGCCTCTAGTACAGTGCCTGACACAAGGTGAGTGATCAATGGTTGCTGGTAAGTAAAAAAATACAGGAAAAAAAAACAACACACAGGAGAAAAAGAACAAAACAAACAAAAAACAACACATACCTCCCTAAGGAAGAACTAACCACTGATATTAAAATACTGAGAAATATAAGGCAGATTTTAAAATAAATGGATATTAAGTAAATTTATACGTAGGTGAGTTTGCCATAAAATATTTTGATATGCACAACCAAAACTGACAGCTGAAGTTCTAGCATGATCCAAACAAGATAAAGATTACCTGGTCTTGGGAAATTTAAAATAGGATTTCTATAAATGAGATGACAGATGAGGCAAAACAGAAAAAAGGAAGAGCTTAACAGCTTCCAAAAATTCTTCTTCCGTCTAGTTTTAGAAAAATAAACCTGAGGTATTCATGCAAAATTTTTAAATGTTGCCGTATTACATCCTTAGCTAGGACTAATACATCTGAAAGCACTTGTGGCGTAATTGTCAACAAATATTGTCTTGTAAATGTTCTGATTATGACTGGTAGGGCCCAAGTTAATTTATTTCTAAGATCAAACCAATATTCCACTTCATTTCCTGATGTCTGGTTATTATTATAGAAGTCACAAGTTCAGAGCCTCCTTTCACTTTCTAGCAAGTGATGCTCCAAACAATTTTAATTTTAAAATAGCCTCTTTCTAAGACTAGAATTTCTGCATCAGGAGTGTGATTTGATATGTGAATTACTGCAATTAGAATGGGAAAAATGGGAGAGCAGAGGAGGAAGGAGAAGTCGGGAGAACAACATAAGAGATGCCAAGAATAGGACTTCAGTTAACTGGCCAACAGAGATTTAATCCACAAATACTCCTTGTCTCCAAAAACAGAAAAGTTGTTCTCATGACTTTTTTCCTTAATTAAGAAGAGCAAGGCGGCGGCACCAGGCAAGCAGCATGAGGCAAGTCTTCGAATCGAATCGATGTGAACATCAAGTATGTCATGAATGCACTGAGATGCCCTTTTTGGGGGGAGGGAGGGGAATAGTAAGTCTGCTTTTGGTGGTTCTATAAGGTAAAGCAATGTGTTGCCTCTGAGATCAGATTAACTTTACAAGGAAGTGGAGATGTCTTTACATTTTATTTTACAAGGTACAGTGTTTATAAGAATAACAGTCTTTACCATCAGAAAAAAACGCACAGCTAATGAAAAGGAAAAGACACTGTGGATTTATCTATTATATGTAAGAAATCTAGAGATGGCTACAAAGAAATGTTACTATATATGAGCAGCAGCACTGATAGACTTCCTGTTAGATGGCATGTAAGAAGGGCATATTAATATGACTCTGTAATTTAAATGGTTCCAAGCAGCAAATTGAAAGCTAAAAAAACACTTTCAACTACTACTGTTTTTTGGGGTTTTTTTTGTGGTACGCGGGCCTCTCACTGTTGTGGCCTCTCCCGTTGCGGAGCACAGGCTCCGGACGCGCAGGCTCAGCGGCCATGGCTCACGGGACCAGCCGCTCCGCGGCATGTGGGATCTTCCCGGACCAGGGCACGAACCCATGTCCCCTCCATCGGTAGGCGGACTCTCAACCACTGCGCCACCAGGGAAGCCCCAACTACTACTGTTTTTAAGTAGAATTCTACTACAATACCTGAAAATGGCAAGCGCATTTCAACTGTTTTATAAGGTAAAATATAATTTAGTAAGACAAAATCAAGGTAGCTTAAAATAAAGTGAAATAACTCCATATGTGTACAAGGCACAAATAAAAGTAAAATCTAAAGGCACACAGCTTACTGAGGAAATTAACTATTCTGTAAGTACTTAAAATTTCAACAGTTTGTCACTCATTAGAGAGGTACTCAAAAGATTAAGTATGGCAGTCTAAAGTGAAGACATACTCAAGAGAAATGGCAAACTAGATTCTATTTATGTGCTACTGCCATAACTAAAATCATCCAAAATACTTTGCTTCATTTTCTTCTTAGAGTACATATAATATTGTTTATAAACTACCTACCAGTGTTGCTTATAAAGTATCTACCAAACTTGTATTTATTGAAAGTGTTAACCATAGTTTAAAAGCAATCTGACAATCAAAGTGAAACTCAAATGATGTAGTTACTCATAACTATAAAGAACACAGTACTTTCAATTATAACCATTCCAGGCTATGAAAAACACTATTATAAAAACAAACCCATACATATAATACAGCTTGAAATGAAATTTCTAATGGACCAAGCGTAAACTGACCACAAACAGGATAGTTCACTTCAAGCTACGGATTCTTCATACATCTCTCTTAAGGCAGGGAGGGGAGAGTTGTTGGGTGCTAGGGGCACTGTGAAAGGAGAAGAATCCATTGACACAAGGACTCTTTATAAGACAGAGTTAATATATTAGAAATAACATTATTTATAATTCCTTTATAGGAATATTTAATATTTTAGTATAACTTTTCTTCTCTTTTAATTAATATTTCATAACTCTTCCTTCTCACTGCTCTTCCCCAAAAGGGTGTTTTGCAGAAATAAATGAGGAAACAGCCATCATGCTCTAACAAAAAAAGGAGGCAGGAATAAAGAAAAGAAATTGATGCTCATTGCAATAACAAACAAACGCAATGAATTAAATTGACAAGAAGTTCTCATGCAGAAATAAAGAAGACTTGATGCATACAGTGTCTTCCCTCAGAGAAAGTGACATGTCATCATTCATATGGGAACATGATGGCAACAAGTTTATATAGTTAGATGTATAAAAGGGAAGAGCTGAAAAAGCTTCAATATAAAACTTTGCTATTAAGGTGCTTAAAATCGAAGACAAGGACTTAGATTTTATTCTCTGATTGCCTTATCACTCAGCAATTGGAGGCCTCTGCTTTCACCAATTCTGCCTCTTTACTGTCTTGTGAATGTGCCAGTCATCTCCACCTGAAATACCCTTCTATCCTTTTCCAATACTACCCATTTTTCCAGACACAGCTTCAGTGCCATCTCCTGCATGAAGCTTACCTTGATTGCCCCACCCTCACTGATTTATCATTGCTCCAAATTCTTCTGCAGCATCAACAACCTGTGCCACACAGTTTGGTCCTTATTTATATATTGTCATACATAGTTCACTGCTGTTTCATGTGTTTGTTTTATCACATCTATATTATATTATAACTTCTTGTGGAAAAACAACATTTAGTATTTCTTCCATACTCCTCACATTGCTTATCACTGTTCCAGGTAATTAGTAAGATATTCCATAAGCATTTGTAAAATAAATTATAATAATGATCATACTAACAGCTAATATTTATTAAGCTATGTGTACCAGACACTGGACTTCAATTAATTTAATCTTTACAGTAACTCTACGAGGTGTGTTATAATTCATATTAATGATATTAATATTAACCCCATTTTATGAGAAAAGTTAAAGTTTAGTTTAGTAACAAACAGGATCATGGTAGTGAGCATGCATCTCAAAGAAATATGCTATCCAGAAAAGATATGAAAACTAATACAATCTATGAAAAGTGTCCTAAGTAAAAGAGTAGGGAAAATAGAAAGGCTAACTACCCAGTTAATGCTTCAAATTCTCTAAACTGTTAGGGGTCCTCAAAGTCAATACCTCTATCCCCACCTGGAACTCACAGGCAAGTGCCACACAGTAGGCACACAGTAACCTTGAACAGGTGAACTTCCTGTTAGAAAAAATACACTTCATAGCCTCTCTCACATTAAAAAAATAAATAAGTAAACTGTATGGAATCCACCATTCTCTTCCTAATTTTATTAGAATAAAATAGTTATTACTGAAGAAGGAAATGACAGTGGTCTTATTTTAAAAATACTAGAACTTCCCTGGTGGTCCAGTGGTTAAGAATCCGCCTTCCAATGCAGGGAACGCGGGTTTGATCCCTGGTCGGGGAACTAAGATCTCACGTGGTGCGGGCAACTAAGGCTGCACACCTCAACTACTGAGCCCACAGCGCTATCGAGTCCGCATGCTGTAACTAGAGAGAAGCCTGCACACTGCAACTAAAGATCCTGCTGCTGCAACAAGGACCTGATGCAGCCGAAAATAAATAAATAAATACAATTTTTTGAAAAATAAATAAAATTTAAAAAAATAAAAAATACTAACTGTCCCTCTCTGTTAAGCTCACTGCCCCCAAGCAGAATTCAGAACTTGGTCTTAATATTATCAAAAAAAAGATCCCCAGATTAAAACATTAAGTTTTACTTAGATAGAACAGTCCCTTGTTCATTTAGGAAGATAAAGGGTCAAGTGTGATAATTTCAAGAGTCCTCCGAGGAGATGATACTTCAATAAATAAATGTGTAATATATATGTGACATATAACAAATATAAATTATACATATATACAATACATCTATAATATAAAGTAATAAACCATGTTTACCAAATCAGATATATAAAAGATCACTGTTGAAGCAAATATGATTCCAAATTTACCTTTTCTCTCCCTGAATCCTCTTTAACTAACAGTAGATTTAGGCTAATCTGTGGATGACTAATCCTATAATAAAATATCTGCTATATCAAAAGACAGGATGCTACACAGAAAACAATTATGAATAATGAGTAAACAAATTAAAAACATCTAGCTCAAAAGTAATGACCACAGAAACGCTATCTAAAGAGCCTTAAACAAGACAGAAAGACTGTGATTAATCCCATACATCCAGATTCTATTTCCATCAATCAGTTCACAACGGGAAGATAATAGAGGGCCTAGAAGTATGGCTGATTTACCAGAATCCCATGGGATCAAGAAACACACTTTACATTAAAGATTTTTTCCTCATAAAAGTTTGCTATTCTGCATTTGCAAACTGTTAGACCCAAGAGACAAAACTCCTACCCTCTAAGACTCAATTTTTTTCCTCCAGTTACAATTTATTTTAAAGAATTAAGAATGGGGTTTAGTTTTGAGTGACTATTATTCTATGGAAATAAACTTTTCACAGTCAATTTTTTAAAAATACATGTAGGAAATCAATGATACTCTACTATGATTTGTGAAAATTTAAAATGTAAAATGTCTAGTAGCACAGTAGGCCTTTGCCAAGGATAAAAGATGCCAAGATAAGAATGTAATCCTTAAAGCCTTCTTAATTTCTAACTTTAAAAGATGCTGTGTGTATAGAACCAGGTAACAAGTGCTTCCAAACCTTGCTACCAATACTCCAGCCAAAGGAGACAATATCAAGCATCTTTCTTTCCTACGTTTGATCTCATAAAGGATATAATATCAGTAAGAGAAGGAAAAAGGCTGCTCTCCATAAACAGTACAGGTATTAACTCTTGCTATTCCTCCTCCCTCACAAAATTTGTTAGGTAGAAATGCATTTAGGAAAAAGCTAACCCAGTGGTCATATCCTCTAGGTTCTTCTACCTTAAAAGTTTGAATTATAGATTTTCTCATTCTGTCAAATGTTACGACCAATGAAAAATATTTTCAAAGCACTAAGTTAGTCACAGCTATGAAAAAAATTAGGAATTACACCTGACATATAAGACGCAAAAGATCTATCTTATATCTACTATCTTTGTACTGCATAAAGGTGCTGACTGGATGTGCTAAAAAGAAATAAAGGTTGAACATTGTTCCCACGTTTCAGGGAACAAGCATCACTTGATTTAAGCAGAGCTAGATCTACAACAGAGTGATTTCATCAAAGGATTAAGAAAATTATAGTGAGCTCTTTATGACTTCTTAGCGGAAGAGAAAAGAGGGTAGAAAGGGTGAGGGAGAGGACAAGTGAAGAAGTCTGAGGATTTTCATTCTTTCAGGCAAGGAAATGGGTAAGAACTGTTCTCAGAAGAGAGTTAAACAGTCCTCTGAAATATGGAGCTACAAACTAGGTGAAATCCTAGCTGATATCACTTTACCTTAATTTAGAGATACTTTGAAGGCAGTCATTTTCCAAATCATGACAAATGCTATTATCTAAAGCATTCACACCCTCTCCAACGTACAAAAGGCCTTCAAAGCCATAGGTACTATGTTTTACATTGGAACAATAGACTCTACCCTCAAGAATATTAATTTTTAGTGAAAGACACCAAAAACATCAAGCTCCATAATTCAATACAATATGCTGAATACACAGAAGGACCAAAGGACTCAGGCTCCACGGGTCCACCAGGTAAGACTTCATTTCCCAGTAAAATCTGCTTCTCTTTCTCATGTTTTTTTTTTCTTTCTTTTTTTTTCCCAATAGTACGTTTGAATTGACACCATATCAATACATATTGTAATTTAGGTTGAAGAGCTTAAGATTTTCCTGGACCAGGCAGGAGGTTCCAGTGAAGGCAGGGTTGGGGGAAGGAGGTAGCCTTTCAGATTGTGCAGTCCAAGAGCTCTCTCTTCCATGCCACAGTGACAAACTATTTCTTTCAAATCCATTTTTTGCATCACTGAGTACAGGAGGGCTTCTGCAGCCAGCACAGTTCACCCTAGTTGCCTGGTTACCTCAGTGACCACTGTCCCAGGGGTAACAGCCCTGCTTTCTAGGGCACTAACCAAGGAAGGGCATGTGAGGACACAGCCAGAAGAGGGCCCTCACCAAGAACCCAACCACGCTGGCCCCCTGATCTCAGACTTCCAGCCTCCAGAACTGTTAAGAAATAAATGTTGTTTAAGCCACCGAGTCTGTGGTATGTTATAGTAGCCTTAACTAAGACACCTTAAGATTAAATATACTTTCTAAAATGTATTTATAATATGAATTTGTTAAGCAATAAAAGTGAACTTCTACTCAACCTGTGTACAAACTACATCCTGAATTCCAAGAGTCAAATCTAAAGTAACAAGGTTTTATTACACGTGTGTATTTAAATGCACTATATGTGGTCTAAAGGTTAAGACTACTGCCTTTATCCTTTTCTCTTAAAAAAAAAATGACTGATAGAAATTACAGAGAATCTAGGATTCACACAGAGTACAGAAAACCCTATAGAAAGGAGGCTGTCATAGAACATAAGCACTATTCTAGGTTTGGGGGACCAAAGTTGAGGCACTTCTTTGATGTGTTAAGAAAAGCCCTTTTCTATGGACTATTTCTAATTCCCTAGCTACACAATACAGGTTTTAAACTATTAAAAAAAAATGACCAATAGATTTACTATCATAAATGGACCAAAATATAAATAAAAGATGGTATTTGCATAAAATGGCTCTTTTATGTGTTAGACACCGGATTTTAATTGTCCTTCATATTTTCCAAGCATAATATTTAAAACTCTTCTCTTTTTTAAATGCTGCCTTGCAACCATATTAATCTCAATAGAAAAGTACAATCTGTTCATGACTGCTGGTAAATAGAGGTCTAGACAGCAAATGATCTCTGAAAGGACGTATTTCCATTGAATAATAAATCCAAGGCACTTTGTACTATCCTATTATATACAAATGTAAGGAGGACAACAAAATAACACGAGTGAAAGGAAAATTTTAAAGAAAAAGCTACACTCTCTCTCCTTGAACAAGTTAGGAAAAAAATTATATAGGCTCAAAAGACTCAAAATTTTAACCTAAGGAACATACTTCATAGTGATTTTTTTAAGTCAGATTATTCTTAGTGAATTCTTTTGGCTTAAGATAAAAAAAACCAGATATTACTAATGCACTTAAATGTTTTCTTGGGTGGAAATGACACAATACATTTCCATCTAGAAATAAACCATTTTACTTGTTTCCTTCATCATTTCTAACTTAAAAGCAAAAAGAAATCTAGCCTTGTTTTTTGAATAATCTTGAGACAAGTTTTAATCTTTCAATGTTCAGCCTTTCAATATTTTGTACAAATAAACCCAAACTACTAATATGTTATCCAAAATGATTTTCCCCAAAGCTTCAATTACAAAAAAAGATTTTATTACAGCTTTGGCGTTTAGAAATTTGCTTTCTAATAATCATCTATCAAGATTACACACTATCTACTTAGTTATTTCTTTGTAATTTTTCTATATAATTGTATTTTTTTATTATTTAGGAACACCCAAAGACACTTTGCCAAGAATAAGATACAGCTTAGTCTGTACCTTGACAATCTATACAATCCAGATTGTATGCTCAACTATATATTGCATATTCTGATAAGGGTAGTTACAGTACAGTAGTATTATTTAGCATGTATTACTGGTTGCATTTTAATAATAAAAGCTGCCTAATAAATGAACTAACCTTTGTGTAGTAGTTTACAGTCTATAGATGCCCTTCACACACATTATATCTCATTAACAATTCTATGCAGTTCTGTTCAATGGGCCCTAACCTATCAACTCACTTTGGATAACTATTAATTTGGTACATCTTAATAAAGTTAACAGGCTTCATGTGGCATGTTCATGCAGAGATGCAGTTTTTGGCACTAAGGAGTTTAAATTAAAATTAAGGATTTTTAACAAATCCTTGAACACAGTGATCTTACTTATAAATATCTAAGTGGATAAACTATTAAACAGAAAGGTTATAAGAATCATTTGTTAGTTCTCTCACTCATCCATTTATTTATTTTTTGAGCACCTACTATGTGGTAGGCACTGTTCTGGTTAGACTGGTCATCTAGATGGCATGTATTACAATGCAATTTATATTTTAAAATAATTGATCAGTGATCATCTGATTTTTCACCATGCAAATTAGAAGATTACTGGGGAAACAAAATCTTAATAATTCTAACCAGGTGAAGAAAACTGACTATGAATAGACACTACTAAAAATAAATATGTAATTTGACAGCCTAATGAGAAACAAGCTAAACAGAAACAAAATCAACATATCCATATTAAAAACCAGATATCAGAAAGGGGTCATGTGTTTGTCTTGTCTTCAGGGAACTGAATTCAATTCAAAACATCTACCTGAGAACAGGCAGTGTAAAACAATTTATGAGGTACTCTGGGGGTCAAGTTAACAGCTCACAATAATGTAAGGCAAAATAAAGCAAATTTCAATAACAAAACATTATGGGACTTCCAAGGTAGAGGAGAATTAGTTTGGAGTGAGGAATAAGGTTTATAATAACTTGGTTTTGTTATAGGTATTCCTAATCTTGGACAACTGAGATACAGACTTTAATTTTTAACTTGTTTAGTATCACCTCAAATGGAGTCATTTTAAACAAAAACCTACTGTGAAAAAGAGAAGCACTGAATTGGAAAGCAATACATTATTACCCAATTTTACCTGGCATTGATTAGAATTTTAACAATAGAATACAAAAGAAGAAAAGGTGAAAAGAAAAAAATTAGCAGAGAAGAAATCTCCGTGGTGCTACATTATCAATAATGAACTGCTATATGAAGATTCTAATTCCCAAAGACAAATCTGCAAATATGCTTCCATGATCAATATATTTAGCAGAATAAGAGCTAAATCTAGAACCCAGACGCTTAATTTTTAGTAATAAATTCTTCCTAACATATTATAACAAACTACTCTAAAATATTCTATATAAATATTTCAAACTAACAGAAGACTAATATGGAATGAAATTTAATTTTAACAAACCAGTTTCCAAGTTCCAACTTATTTTACACAGTTAGTAGTCTTTAACATGATAAGCATTGACAGTTTGTAAACCTACCATAAATTTTCAATTGCATTTGTGCAATATATAAAGTGTAGAAATGTAATATATTTAATGGCAAGGATATGCACTATATTTATATGTTTGTTATACATATCACATTTTTCAGTTTTCCTTTAAATTATAAAAAAATTCAAATAACTACCGTATTTCTTAAGGAGAAATTCGTATTTTTTGAAATTACTGTCTTGTATTATGGACTTTTTATTATGCTGCATATGAAAAAGGGGATATGATAATGATGAAACATTACTGATGCATCAGACTGAAAAATTAGACATTTACAGACCATGTCTGAAGCTAAAGTTCTAATTGGATAACCCTTTTCCCCCCTTGCTCTCATTTTGAAAGATATATAAATTTAATTTGGTTACTGGCATGGTCTATTGGACTCAACACAAGATAGTGGTTAAAAAAAATATATTTAGAATTCCAATCTTGGTCTATTGTTCTGGTTCTAATCTCAGTTCACTGAATGCTCTTGGATAAGTCATAACTAAATGACATTTTTCAATTTTCCCATCTGTAAAATGGAGATAACTGTCCTACCTCATGAAGACATTACTGACTTTAATTAACTGGGTAAAATACTGTGAAAATCAAAAAATGATGAAAACGTTCAGTCCAATTAAAATTTAAACTTAAGTCATTATTCAAACCGAAGAGTCTTAAAATGTACTTCTTAAAATCTAAATTGAATACTCTAGTAGCATTTGTTGAAAATCACCTGACTCATCTGCACCTTCATCTTTCAAAGGGTGTGGAGTAACATCAAAGTGACAACTTACAATTTAGAATACATACTTTGACCAGCTCACTAGCTCCAGAGGTGATCTGTGGTTATGTAATAAAAGCCCAGGCTCATTTGACAAACCACAGCACAATTAAAAGATAAATGATCATCCAAGATAAATTGAATGTAACAGAACCAGTTAACAATGGAAATGATAGGAAAAGACTGAAGTTATTGTCAATACAATACATTCAGTCTTTCCTCATCTAAATTATAAATTATGTTTATGAAAAGGTATAGAAATTGATATATTTGAAAACTAACTTGGTAGAAATGCTACAAGTGTTTATTTGCGTTTTCTTTTTCTCAATTCACAAAGCTCTTAGATGGAGACAAACAGCCTTCCTAAAGAATATGCACCACTTTTAACTCAATTCAGTAAGTAATTGGTGAGCAACTACAATATCAATTGTTCTTAAAAGGTTATGCATAATTAAATTTTATAAATTAAATTATATGTTACTGGGACTTTGCTTCCGGGAAGACAGAGCAGACAAACTTTTCTCTATTCCTCCCACTAAGTACAAGTAAGAACCAGGGACGTTGTATACAACACAAACATAAGCTGGGGCAAAGTGAGAGCGGCATGGACATATATACACCACTGAATGTAAAACAGTTGGCTGGTGGGAAACAGTAGCACAGCACAGGGAGATCAGCTCGGTGCTTTGTGATGACCTAGAGGGGTGGACAGGTACTTATTAAATGTTGCTGATATGCAGAATGATAGATCCTAGGGGAAACAGAACAAGAGCTTATTATTCCAAGGAGCATAAGGACAAGATAAAAGAAAAAATATTCAGTCCATTCTTGTCATTCACAGTAGTTATGTTCTATAACATCACCAGGAACACTAAATTAGTGAATACGGAACCACTGCTTCTAGGGGAAATACAGCATTAGGTTCCTGCAATCCTCTGATCATATTTTTGCCAACCAAATAACATATAACCTTGTTTTCTGTGTGTTTCTGTTTAAAGACACATTATTTAATATATATTGTTGATTCATTAACACTGAACTCACAGCCAACAACACTATAACTCATGCCTGAATAAAGCTTATCTAACACATATTTTCTCTGAAAGGGAAATCACAGCTTTCTTGCACTTAGGAACACTAGATAGCACTTCAGCGCTACACTTGGAGGCCCAGTGAAATCACCAAAATGTGAAAAACATAGCACCACAAAAAAAAGACACTTGTTTGCAGTATGAGAGTTAAAACAAGAAGGCAGTGCATTGCCTTGTTCAACCTCAGCTGGGAACGTGTACATAGGATGACTCCTAATGTCTGTCCCCCTGTGCATATCCATGAATGGCTGTGAAAGCACTGCAAGGTTACAAGTAAATTTTAGCTAGTAGGTGAACCTGCAACTGCAGAATCTGTGAATAATAAGGATCAACTGTATATATTCAATCACAAAAATTTAGAGCAGAAAGTGACTTTAGAGATCATCTTTCCAATGTCCTCATTTTTCAGATGCAAAAAGTAAGAGGTGGAAGAGCTGCATGATATAGGTAAGGTCAGAATCTAATTAATGCAAATCCCCAAAGTCAGAACATATGGCACTTCAGAGAATGAAGAATATTCTTCAGTTTTCCTCAGAGGAGATCCACAAAGTTGCATGTATCAGGACGAAAGTCCCTGATAAGGGAAACCACTGTAGTCTACTCTTCAGAGCCAGTGGCCAAGCAGAAAGGCTAGAAATTGGCCTCCCATGAAACTTCAGCTTGACCTTGTCAAAGTTAAGATAGGGGATGATAACCAGCCAACTTAAGTATAGGTTCTGGTACCAGGTTCAAAACACTATATTATTAGAAAATTTAGCAACTAAACTTCAAAACTGAATGATGAGCTTTGATATTTTTCTTTTCTAATATATATTTGGATTGACTATATAAAAAGAAAATAGCCAAAGCCCACAGATGGGGGAAAAAAGAGAATTACCTCAACAGACCAAAGTTTGGCTAAGTGATACCCAAAGTGATGGGTGATTATAATTCACTTAAGAGTAAAGTTAGCAAATTAAAAGGAATTTTAATTTGAAATGTTTATGATATTCTTACAAGAAATAAAGACAAGCATAATTGGTAACCTGCTAAATTCAAAATTTTAGAGTACAACATATTTCTCAATACAGAAAGATCAGTGGAACAAAATAACTATTCTGGACAGATGTTAGAATATATAAAAATGTGGTACAAAATACAAATTGCATCATACCAGTTCTGAAAACAAGCTGAATATTTAAAAAAAAACAAAAAACTAAACTTGAATCCAAAGGTGAATTTTCAATTCTCATTACTTTGGGGCATTATTTGACCAAAGTCATTACTTCCAATTCCTTGCTAATCTTTTTCCAACAACCTTCTTTGCTGATTCATCTTCTCCCAGCCTCTAAAAATGTTGACAGGCCCCAAAGCTCAATCCTTCATCCTCTTTATCCACATTTATTCCTTTGGCTATATCATCCAGTCTCACAGTTTTAAATTCCATCCATATACTGACAGTGTCCAAAATAAATCTCCAAAATTCTAAATTCATTATATTCATCAGCTACTTGACATATGAAGATGGTTAACTATTACAATATCAAACTCAACATACTCAAAACTGAACTTTCAATCTTTCTTCCTAAACCCACTCTTCCACATTCTCCTCCATTCTCAGATGATGGCAACTTCATCCTATGGCTCAGGCAAAAATCCTCGACTCCCTGACTCCTCTCCCTTTCTCGCACACCTGTCAGCTCTATGTATCAGTTATGGTTTAACCTGGGGATCAGAACCTTCCAGTGATACGGCATCAGGAATTTATTATAAGGATCAGACCTTATACCACTGTAGGAGAAGCTAAGGAGTACAGATCACAAAGGATATGATTGGAGGATCAGAGAAAAGTCACTAACCAGGGACCATTCAGGGGCACCTGTGAAGAAGTTTGTGGAAACCTGTTGCCTCTATGTTTGATGGTGGGCCTGAAAACAGTGATGGCAGGGCAGAGTTGGGAAGAAAAGAATGTACCACAAGCTCCTAAAACAGTTACTAGCAAAGAGAAGGTGCTTAATATTTATTTGTTTATCAAATGAACCAACCAAAGTTCTGGAAGGAGAGAAGAAATGAGGCAAAGGTAACATCTGAATAAATAATGGCAAGAAATATTCAGAACTGATGAAAAACAATGTAACGTATTTTCCAGAAGCCAAGTAAATTTCAGTTAGAAAAACAAAAATCCATACCTAGACTCATCACAGTGAATCTAAACTACACTAAACACAATGATTGGCTCTTAAAAGTAAAACAGAAAGGAAAAAAGGTTATCTTCAAAGGAGACAATTGTACTGACAGCTGACTTCTCAACAGTAACACTGAAAGTCAGAGGACACTGGAATGAAATCATCGATATGCTAAAGGAAAAATAACCGTTTACTTCAAATTCAATGTCCAATGAATAGGGTAAACTAAAGACTGTCATAAAAACAATGGAAATTAGCTACTAGCAGAGTCTAAAAGAAATGTTAAAGAATATAACTACTGACAGAAGTTTAATAATTCCACATAAAAGGTATGAGATAATAGAGGGGATGCATAACAAAAGAAGTTATAAATAAATAAGAAAAGTAATCAAATATTGGCTGTACATAATAAAAACAATAATGTATTATGGGCTTTAATAAAAAGGAAAAAAGTCAATAATTACACATAAGTTGGAAAGAAGTGAGTAGAATAAAAGTACATTATTTGGAAAGGTAAAAATGTCAACTTTAGACTTACTGAGTTAAATACACATGCTAAAATTTCTGGAGTAAAATTTCTAGAACACAACTTCAAACTGAGCGGGAAAAAAATGAGAAAAAACTATCAAAAGAAGGCAAGAAAGAAGAAGAAAATAAATACAGAAAAGGTAGGACAAATAACACAAAATAAGATGGTGAAATTTTTTCATATTTTTGATTAATTTAAGTAAGTATAAAACATAAAACGCTCCATTTAAAAGATAAAATATAACCAAAGATAATAAATACAGCTAAATGCTATTTACAAGAGATAAATCTAAAATATAAGGAAAGAGAATAAAGTTAAAGGGTAAAACAATATATACAAGGTGTATTTGTTTCCTAGGGCTTCCATAAGAAAGTACCACAAACTGGGTGGCTTAAAACAACAATTTATTGTCTCGCAGTTCTGGAGGCTAGAAGTCTGAAATCAAGATGTTGACAGAGGGGGCTTCCCTGGTGGCGCAATGGTTAAGAATCTGCCTGCCAATGCAGGGGACATGGGTTCAAGCCCTGGTCCGGGAAGATCCCACATGCCGCAGAACAACTAAGCCTGTGCACCACAACTACTGAGCCTGCGCTCTAGAGCCCCTGAGTCGCAACTACTGAGCCCGCATGTCGCAACTACTGAAGCCCGCGAGCCTGGAGCCCGTGCTCTGCAACAAGAGAAGCCACCGCAATGAGAAGGCGGTGCACTGAAATGAAGAGTAGCCCCCGCTCATCACAACTAGAGAAAGCCCATGCACAGCAATGAAGACCCAACACAGCCAAAAATTTTTTAAAAATTTAAAAAGATGTTGACAGAGTCATACCCCCTCTGAAATCCATGGGAGAGAAATCCTTTCTTGCCTCTTCCTAGCTTCTGGTGGTTTGCTGACAATCCTTGGCATTCCATGGCTTACAGCTGCAGCATTTCAATCTCTGCCTCCCTCATCACATGGCCTTCTCTCCTCATGCATCTCTATATCTCTTCCCCTCTAATTATATCTCTCTAATGACACTAGTCATATTGGATTAAGGGCCCACCCTATTCTAGTATGACCTCATCTTCACTTATACCTTGATTGCATCTACAAAGATCCTATTTCCAAACAGAATCACACTCACAGGTACAGAGCATGCAACATACCTTTTTGAGGGACACATTTCAACCTACTACAGCAGGCAAGCACTAACCAAAAAGAGAGAAGTGGGAAGAAAAAAGCTAACAGAGTTCTAGTAATGTCTACTAACATCAGACAATGTACTACGTGAGAACAAGGGTAGTAAGGTAAAATCAGTTAGAGGTTATTTCGGTAGTCCAGGTAACACAATGCTTGTTTGAATTAAGATCATGACTAGGGAACAAAAGAAAGTCAACATATTTAAGCAATATCTAGGAAGTAAAAACTAACAGGACTTCACTGGATAACCAGGTAAGGTAGACAAAGATGATTTATAGGTTTCTGGCTTGTAAAACTGATTAGAATATGTTATTAATCTCTATCTTCTAGCCAGTTACTTTCTAAAGCACAGATAATATCAATTCTTTTTATTGGTCACTAACTCTCCACGGTTAGTCCTAATTCTCTACTCTGCTTTTCTTGGTCTATCACAATCTGGTCCTAGCCTACTTTATTCAAGTGTTCACTTCCATAAACTCTAATGATTCGATAAACATTTCATGTAATTTCATGACTTTTTTCAGACTATATATCTTGAATGCCATGCCTATGTATTTACAAAGTTCTACTCAAATGAACCTTCTTCTATAGAACCTTCATTGTACTATTATTGACAATTAAAATATTTTATATGTAATATAAGATTGTCTGGGCTTCTGTAGTACTTTACTCACACTGAGAGTACAGCATCTGTCACATTGATATTTATCTACATCTGTCCCTCCAGTCAAGCTACTCATACCTTCAGGATAGGGCTTACCCATCTTTTTATTCCCAGCACCTCACAATGTGGTTTGCACACAGATGGTTTTCCAGGAATGGTTACTGAATAGTGATCATTAATCAGTTTTAACTAGCACTGCTACTTACTATGCCAAAAGTCCAAAAGTAAATGGAAGACAAAGAGGATAGTGATTTCTTTTTCATTTTTATAAATTAGATTCTGAAAAAGATGAATAAAGGTCGTTGTTTCTTAGTAATGAATTCATGTAATTTACAGTTAATGTATTCTAAACTCCCCTGAGACTATGTAATACGGTCTATACTTTCTACTATAAATCCATATTTAAATGCTGAAGCAATTTTAAAATCTAAATAATACATAGTCCAGCTCTAGTTATGAAAGTTAAAACATTACTCAGAAGAGGTAAATTTGATGATATTTGAGGAACTCGTGTCACTGTATAATGGTCAGGAAAAATACTTTTGATACTAACATGTTAATTTACTACAATTTAGATCATCAATTCTCAAACAATTAAATAAAAACAGAATGTACGTTCTTAAAAAGCTGCATAACCTAGACTTCCTCTGATGACTGAAAACATGCGTACGAAACCTGCAATGATTTCTGTTTATCAGCATGAACATGAACTATCTCTGAGCTGCAGATATAGAAAATTTCTAGTTGATAGAGGTTTCTAATTACAATATTACAAGGTGGTAATGTACTATAAATACAATTGCTAAATCTGTAGTGTTTACCCTGAACAATGCTGGTATGTATATATGCATTTAGAAAATCTAAAGCTTAAACTGTTATTACACAATGAAATACGTTTCCTACATATAATTGAGTATAATTTTTTGAAAACAAAGGTCATATATAACAGGTACCAATATAATAAAAGTAAGATACTGAAAACAACCACTAGCAACACCACTTCATGAAGCTTTGCAAAAATCATGGATCATAATTGTTCTTACTATCCCATTATTCAACACTTGGAAGTCCAGTTTGCTAAGATAGTTTTCTGATGTATACAAAGAACAAAATGAGCTCCTACCATACCCTTCCCCCATATCCTTTCCCTTGAGATTCAAAGCTTAATATGAGTTCCATTTTCCAGAGATAAAAGGACTGCATTAACAATGATGTGCCCTAGCTTTCTTCTTTTTACAATAAATTACCATATTTATATTTTGAAGCTGTCATATGCTAGAGGATATTAAATATCCTCTTGTCATAATTAACTCTTTAAACCAAATTAAATGGCTTGGTTCAAAACAGACTGTGAGAGTTACAAGAATATAATTCTATCACTAGTTATCTTATAATTATTTTAATAATCAGAGCTATTTAATTTATTCCACAATTGCATTAAACAGAGAAATGCACAGTGGCTAAAAAGCTCAAATTTTTCCTCATTTTACCCATAATATATAAACAAGATTTGAACTTGGGATGTTCAGCAATAAATTTATAGTAACTTCATCAATACTCGAGGCCAAATCTTAATACCGCAAGCTGTAACAAATTGCTAATTTTTAAAATTCCATCCATAATTATATCAAATATAAGCCATTGGACTAAAACATAAGCATTTCATTTTACTAAGGCTTAGTAATATTTTTGTTATAAACACAATTGTTTCTGTAGTAGACTAATATAATGGCATGGAGAGTGACTCTCCTTTATGATACGATACAAACTCAAGAAGGTCTATAGTAAAATACTATGTTCACAGGCTGCTTGGATTAGTTTGAATCACATTCTCTCCGATGTGATTCAAAGTAGGAACTACACTAGTATTTAATCTATACACTATTCCCCAGGGATATCTCCCAGGTAACAAGCTCCTCATAACGTAAAAGCTAACTTAGAAAAATTGCAATTAAGTAAAACATACATTAAATTAGAACAAATGACACAAGCAAAAGGTTCTCGTTGTAATGAATAATTTGAAATGAATAAATAGTTAAATGCCAAAGAACCAAATGATAAAACAAAGGTAATACCAATTTCTCTTCAGTAAATTAACAAGTGAAAAAAAAGTATTTTGACTCCAGTGATGTTACAAGCACAAGTTTGTAAACCACATGTTCCTTTTCTCCTAGGTGCTTTGACTATATTTATTTTTGGTAGATGGCCTGAGAACGATTTTCTGTAGGAAGTAGGGAAGACAAAATCAAAGGGTTAAGAAGAATTACTAATACCTCATAGACAGCTGGGCAGAGGAACTGAACAGCCAGCCACAGCTTCTCCTTCCCTCATCCAGCCCACTTGGAAATACAGCATAATCAAGAACTTGATACACTAACCATTCAAACGACTGAAACCCAAGGAAGCATTTGTCTTAAAAAATGTTTGCATGATGAGAATATGTTCAATAGGATAAACAAAGCAGGTACCATGGGCCATTTGCTAAAAAATAAAAGTAGCCATTGTTATACCCCTCCGACCAGCTAGCTATATGCCAAATAGCTCAGTTACTAAGTGTACTATGTAATAATATTGGTTATATTAGTGCTGTTAACTCTAATTAATTTCATTTAAAATAATTCTTTTAATAAACTGTAAATAAAAGAGTTAAGCATTTCATTCCAAAATAGAACAGAGGGGGAAAAAAGAAACTGGCTCTGTTCAGCAGAGAAATAAGACTCTTTCCCCCCTATAGTTTATTAGCTATATTCTTGCTGACTTAATCCTTTCGTACACAAGAACATTTTTTTCAGCAGTCTGAATATTTTACCACTGTAATTTCTTTCTTAAAAATAATAACACTTGGGGCTTCCCTGGTGGCACAGTGGTTGGGAGTCCGTCTGCCGATGCAGGGGACGCGGGTTCGTGCCCTGGTCCGGGAAGATCCCACATGCCGCGGAGCGGCTGGGCCCGTGAGCCATGGCTGCTGAGCCTGCGCGTCCGGAGCCTGTGCTCCGCAACGGGAGGGGCCACAACAGTGAGAGGCCCGCGTACCGCAAAAAAAAAATAAATAATAGCACCTGTTCAAGTAAGCATTAGAATCAGATTATTCTTTTCTTTAAATAAATCTGAGCAGAAGGAAAAAAAAAACACTTTAGTCAGCAGAGTTAAGAGGACTTGTTCATACATTTTCAAGTAGAATCATGTAGTTGATTTCACTTACTTCATCGTGCTACTTACTAAGCTAGCATTTCTCAACTTCAAATGCCCAGACCTGAGTTGGTTAAGATGCATCTCATATTTAATCCTACAAAACCTCATAAAGCAATACTATTTTTGCATTTTAGGCCAGTAGCTTGTAAAGTCTATAAGGGCAGAACCCATATTTACTTTGTTCGCTCCTGCAACTGAATATAGAATATGAATAAATCTTCACAACAAATCTATGAGCTAATCACTATTACTGTGGACATTTTACAGATGAGGAAGCTTAAAAAGATTAAGTAACAACAGCAAGGAAGTAGTGGAGCTAGGATTTGGTTCTGTGCAGTCCTGGCCAAAAACCCATGTTCTTAACCACTATACATATTGTCAACATTATTTTAAGACATTTGTTACCAAAAAATTCTATACATAAAAATTTTGTGATTTCTTGCTCTCCAGGTGCTCAACAATTTATAATTAATTACACAAATAAACTGAAGATATATGCATTTTAAAAGGGAAAAATTAACAGGGATTGGAATCAAACAGGAAATGATTCACAAACAAAAGTGAAATTTACACAGTTCAGCAAACAACAGAACTGTAGGATCGGCAAAATGGGAATATGAACTTTTAAATCTACCTTACTGAAAACAACAAAAATAACAGCAATATATAATTACTATATATATTAATATATATTTTACATATATTAGATCATTTAAACCTCACAAAAGTCTTACAAGGCCAATTCCTATTTTACCAATGAGGAATCTGAGGCACAGAAACAAGGGCTGTGCTCAAGGTCACACAGGTAACAAGATTTAAACCCAGGCAGCCTGACTCTAGAATCTGGGCTCTAGACTATGATATACAAATAATAAGTTTATACAGCTCCCTATAAGTCACTGACATCGTACTCAAGAGTTTGCACTCTCCAGAACACAGACAACCTTTGTAATCCTAGCTTTTCACAAAGACCACAATTTTATTTTTTTTCCGGTACGCAGGCCTCTCACCTCTGTGGCCTCTCCCATTGCGGAGCACAGGCTCCGGACGCGCAGGCCCAGCGGCCATGGCTCACGGGCCAAGCCGCTCCGCGGCATGTGGGATCCTCCCGGACCGGGGCACGAACCCGCGTCCCCTGCATCGGCAGGCGGACTCTCAACCACTGCGCCACCAGGAAAGCCCAAAGACCAAAATTTTTGGTTGGAGATTAGTTAATATAAACCCACAATAATTTTAAAACAATGTATAGCTTTCAGTTGAAAATCTGAATTGTATGTCTGTAAAGCTCAACACAATGTAAACTGCTAAGATATATACAAGTTATTTTAGGCCATGATAAATCATCATTAATATACCTTGAATTTTCAGAAATGGTACTATAAGGAGGGAAAAGAGCAAAGTTTAGATTTTAAATGCCATCAACAGGACAGTTAATAGATTTTTCTATTTGCATTAAATTTTAATCTAACAAGAATCTATACTATAACCACTTTATTACAGCAGCTAAGGGAGATTCAAAACCATACTTTGAAAGCCTAAGACATCATAAAAAAAACTCATTGCAGACATTTTCAAAGATTGGTATTTACATTATACCTTTCAAGACATTCCACTCTATACTAAGCTTTGTAGAAATATTAGGAACACAATCAAGAAAAGAAATTAATTTGTCTCATGGTTTTCTTTTTCGTTTCTCTTAACATCTTTATTGGAGTATAACTGCTTTACAATGGTGTGTTAGTTTCTGCTTTATAACAAAGTGAATCCATTATACATATACATATATCCCCATATCTCCTCCCTCTTGTGTCTCCCTCCCTATCCCACCCCTCCAGGCGGTCACAAAGCACCGAGTTGATCTCCCTGTGCCATGTGGCTGCTTCCCACTAGCTATCTATTTTACATTTGGTAGTGTATATATGTCCATGCCACTCTCTCCCTTTGTCCCAGCTTACCCTTCCGCCTCCCCATGTCCTCAAGTACGTTCTCTAGTAGGTCTGCGTCTTTATTGCATCTTGCCCCAGGTTCTTCATGACCTTTTTTTTTTTAGATTCCATATATATGTGTTAGCATACAGTATTAGTTTTTCTCTTTCTGACTTACTTCACTCTGTATGACAGACTCTAGGTCCATCCACCTCACTACAAATAACTGAATTTTGTTGCTTTTTATGGCCGAGTAATATTCCACTGTACATATGGGCCACATCTTCTTTATCCATTCATCTGTTGATGGACACTGAGGTTGCTTCCATGTCCTGGCTATTGTAAATAGAGCTGCAGTGAACATTGTGGTACATGACTCTTTTTGAATTATGGTTCTCTCAGGGTATATGCCCAGTAGTGGGATTGCTGGGTCATATGATAGTTCTATTTTTAGTTTTTTTAGGAACCTCCATACTGTTCTCCATAGTGGCTGTATCAATTTACATTCCCACCAACAGTGCAAGAGGGTTCCCTTTTCTCCATATCCTCTCCAGCATTTATTCTTTGTAGATTTTTTGATGATGGCCATTCTGACTGGTGTGAGATGATATCTCATTGTAGTTTTGATTTGCATTTCTCTAATGATTAATGATGTTGAGCATTCTTTCATGTGTTTGTTGGTAATCTGTATCTTCGTTGGAGAAACGTCTATTTAGGTCTTCTGCCCATTTTTGGATTGGGTTGTTTGTTTTTTTGATATTGAGCTGCATGAGCTGCTTGTAAATTTTGGAGATTAATCCTTTGTCAGTTGCTTCATTTGCAAATATTTTCTCCCATTCTGAGCGTTGTCTTTCCGTCTTGTTTATGGTTTTCTTTGCTGTGCAAAAGATTTTAAGTTTCACTAGGTCCCATTTGTTGATTTTTGTTATTTCCATTTCACTAGGAGGTGGGTCAAAAAGGATCTTGCTGTGATTTATGTCATAGAGTGTTCTGCCTATGTTTTCCTCTAAGAGTTTAATAGTGTCTGGCCTTACATTTAGGTGTTTAATCCACTTTGAGTTTATTTTTGTGTATGGTGTTAGGGAGTGTTCTAATTTCATTCTTTTACATGTAGCTGTCTGTTTCCTAGCACCACTTATTGAACAGGCTGTCTTTTCTCCACTGTATATTCTTGCCTCCTTTATCAAAGATAAGGTGACCATATGTGTGTGGGTTTATCTCTGGGCTTCCTACCCTGTTCCATTGATCTATATTTCTGTTTTTGTGCCAGTACCATACTGTCTTGATTACTGTAGCTTTGTAGTATAGTCTGAAGTCAGGGAGCCTGATTCCTCCAGCTCCAGTTTTCTTTCTCAAGATTGCTTTGGTTATTCGGGGTCTTTTGTGTTTCCGTACAAATTGTGAAATTTTTTGTTCTAGTTCTGTGAAAAATGCCATTGATAGTTTGATAGAGATTGCGATGAATCTGTAGATTGCTTTGGGTAGTCGAGTCAGTTTCACAATGTTGATTCTTCCAGTCCAAGAACATAGTATATCTCTCCATCTGTTTGTATCCTCTTTAATTTCTTTCATCAGTGTCTTATAATTTTCTGCATACAGGTCTTTTGTCTCCTTAGGTAGGTTTATTCCTAGATATTTTATTCTTTTTGTTGCAATGGTAAATGGGAGTGTTTTCTTAACTTCACTTTCAGATTTTTCATCATGAGTGTATAGGAATGCAAGAGATTTCTGTGCATTAATTTTGTATCCTGCTACTTTACCAAATTCATTGATTAGCTCTAGTAGTTTTCTGGTAGCATCTTTAGGATTCTCTATGTATAGTATCACGTCTCATGGTATTTTAGTATCTTAGCCCCACTTCACTAATCACATGCTACAATTCTTATGATTCAGAGACATAGCTACTCTCCTTTCAAACTATTACAGGCATACTTCTCATAATTCTAACATACTGCATCTAACATAAGTATTAGATATAAACTCATTTATTTCATGAAAACTGCTATAATACAGAACATTCTCTCCATAAAAAAAAAGCATATTACTCCAGCTAACTGAATAATATGTATTTTATGTCATAATTATCATTTTATATTTCATATTAAATACCCCATTTTTGAAAACTGACACCCATGTTACATAAATAAATCAGGTACCTACAGCAATGTAACTTGCATATTGCTATCCAAAAAAATCACCTTAAATGCTGACACTGTGGTGTGTTTTAAAGAGGACTAGAATCAAAAATAATTCATTTTTTTAATAAAAAGACATTCAAATACATAAAATTTTAAAATATATATATATATATTTTAAAACATACTAAGAATAAAAGCAAATGACAAACCACTAAACTGAATTACACTTTGCTATATTTAATTGCAATGGACAAATGGAAGGAAAAAATTAATAATATCATTTCTAACAGAAAAATGGACATGCTACATTTAGCCTCATGTAGCTTTTAAGTGTTGCTAAGAATTACAATCTGTAAAAAGCAAAACAAAATCACCTTTCAAAACTCAATGAAACAATCAACAGAAACACACAAGGGTTTATACTCCTTAACTAAATATTATAAATAAAACATTTAGGCAAAATAAAAGATTTAGTAATGAGGCAATTTAACAAATTTTAGTTCACCTTTGAAGCCTTATTTCCAAAGAACCATATTCACCTGTGACTTTTAAGAATAAAAAAAAGAAGAAGATGATGCAGGTGGCAGCATCTGAATTAATCCCTCAGCTGCCACTGTTTAGAAGAGTGGTGGTCTTCTCTAAGCCACTTCCAGAAAAACATATAAGCCTACACTCAGCTTGCATGACTTTTGATGTGGAGGTTCCAAAGTGAACCAGCAACCCAGAATATCTGTATACCCAACACTTTGTCAGGAAGAATAATCTTGAGCTTACTACTTAGCAATATTTATCCAAAGATATTTTATATATATGGGGGGGAGGGGGAATGTGTTTTGGGGAAGTTTCAAGAAAATACTGATTAATAATATTTAATTATTCATATTATTAGTAGTTAATAGTGTTATAATAATATAATATTGGTTAATAATTAATAAAAATTAACTGATATTAATGTTAATACCAATGCATAGCTAAGATTAAATTAGAGAAATAATATTTTTGGTTAAGTATTGATAAGCAGGAAACTAAAGATTATTCTTCCTGACAAAGTAACTGGCATACAGATATTCTAGATTGCCAATATTATTTCTCTTATCTAATCTTTTATATTATTCTATAGAATATACATATTCTATCCAATCCTACAGTCAAAAGTTATCTACCTATCCTTGGATTAAACCAGGCCAATAGACAGTGAAATACCTAAACAACACTATTTGGGGCCCCAGATAATTGTTCTGGCTAAACTGTACTTTGCTATTAAGTCACAAACTCTTATTTAAGGATGTAAAATACTAACTACTCTATTTTTTGAAAACTGATACCCATATGACTTAATAAAATTCTTTTTTTAGTTAGGATTCACCACACTACACAGTACCTTTATTTGAAAATATACAGTCTCTTAAGAGACTTAATCTTCTGGAATCTGGATTCATATAACTCATCGTATATCCTTCATTCCATTAGCTACAAAAAAATAAACCTGTGGTTTATCTTTGGCAAGTAAAAAGAATTTTATGGCATGCATTGGTACACTTTTAACCTCTCTGCCAGCATTATCTTATTTACTTTCTCTTTATGATTTTCTTGATTAAACATTTCTTGTTTTGTTGTTATGTATTTACTTATATGAGATGCCATAAAAAATTGTGAAACAAGGTAAAATTAAACAAGGCTTTGGAAAAACAATGAAAATATTCATGCTAAAGCATTTTTTACTCTAAAATAGCAATCAATGAAGTCAAAAATGAAGATTAACCAATAAATGAAAAAAATTCACACAATGAACATAATGAAAAATTGTAATGTAATTCCATAATTAAAACCCTACCCTAATAAAGTATAGATAAGTGTTTGCTATCCAAATACAAACATGAAGTAGTTTCCTTCAAAGGAAAAAAGGCTTGTTTCAAAACATTCAATTATAATATTAATGATCATATCTTATATTTGTAATTCACTGAACAGGATTACTTTCAAGTAAAATGTATTTTCACTTTTACAATTAAACAAAGTTCATTTTTTTATATTAGAAATAACTTTAAGACTAAAATTAGTGAAGTTTAAAGGATGCTACCAACATGTTAGCTGTGATAGGTCAAAGAAGTAATCTGGGAAAATGAGATAGATTTATGGGTACATACATAAAGTATACCTAAAAGTACTTTACTTTCTTTTTGTAAAGTATATGTAAGATACCCAGTAAACAGTGAAGCCTTATGCAAACGGTATTATTTCATGTAAAAATCATGGGGAAACAAAGGGGCATACTTACCCTTCTCCTCCCATTCTTGTTATCTTTAAGCGAAAATCCACAGAATTCAAACTGGGAGGCTTCCATTTCAAAATATCATCACATCGACCAGGTTTATATTTCTAAAGTGAATTAAAATGATGATAATAGTTAATATGAAGCTAAAAAATTAAACATTTGATTTATTAAATATAATATCAATTACTTTTCATTAAGCAAAATCACTACTTTTTTTCTGAATATAATTTTTGTTATTTTTAACTGATGAGTAAAGTTAGATATCAACCATCTTACTGATGGCCTCTTTTTCTGCCAAAGCATGTAGACACTTGTTTGTGAAAGTCTCGAAAAATAATGAAACCTGTTATTCCCTCCAATCCTACTATAACTTAAAGGAAGTTTGATCACTTTTAAAAAATTTTGTTCCTTCTTCAATAGCTTTACTGTGGGATAATTCACAATTAATAAAACTAACTAATGAATTTTGTCAAATGGATACAATCATGTAACAATCGCCAGAATCATGATATACAGCATTTCAATCACCCCCAAAAAGTTTCCCCTTGACAGCTGCAGTCAGCTCCCTGTTACCAACTCTCCGGCAAGAGTGACCTTCTTTCTATCACTATAGTTGTGCCTTTTCTAGAATTCATAAGAAATTCTTACACAAGGTTTTGCTATATGCTGGTGCATATATTAGCTTGTTCCTTTTTATTAAACTGAGCAGGATTCCATTCTATGCATATACCACAAATTGTTTATGCATTTACAAGTTGATGGATATCTGGGCTGTTCCCGTTTTTAGGCTACCAGGAATGATGCTGGTCTGAACATTTGCGTGGACATCCGTTTTCATAACTTTTGGGTAAATACCCAGCAGAATGGCTGGGTCACATAGTTAATGTATGTTTAACTTTACAAGCAGCTGTCAAATCGTTTTCCAAAGTGGCAGTGACATCTTCCATTCCCACCAGTAATACATGAGAGATCAAACTGCTCCACATCCATCCTAGGACTAGGTATTGTTGGTCTTTTTAATTCTAAAGTATGTCTCATAATTTTAATTTGCATTTCTCTAAATGACAGATGTTGAAGATCTTCTAATTTGCTTATTTGCTGCTATCTGTGTATTTTCTTTGGTGAAGTGTCTGTTCAAAATTTTTCCCTTGTTTTTACTGGGTTATCTCCTTATAATTGAACTGGAAGAGCTGTTTACATATTCTGGATAAATAGCCTTGTTTGGATACATGTACTGCAAATATTTTCTACCAGTTTTTGTCTTGCTTTTTCATTTTCTTAACAATTTCTTTTGAATATATTTTAATGAAGTCAAAATCAACTATTTTTTACAGCTTTATTGAAGTATGATTGAGAAATAAAAAATTTAAGGTATACGACATGATGTTTTGATATATGTATACACTGTGAAATAATTACCACAATCAAGCTAATTAACATATCCATCATCACACAGTTACTTCTTTGTGTATGTTGTAAGAACATTTAAGATCTATTCCCTTAGGAAATTTCAAGTATACTTTATTATTAACCACAATCACCATGCTATACATTAGGTTTCCAGAACTTATTCATCTTATAACTGAAAGTTTCTACCCTTTGATCAATATCTCCCCTCTTCCCCTACCCCCCAGCCGCTGGTAATCACCATTCCACACTCTAAGTTTGACTTTTCTTTTTAAGATTCCATATATATATATAAGAGCTTATTTCACTTAGCATAATGTACTCCAGGTTCATCCGTGTTGTCACAATTGGCAGAATTTCCTTCTTTCTTAAGGCTGAATAATATTCCATTGTATATGTATACCATTATTTTCTTTAACCATTCATCCACTGATGGACACTTAGGTTGTTTCCACATTTTGGCTACTGTGAATATCGCTGCAGTAAAGATGTGAATGCATGTGTCTCTTCAAGATGATTTTATTTCTTTCGGATACATATCCAAAAGTGGAACTGCTGAATGACATGTAAGTTCCATTACTAATTTTTTGAGAAACCTCCATATTATTTTTCATAAGAGCTATATCAATTTACAGTCCTACCAACAGTGCACAAGGGTTCTCTTTTCTCCACATCCTCACCAGCAAGTTATCTTTTCACTTTTTGATGATGGCCACCCTAACTGGTGTTAGGTGATATCTCAGTGTGGTTTTGATTTCCATTTTCCTGATGATTAGTGATGTTGAGCATCATTTCAAAATCACCAATTTTAAACTTTTACAATTTGTGCTTTTTGTGCCCTCTTTAAGGAATCTTTGCCTATCCTAAGGTCACTGCAATTTTCTACTACATTTTCTTAGAGAAATTTTATAGTTTTAACTCTTATTTTTAGGTATATGATCCATTTGAGGTTAATTTATTTATAAGATGTGAAGTAAGGGACTGTTTGTTGTTTGGCAGTTGGATATCAATTTCATCCAGCACCGTTTGTTAAAAGATTATCCTTCTCTCACTGAATTGCTTTGACATCTTTGTCAAAAATCAGTTGTTTATAGATATAGATATATTTCTATTCTTACTAATCTGTTGCATTGATAAACATGCCTCTCTTTCTGCTCATAGCATATTGTCTTGATAACTCTAGCTCTATATTAAGTTTTGAAAGCAGTTATGTAAGTCCTCAAACTTTGTTTTTCTTTTTCCAAATTTTCTTAGCTAATGTAGCATTTATATTTCCACATATATTTTATTTTATTTTTGGCTGCATTGGGTCTTCCTTGCTACGTGCAGGCTTTCTCTAGTTGCGGCGAGCCGGGACCACTCTTTATTGTGGTGCACGGGCTTCTCATTGCAGTGGCTTATCTTGTTGCAGGGCATGGGCTTCGGTAGTTGTGGTGCGCAGGCTCTAGAGCACAGGATCAGTAGTTGTGAATGGGCTTAGTTGCTCTGCAGCAGGTGGAGTCTTCCCAGACCAGGGCTCGAACCCGTGTCCCCTGCACTGGCAGGCAGATTCTTAACCACTGCACCACCAGGGAAGCCCTCCACATATACTTTAAAATTACCTGGTCAATTTCTATGAAAAATAAGTTTACTGGGATTTTAAGTGAGACTGCAGTAAATTAATAGATCAATTAAGGGAAAAATAACATCTTAACAATACTGAATCTTTTGATTCATGAACACTTCAAATCTCTCTATTTACTTAGTACTTAGGTCTTCCTAAATTTCTCTCAGCAATGTTTTGTAGTTTTCGGTATGCAGGTCTTGCACAACTTTTGTTAAATTTCTTCCTAATAATGTAATACTTTGGTGCTATTATCAATACAAAAAATCGGTTGTTTCTATACAACAGCAATGAATAATCCAGAAAGGAAATTAAGAAATCAATTCCATTTACAATAGCATCTAAAAGAACAAAATACCTAGGAATAAATTTAACAAAGGAAATGAATGGTCTATATACTGAAAACTACAAAACATTACTGAAAAAGTTTAAAAAGACCTAAAAATGGAAAGACATCCCATATTCATGGATAGGAAAAGTGATATTGTGATTTATAATAAATATACATTTGGTCTTCATCCCCACTTCTGGCACAGAGCTCCTAAAACCCTTGGAATTTCCAAAGAGAAGAGAGTGATATGGGTCTTTTATTATGCTAATGAGGTGATTTTGAGGTAGCACCTAGGGATGGGGGCTAGTTGCCAGGAGCCAACCAAGTGATCAGAAGGTTGGAACTTTCAGTCCCAACCCTCTGACCTCTGGGGAGGGGAGGGGGGCTAGAAGTTGGATCAATTGCCAGTGGCCAATGGCTTCATCAATCATGCCTGTGTAATCAAGGCTCCATAAAAACCAAAAAAGAAAAACGGGGTTCAGAAAGTTTCTGGGTTGGTGAACACATGGATATTCAGGAAGAGGGGGTGCCTCGAAAGGGCACAGAAGTTCCATGCCCCTCCCCCATGCCTTGCCTTATGTATCTATTTCCTCTGGATATTCCTGAATTACATCCTTTTATAATAAACCAGTAATCTAGTAAGTAATATATTTTTCTGAGTACTGTGAGCCACCCTCGCAAACTAATTGAACCTGACAAGGGGGTCATGGGAACTTCTGATTTATAGTCAGGTGGTAAGAAATACCGGTAACAACCTGGAATTTAACTGGTGTCTGAAGGCCAAGGAGAGGGTCCTTGGAACCTCCAATCTACAGCTAGTCAACTAGAAGCACAGGTAATAACATGAACTTGCAACTGGCATCTGAAGTTAAGGGGTGGGGGAGGGTGGGGAAACTGGAAGCAGTACAGTTTTGAAGAGCCCTCAACCTGTTGAATCTGACGCTATCACTGGGTAGACAGTGTCAGAATTGAGTTGAATTGTAGGACACCCAGCTGGTGTCAGAGAAGTGCTTGGTGGTGTGGAAAACCCCCTCCACACTGGGACTGGTCTCAGAACACCCATTAAGAAGAATTAATATTGCTAAACTGTCAATACTACTCAAAGCAATCTATAGATTCAATGCAATCTCTATCAAAATTCCAACAACTTTTTCTTTTTAACAGAAATAGGAAAGCCAATCCTCAAATTCATATGCAGTTACAAGAGACCCTGAAGAGCCAAAACAATCTTGAAGAAAGAACAACACAAAGTTACAAGACTCACACTTTCCAACTTCAAAACTTACTATAAAGCTACAGTAATCAAAATGGAGGTGTTGACATAAGGACAGACATTTAAACCAATGGAATAAAACTGAGAGTACAGAAATAAACTCATATATTGATAGCCAATAGCCAATTGATTTTTTTTTTTACAAGGATGCCAAGTCCATTCAATGGTGAGAGAACACTCTCTTCAACAAATGATGCTGGAACAGCTGATTTCCACAAGTAAAAGAATGACGTTTGGAACCCTATCTCCCATCATATACAAACACTAACTAAAAATGGACCAATGCCCTAAATATAACAGCTAAAACCATAAAACTCTTACAAGAAAACACAGGGGTAAATTTTCATGATCTTGCATTTGGTGGTGAATTGTTAGATATGACATCAAAAGCACAAGCAATAGAGCTTCCCTGGTGGCGCAGTGGTTGAGAGTCCGCCTGCTGATGCAGGGGACACGGGTTCGTGCCCTGGTCCGGGAAGATCCCACATGCCGTGGAGTGGCTGGCCCCGTGAGCCATGGCCACTGAGCCTGCATGTCCAGAGCCTGTGCTCCACAACAGGAAAGGCCACAACAGTGAGAGGCCCACGTACTGCAAAAAAAAAAAAAAAAAAGCACAAGCAATAAAAAAAAAGATAAACTGGACTTTATCAAAACTAAAAAACTTGTGCATCACAAGATATCAAAAAAGTGAAAAGATAACCTACAGAATGAGAAAAAATGTGCAAATCATATACCTGATAAGGGTTTAATATCCAAAATACATAAAGAACTCCTACAACTCAACAACAAAGACAACCCAATTTTTAAAATTGTCAAAAAACCTGAATACACATTTCTTCCATAGAAGAGATACAAATGGTGAATAAGCACATAAAAAGATGCTCAGTATCATTAGCCATGAGGGAAATGTAAATCAAAACCATAATGAGATACTACTTCATATGGGTGGCTGTAATTTTTTTTTTTTAGAGGAAAATAACAAGTGTTGGAGAGGATGTGAAGAAATTAGTAACCATGTATGTTGCTGTAAGGAATATAAAATGATCCAGCCACTATGGATAATAATTTGACAGTTCCTCAAAAACTGAATTTGAAACACAGAATTACCATATGACTCTGCACATGGTAGAGCGAAGAAAATTGGAAACAGGGACCCAGATATTGACATGTCTACAATCTAGGTTTCCATCACCATATAAATGGGTAAACAAAATGCAGTATATACATACAATGGAGTATCATTCTGCCACAAGAAAGAATGAAGTTCTGACACATGCTACAATGCTAAGTGAAATAAGTCAGACACAAAAGGACAAAAATGGTATGATTCCACCTGTATAAAATATCCGCAATAGGCAAATTCATAGTGACAGAAAGTAGATTAGTAGTACCAAGGGCAGGGGGTGGAGGTGGGGGGCATTGAGGGGGTGGGCGGAAGGAGCGTTATTGCTTAACGGTTACAAAACTTCTCTTTGCACTGATGTAAAAGTTGTGGAAATGGTTGTACAACACTGTCCATCTAATCAAAGAGACTACAGCATAGGAAAAAAGTGTTTTAAATTATTCTAGAACATAGTAAAAAGAGAAAATCTTTTACTTTGGTGGCTATGGACTTATTATAGAGGAATTAAGATTGAAAACTTTGAGTAATGGGTAATATTCACTAATGCAGACTTATACCATGATGTAAATATGAGCAAAACACTTGGGTAGAAAAATATAGAATCTCCTGAAGGAGAGGAAAGTATGTCAATTCAGCGAGGGCATTATGGGGGACGGGGCCATATTATGAGAAAGGTACTCAGGAAGGAAAAACTGCTAAGTGTTCTCATTACTAACATTTTTTAGATATACGAGTCAAATTGCATTCTAACAGATCTTTATAAATTTGAGGGAAAAATGCAAAAACCCTAGTCATCGGATCTCTTATTTCAAACAGAAGTCCATATAATGACAAATTTTGTATAACAAGTTTCGCTAAGCAAGACAAACCATTGGAGTTGACAGGAAAGACATTTCATCTGTAGCAAATTTAAGAACATAATGCACACTATCTTCCCCCAAGGCTTGTGCTTAAACATGAATAAATATAAAATCAAATATATAATATTTCAGTGGAAGTTTTTGTCCATTTATTTGCCCTGAGAGATTCATTTAGGTAACACATGTCCTTCAGGATGATCACAAATAAACCTCTTTAGACTTGCTGAATATAAACGTTTTTATAAATGTTAAAACTGCTAAATTTTCCAGTAGTGACCCCATTAATAAAAATAATAATAAAATTTAGTCTTTTTTCTAATAAAGTCTATCTGACAGAAACATCACAGACCTTTTAGTAAGAGTGGTTCCCTATGGTAGTGAAAGGTAAAAAGGAGTGAGGGGAGAAAGGAGTGTCAGCATCCCACACCAACCCCACTCACAAGCTGCCAAGGGAATGTCACATGTACAAACAAAGCATCATTTACTTCCGTTCTCTATTCATTTATATGACTATGAGTATGAGACCACTTCGAAAACCAACACCAATCTAAGTTATTAAATCTAGGAAATGTTAATGATTGTACAGCTTTAAAATATTTCATAATGGGTACCTAGTAACAAATTCTAAATGTAATTTTAATATAATATTATTTGTAAAATAGCTACTAACTATCCTTCACATTCTTCTCTGTGGAAATCATCTAATGGAGAATAGCATATACTGACTCTTCTGCTTTTACACAGCAATAGTTCAAGTACATAAGTCATTCCTTATCTGACTGTACACCAAACCATTTATATTAATCTGAAAACCTAGACTTGACATGACTGAGAATTTCAAAGCACCTTTATGAAAATCAATGAAATGCCTGACAAAAATTTTTAGGAAATTATATTTTAAAAATACTGTAGTTCTGAATTACCGAATATAAATGCAACGACATAGATCCCATGAGTAAAATGTATTTAAATACCTGTTCGAATGTAAATTCTACTTCAGTAAAATCATGTCTAATCATGTGCCTACGAAACAATTAGTAAAATACTCAATAAATACTTGATAAAAAATTTTTAAAATATGGGCTTCCCTGGTGGCGCAGTGGTTGAGAGTCCGCCTGCCGATGCAGGGGACACGGGTTCGTGCCCCGGTCCGGGAAGATCCCACATGCCGCGGAGCGGCTGGGCCCGTGAGCCATGGCCGCTGGGCCTGCGCGTCCGGAGCCTGTGCTCCGCAACGGGAGAGGCCACAACAGTGAGAGGCCCGCGTACCACAAAAAAAAATTTTAAAAATAAATAAATAAAAATAAAGTGAAAATTTTTTAAACTTATAAAATATTAGTCTCAGGTATTTTTAAATTTATATGTTTAAATAGAATATTTTAGATTATGAAATGACTTAAATTAGCACTATTCACAAAAGACTATGTATATCAATAACTATTTAAAAATCCTTTTTTCAAGTTCCCCAAAATAATAAGGTCAAAGATATTATATAATACAGGGAATTAGGTATTTTAAATATAAATATTTGTGAGTCCTCAAACTTGAAATACACTTGCTGAATATAAACAAGGGTACAAAAATATCCTTTCAAGCTACATTTTCCAATGTATAATTAGGGAGTAATGAATTTTAATTTCATTAAATTCACCAGCATGTATCTAGAGTGAAATAATTATCAAAGCTATATTTAATTGATACATATAATACTTAGTTCTATAGAAGCAAATCTGATTTTACCAGGTGAGTTGTCCAATAAAAAATTAGAGATAGATTATGTCTGAAAGCAATTACCAATATTACCTGAGATGTCCATTATTATCTTTAAAAAGAAAAAATGTAATGAATGCAGATGTCAGGCAACCAAGTAAGATGCTTAAGGAAGTGTTTACCAAATGAGAGCAGAACCTGGCTTAGAGGTACAGGATGGCCATGTGCCAAAGAAGTCCTCTAAAACTAAGAGAAAATGAAATGGAGGCAGAAGTGATACACCTGCTATACAAAACAGTGGTTCTCAATTAGAGATTTTACCCCCCAGGGGATATTTGGCAATGCCTACATTTTTGGTTGTCACACTGGGGAGGGAAGGGTGAGCTACTGCCATCTAGTGGGTAGAAGCCAGGGATGTTTCTAAACATCCTACAAGGCACAGGACAGCTGTACACAGCAAAGAATTATCCAACCCAAAATGTCAATGGTACCAAAGTTGAGAAACTGATCTAAAGGAAGCTAGTAGTAATAACAACAAAGAGGACAAGATATCTGGTTCTTCTTTGCCTCTACTAACTACTAACTTCATGATTCAAAGCAAATTCAAAGTGTGAGCTTCATCTATTTCACTTGCAAAAATGCAACAGCATTTTGCTTGCCTAAAAACAGGACATCTAAACCAGAGATACCTAAAATGCTTTGTAGCCCATGCTACTCTATGATTTCCACTAGTAAAATGTGAGCAGTTATGTTATCGTAATATATATTCCAGGCCCTGCACTGAAACCTGAGACATACTGTCCTCTTCAGAAGGCTCACATCCTGAAGCTAGGAAAGATTCCTGGCCTTACCATATATTAGTTTTATTTTTGTTGTTTTTCTAGAATTTAGTTTTAAAGAAAGCAGAAAAAATCCTCTTTGGTAATTCTACTGGACAGAAAAGTAAAACAACTCTAGATTTATTGACTTGTTATATCCTTTTGCCCATGTTTCACTGAGAAGCAAATAACCAACACCTATCTTGCAAAACAAGACACATAAATATCCTGTATGGAGGAAAAGTCCCTAATCAACACTAACTACCTACTATGTGCCTAGTACCATACTAGTTGGGGAAGATACAAATTCTCCCAAGACAGTGGGCTCAACCACAGTGAGGCTTTTAATATAACCTCCAAGAGAGATTAGAGAAGTGCTCAAATGAACACAAACAAAGTTGCTGAGGAAGAACAACAGAGAAACATGAAAATCAGGGGGCAGGGGTAAAGGAAGTTTTCTTGAACAAGAAAAATGCATGAATTGAATTTTGAAGAATAATTAGGCTACAAGAAAGTTCTACGCAATGAGAACACAAATATACCTGAGTTGAGGGGAAGTCTGCTCAAGTTTTCTGAGACTAAATTGGCCCAGTGCTCTATGCTGTTCTTGTTGATGTAGAGGAGGTGAAGAGTCGATCTCCTATAAAAATAGCTCAAGGCAACCCCTTGGTATTTCATTTCTAAAAAGTCACAAACTTGGTAAAGATAGTAGGGAGAGGTATCATAGAAAGAAGCAGGGGAAGAAAACGGAGAATTCCATTTTCAAAAGCTTGCTGACATTTCTCATCTGCTTATGAAAGTTTTACTACTACTTATGGAAAGTGAAGTTGTGATTTGAGAGTAAAATTTAATATTAGAGAATTAATACAATTTCTTGGCTTAATAGGTTAGAAAACTTACTCAAAAATACATTTGTATTACTATTTCTATTATCTGATTCACAAGTCTAATTTCTTCTTGCTGTTGTTTTAATATAAAATAACCTGTAGCTTACATCTCTAATGAAATAATTTTGGAAAAAATACAGTTACACAAAGACCTCTGCAACTTCAGCTTTACTTTCCATGTCTGGGCAGTTCCATATAACTACACATGAAATTAAACTTTAACCAGTAAGGAACTGGGGGCAAAGACAAGTTAAATGAAAGTACCCAGTTAGTATCAAGACCAGTTAATAGACCTGAGTAAGAATACTAGAAAAATGAGGGGTACTGAAAGCATGCAGTAAACTCCCTCTTTTTACAGATTAACTGATAACCCAAATCGTTAGACTTGTCCAAAAAATTCCCAAATCACAGTAATACAGAAATCTTTCCACTATTAACAAAAAATACAGATTTATATCATTTGTCCGAAAGCAAATGATGAAAGGTTGGGTTAGATGATCTCATATTATAAAACTGTTCCAAAAGGAACCAAGTCAGTTGTTTTCTAATTACTTTTAGCCTAGTTCTGTGTGGAGCGGTGAGTAGGAGGGACAAGCAACTGGCAATGCCGTGTCTAGTGGGAAGAGGGAGCTGAGACAACCGAATAAACCTCAGCACCTAAACCACTTACCTCTTCTCTCCCACTCAGGCCCCACTGAAAGCCTACTGAACCGTCTGTCCTGTCTCATCTCCAGCACAGGCCCCATCTCCCAAAGTATCCTGGCCCTACTCCCTGGGCCCACCAAGGTGCCTCTGCCACTCCATCAGTCTGTACTCTTCTCACACTGCTGCAGGGTCGAGTTTCTTCATAGCCCTTTGAGGGCAGAAACCCTGCCTTTATCCAGTTTTATTATTTCTTACTCAGCAATGTGTATAACATACAGTAGACACCCAATTTATTAGATGAAGGCATGAGCTAATATATTCCAAAGCTCAGGATTAACTCTCCCTTAATATCCAAGACTACTGCCATCTGGTATAAAATTCCACTAACTTTGACAGTTAGCAGATTCTCACAGAGTTTCTCCTCTTCTCTGGTGGACACAAGTCTAAATAAAAGTGGTCTACCGATAGGGGAATCAAACTCTAGATACAAGTAACATCTGCAGCCTAGTTACTTTATACGTCAAGTACGTTACTCTCCTTTTTTGCTAATCTATGCAGCGTAGTATCACTAAAATAATTTTCTCTGCTCCTAGTACTGGTACGAAGAAGAGCATTGTAAGAACACAGGGGAGAGTCACACTCACCGAATCAGCCGGGCTTCCCCAAGGAAGCCACACCTAATTTGATATTCAAAGGCTGAATGGGAGTAATACCGAAAGGAAGAAAACAGTTTGTTGCAGAAGAAACAGCTGGTGTAAAGATGTACTCATTACAAATACTTAAATTTGCAGCTACCAGTAAAAAGCCCTACTGAAGTTATCAATGAACTTTGACAACAAAAGGAAAATTTATTCTAAATTGACAAAGTGTATGTTTTAAAATATTTCCTCCTAGAAGTCTGAACTCCCCTAAGCATAAGGGATGGGAGCTATCAATAATAAGCCCTATCCTTCTGCTGATTCCAGTATGTCCCAAGATGCTCAAATTAGAGCACTAACAAAATATACATTAAAATACATGGCTGGACAAATCCTGAAAAGCAAAGTGCAAAATAATGTGCTACCTTCCTTGAAAAGTGGAGTGGGAATAAAAATGTATTAACAAATTTGTATTTACTTATAAATGCATAAAGAAACTATGAGAAGATAAGTTAAAAACAAACAACAGTAGATAATTGAGGGAGGCGAGAAGAAGGAGAGGGAGACTTTCTTCTCTGTATTTGTCTTACTACATGTTAAATGTCTGTATTATCTAGTTAAAATTCAAATTAAACATATACCACTGTAAAACACAATTTTTAAAAAATCTACCATTAATTTTTCAATATTAAATGTTATCAATAAAAAAGAACTATCCCTAATTCACTGTGTTTAACATGTATCATTTATATGAAAACTGATTTTGCACTTTATATATTTACCTTCTTGGAATTCACTGATTCCTTCATTTTGTGAAGTCCTTATTTACATTTATTTGTCCTTTTCTCTGCTAACAATATATCATCATTAGCAGTGTCTTTTTGTTGTACAGTAACAGTATATATCTATATCTAGCTGAGGCTGATTACAAATTATTCCTCTTCAGCTGTTTATTTTGTCAACAAAATTCAATGGAAAAGCAAATGTTTTATTTATTAAGAAAGCTAGAACAGTAATATTCTTCTCTTTTCTTCTTCCTTACACAAAAGCAAGCTAAGAATATTTTGCTGGGTTCCAAAAGTTGATTAAGGAAAAAAAATTAAAAATAAACAAGGTGTATTTTCTTCCTTGGCAGTTCACTATTACAATTCTTTGGAAATTATTACATATTTCTCAATTAAAAAAATAACATATTTGGGGGAAAGACAGAATGACACTTTTCCAGTCTGCCAGGAAACAGAGCCCTTCTTCAATTGAAGACCTATCAAAATATGCAAGCAAATGTCATGGCAACAGAAGCTTTCACCATGGTAACATCATCTCTGCTACAGAGGAAAACCACTCTAATTCGTCATGTACTTCAAGACAAGACATTAGACTAATTCCAATTTTCATTTTACAATCTATCCATAACATTCAATATACCTGGCAGTAGTAAAGACTTAATAAAAACATTAATATTTCACAAGAAAGCAATATTAAAATCAAAGCTGACTCTATTTACATGCAAATTGATTAATGGGTGAAACATAAAACCAAGCTGACCCACCTTACAGAAAATCAAGATAGTGATGAAAACATAAAAAAACAATTCTATCACTATTGCTTGAGAGTAAATACTCTAAACTCAATACAGAAACAATTCTGTTTTACTAATCACAATATAGCTGGCAGATAAAACAAGAAAAAGTCTTATTTTAATAAAACAAAGAAAATATTTCAAGTTTTTATTACCACCTCTATTTTGCAATTCATTACATATAATTCTGTTTTTATTTCATAGTGAGGGAGTATTAATGGCACAAAAATTCTTATCTAGAAACGTGTCTCCAGATGACAAAAGTAAAATCAAATATGATTTTTAAAAGGTTAGAAATCAATCATTACTACAAATAAAAATTTACTATGCTACATAAATCATTAAAACCGCTTGCAAAAGCTAGTAAACAAACAAGGATTATCAACTTTATAAATTAAACTTAAAGATCTAATAGCTGTCAAGTAAAAGATCTACTACCTATAGCATATTAAAATGTCAAACGGCCAACTTAAAATATTCATTTTTAGGTAACAAACCACAAAAGATTAGCAATTCAAAATGTCAATGAAATCGTAAGACTGAAAACCTTATATATAAGGGTCTAATAAAACCTATCTGGTTTATGGTATAGACTAATAACCAGATGGAAAATTCAATCTGAAGATACTTCTTTTTAAAAATGATCACGTCAGTTTGTTCAAAGTTTGAGCTTTAAGCCTTAGAAAGACTAGAGGTTCATATTAAAATAAACAGCCAATTTCTTCTTCAAAGAAAACAGCCAATTTCTTCTTCAAAGAAAATACCCATTTTTCTCAAAATATTTAAATATTTTGGCAAGTATAACTTATACTTCAATTTTTTAAAACACTGTTTATGAATAAAGTAATATAGTTAAGTCACCTTTAAATAAAAATATCAGTTACTTTCACATCAACAGCAAAACACAAGGGGAAACAAAAAGGCAGCATGGGATAAAGAAGAGAGTAAGCTGGCTTCAAATCTAGGTTTGGTCTTTAACCTGAAAACAAGGGAAAATCACTAGAGATTAAGGAGGAAGACCACTCTGGATATGGTATGAAGAAAAGACTGGAGGGGGATAAAGTGGAGGCTGCAGGACCAGTTAGGACACTGCTGCAGGGGTCCAGGCAAGAGGCAGTGAACGACAAGTCACACTGGAGTGTGGCAGTGGTAATGGAGAGAAAAGGGAATAATTTAAGAGAGATTTAGGAGATAAAGCAAGATTTGGAGATGGATTAGAGGGATAAAAGAAGGAAAGGCGTCAAAGATGACATCTAGATTTCTCACTCAAGTAACTGCATATAAGTAAGCAACTGAGGGATGAAATGTTGGGAAAGGATCATTTTGTACAGTTTGTATGTTGGCTTGTTTGTTTGGGGAGTAGGGATGGAGTTCAGCTTCAAAGTATACTGAGTTTCTGGTGTTTTTGAGAAATTTAAAAGGTGATATCAGGGTAGGCAATTAAATAAACAAACCTGGAGCTTAAACAGAAATCAAGAGTCTGAGTCAGGCTTACGGGAAATAACTCAAGTGTGGAAGAGATTTCAAGGGAGAGAGCAGAGCATGGTAAAAAATGAAGGTCCAGCATACCGAGCCTTCAGAAACTCTGAACTTCAATGGCTAGTAGATAGACGAAAAGCTTGAGTGAGATGGAGAAGAAATGGCATGAAGCCACGCAAGAGAGTATTTTTAAGGAAGTGTGGACAGCGGTACAGACTACCACTAGATAATCCAGTAAGAAAAGGGCTGAAAAACGAACATGATTTTGCGAGGAAAAAGATCACTGGTGACCTTTCAAAAAAGCAGTTGATACAAATGGTATTTACTTAGATGAAGCCCCTTTTAAAACACAATCTTATCTAGAAGTACAATATATAAAAGAAATAAATCAGGGCTGCCGTGAGATAAACAGAATGCTTACCTAGTAACCTATTCCTGCACATGGTCCCCTAAGGCAGTTCACAGAAACCCAGAACTTTGGAAATTCATGTTTTGAAACCACTGGGCTAGATAATCTTAGAAGTATCTTTTCTGCTTTGATTTACTATAATTCTATAAGTGTAATTTAATCTACTTTTTTTTTAATTGAGGCTTTCATGGTAATTAATGACTGCTGTATTTTAGTAAATATCAGATACTAGTACATTTCTTTATAAACACAAAGAAATATCCTAAGCTTTATTTTCCTGAATATACCATCCATTAGCTTTACTTGTCCTTTTTCTTATAAAAGTAATAAACTAAATGCAATTCTGGATGTGTTACAAGGTTATGTCTCTGAAAAACAGAACATTAAATCAAAAGGTAAATGAACTTTCTTCTAAGCTGGTGTTTGGGGTTTTGCCCTCAATAAAATCATCACTTTAATATAGTATCTTTATCACTGTTCCTCAATATTTTGCCAGGATTCAAAATACTTTCTTCTTCTTTTTTTTTTTTTTTTAGCAGTAGTAATATCTTCTACCTTCTACTCAACTTCAGTTCCCTCACTATAATTACTATAGTGAAGCAGAATTAACTTCTTGCTAAGTTTTAAGTAACTAGCACCAAACAAACGTAGGCCCAGAAGTTTTTACAAAAGTAGATGCACCAAGCATCCTCTTCATTTTTTGCCCTTCATTTGCCTTTGGAATATGTCTCTGGTATTAGAGAGTGGGCTGCAGATTATAAGTCAAGCTTTGCCCATCCCTGACCAGGATCTTCTCTCCACTTTATGCAGCCTCACTCAGATCGCTAAGTTGGTCACTCAAAACAGTCCCTTTCTTCATTTATTTAAACTGTTGGCTCAAGGAAGCCAAGAGATGCAAAACCACACATTGTGAGAAGTTTGGGGGATTTTCTGATAAATGTTGTCGACTAAACATGTGCATTTATATCCACTTTGATTTGAAACCTCACTAAAATGGGAGTTACAGAAAAGAGAATCAATAGAAAAGGAAAATCAGGAAAGAAGACAACAGCAGAAAACAATGCGTCAAATTCTGGAAAGACAGAAAGTAGATGGAGAAGTTAACAGAGCAGAGAGCAAAGAACACTGAATACTAAGTGCTTGCAGCAACCAATACAAAGGCAGAGGAATTCCTGCTGCGTTCCCCAGAACAGGCTACGTGACATAGGAAAACAGATACTGAGAAGGTTGCGAGGAGGTGAAAGGGAGACCTGGTACTGGAAACAGACTGGGTAAAAGTCTTCACAAGGAGCATTTACACCTCCAGCTTCCCTCCTCCACCCTGGCAAGAGGCAGGAGATGTTTATTCTGTGGCAAAACTGAAGGGCGGAAGCTCCAGTCCAGAAGATTCAAGAACCACAGAAGAGGAAAAGTGAACCTTGGAGAGTGAAGTGAAAAGTTTACCTACTGAAGAGCACACCCTCGCCCCTTCATCTTCTCCATGCAGAGAATGCTAAAAGCCAGGCAAATGCCACCCAGCAAGACACTAGAGAGTTGGTCTGAAGAATTCCAGGGAAAAGAACTGTGGATTCTAACATTTGCATATCCTCCAAAGTAAAAATAAAGGGTGAAAACATATTTTAACATGACAAAAAGTACAGGTTATCTCTGATATACTGTTTTATTTTGTCATAAGGGTCTAACACTCACCCTGACTGCAGTTCATTATTAAAGCTGAGTTCATCCAAGATTTTAGACTTCCCCAGAAGGAAAACTTAGAAATGCTGGCAAATTTTACATTTTAAGGTTCTTGGCCTGATTAAGAGTCCTAAACTTCTAATTCAGAACTTGCTTTAAAAAGAAAGCCTAAGAAAGGAAGGTAACTTAAAACCTTAGAAGGACCAAAATAGAAATGACGCTGGGTATTAGGGTCTATGGCTATTAGTTGGAAATGTCATATCAAGCTAAATAACTGCAGCAGGCTGAAAAATGGCCCCCAAAGATATTCAGGAAACTTTATGCCAAATGGTACGCCACTTATACCATAAATAGATAATGGTATCGCTTACCCTAAGTAATAAGTAGCATTAAAAATTAGACATGATGGAAATGAACCAATGATACTAAACTCCAGTAGAGAACGTTGCCCTTTGAACAGTGTAAAACTAAGTCCACACTCATTTTGTTAAAAAGGGAAAGATTAGCAAATCTTAGATATTCAAAACTAGAAATAAGTATAATTTATAAACTGAAAGAATGTATAAAAACTGGAATGGGACTAAATTCTCATTGGGTAATGCAATGTCATTTAATGCCCTGTCTCTGGACCACCTAAAATCATGTCTCCTCCCACCACTGGAAGCTACACCTGTCTGTAATCAACTCTCTTCTTACCTCCTTATACAAAAGACCTAGAGCGGGGCTTCCCTAGTGGCACAGTGGTTGAGAGTCCGCCTGCCGATGCAGGGGACATGGGTTCGTGCCCCTGTCCAGGAAGATCCCACGTGCCGCGGAGCGGCTGGGCCCGTGAGCCATGGCCACCGGGCCTGCACGTCCGGAGCCTGTGCTCCGCAACGGGAGAGGCCACAACAGTCAGAGGCCCGTGTACCGCAAAAAAAAAAAAAAAAAAACTTAAACTGGATTGGAGAACAGTAAAAGACCTGAAAAGAGCTCTACCTTATTCACTGAGAAGGCAATTTAACATTGTAAAAACACTGATTTTCTCCAAATTAATCTAACTTCAAAGCGTTTCCAATTAAACTCCCAACAAGAATTTTTGGGTAACCTGACAAACTGACTGAAACTTTTATGTTAAACCAAATGCCCACAAATACTTAAGAAAATCAATTATGAAGTCATCGTAATAACAAGTGTGGTTACTAGAAGAGGGACAGACTGATAAACCAACTTACTACACTAGACATCACAAGACTCACCTGTCAGGCCATTTCTCTTACATATACCAAAATCTCATACATGCATGGGTCTGAACCACCATGAGTTTAACAGAGTGAAACACTGTAATTCCAGTTATAGTTAGATTTTATTTCTTTCAATCCAGGGAGATTAGACTTAGAAAATACTGGAACTCAAAGATCTAATGTCTATCTTCCTAAAATAGTATTTTCTACTATTTCTGTCCCCAGCCTCTAACTCTCCTCCACCTCCTCCTCCTGCGACCACAAAAGATTTTCCCCCCATCTGTTTGGCAAGGGGGGCTGGGAGGAAGACAGAAGCCAATCACATACCACGTTATACCTAAATTTGCATAATAGCAGAGTTTTACTATATACGTAAAGCATATATAATATAGCGTTTAATACATAATGTTCAAAAATATTACAGCTTCCTTCCCTTTTCTCCAGGTACCCAGTTTGATGTGTCTCTACGTAACTTCACAACTACCTTGCACCCTAATTTCTAAGGATAGAGTTAGTGAAGGCAAAATGAAGCTCGTGACAAGGTGTGGCACATGAAATACAACTCTTTCCTATAAAAGCAGTGGTTCTCCTACTTGAAAACGCATCAGAGTCACTGGGAAAGCCTGAGAAAGCACAAATTGCTGGACTCCATTCCCAGCAGTTTCTCATCAGTAGGTCTGTGGTGAGTGACATTTATAACAACTTTCTGGGTGGTGCTAATGCTACCTTGTCCACAGGCCACATTTTTTTTTTTTTTAAAGATGTTGTGGGTAGGAGTTTATTAATTAATTTATTTATTTTTGCTGTGTTGGGTCTTCGTTTCTGTGGGAGGGCTTTCTCTAGTTGTGGCAAGCGAGGGCCATTCTTCATTGCAGTGTGCGGGCCTCTCATTATCGCGGCCTCTTTTGTTGCGGAGCACAGGCTCCAGACGCGCAGGCTCAGTAGTTGTGGCTCATGGGCCTAGTTGCCCCGCGGCATGTGGGATCCTCCCAGACCAGGGTTTGAACCCGTGTCCCCTGCATTAGCAGGCAGATTCTCAACCACTGCGCCACCAGGGAAGCCCACGGGCCACATTTTTGAAAAGCACTGCGCCACAGAGCACAGGTTCTCAAGTGAAGGCAAATTTGCCCTTCAGGGGAAATGAGGCAGTGAATGTGTATATTTTTGGTTGTCACAAGCTAGAGGGGTGGGAGGGAGAAGTAATACTGGCACCTGGTAAGTACAGACCAAAGATGCTGTGAAACATCCTACCACGCACAGGACAGCTCCCCGCAGCAAAGGATTATGTGGCCAAAAACGTCAATGATGTGGAGGGAGGGAAACCTTACCATCAGTAAAACATAATTACTCCAAATATATGATTTGACCATTAAGTTGGTGAAAAGTTCTTCAGTGAGTTTCAGAAATCTGACATGGAATAAATATGCAAGGAATTGTGTTTTTCTTCAAATATTGATAACTCTAAATTTTACTCATCCATGGCAAAATGAAGTTTTAAAAATATTAATGCTTAAAGATATACTGGGCTACAGAAAGAAATAAGCATTTATTTATATAAGGTTATTGGTAGATTTCTAGTAAAGAAACAAAACATTCATTGTGCAAGAGTAGTAAGAAAACTAATTATATTAAAAGACTAATAACTTCCTTGAAAAATAATGATCAGTCATATTTATTTCCTAAGCTAAGTGAAAAGCAAATAACTATTCATTGTACTATTATATGTATTTAGTATAAAAGAAGTATTTTATTTTATAATGAAAATTTGTTTTAAGGAAAAGCAGTGATTATAGCAGTAATCAATCCTAAGTAAATATATCTAAGGAAAATATACTTTATATATACATGCATGGGCATACACGGATACACCTACACACACACATGCACACAGAGACAAATGTACTTACTCCGGTGGGCTGGAAAATGAGACCATCCATTTCATGGCTGACTTCTTTGGCAAAGTTTCCTTCAAGTAGCTATAAAATAAATACACATATTTTTAGAAACACAATAATCACTTTAAAAGTTTTTTAATTTTTTGTAAGCTTTATAAGAACTTCTTAATACATAAGCTTTAAAAATGGAAATACAAAATGGGGGAGAGGGGTGATCCAGAGGGAACTAGGTTAATATACTGTAAGATTATTTTTTAATATATGAAGGTTTCCATTCCATGGCAGGCTAGATATCTCGAACAACAGTTCTAACTACAATAACCAAAATGATGGATAAAATATTTTAAAAAATTTTTTTCTTCTTCAGTTTTATTAAGATATAATTGACATACAGCACTCATCTCATACAGATACAAAATAAAAATAAATATATTTTTTCCTTGTGATGAGAACTCAGGATTTACGCTCTTAACAACGTTCATATATAACATACAGCAGTGTTAATTATATTAGTCATGCTGTATATTACATCCCTAGTACTTATTTATCTTACGACAGTGGTCAAAGGTACAAACTTCCAGTTATAAAACGTATTTTTAAATGCACTATGCTGAGCCAGCATAAAAGGAAGGAAGGCATAGGCCAAAACCGAAACAAAAGTAGAAACGCTGGGAAGTAATAAATAAAGGGAATAAAACTAAACATACACAAAAAAGGAGAGAGCAGAGAATCTTGCTTGGGGATAGATGGAGCCGGGATAAGATTGTCTGAGAATGTGTAAAAAGAAGCTAGCTCAAACATGGGGATCGCAGCCCCAAAATGCATTATCTGTGTTATCCCCAAACCTTCAAGCAGAAAAATTTAACCTTTCTTTTTGTCCTACTTTTTGCCTCATTTTTTGTCTTTATTACATTTTTTTTCAAGCAAAAAAACTGCATTGCAAGGAATACACAGCATGAATTACAAATAACAAGCTTTTTCAATGCCATATCTACTGAAAAGCAGAGTTACAGGCCCAACGCTCTCTAATTAGTTCTGAACAAGTAGTTTTAAATGCTTCTCTTCCATGGATTTTTATATTATTCTGAAGAACTGAACATATACATCACTGAGTGAGGACCTACACACTGATTTTCTGCATTTCAGGGAAGAGAGCAGAAGATACTTCACAGAGCCAGGTAATAATGTCATGTTACCCAGAGTCTGGCCAACTACCAAAAAAACATTTAGGATGGTTCTGGGATTCAAATATGTTCCACCAAAATTTTGGATATGCTGTGTGTTATTCAACCACAATCTTTCATCACAATCACATCCTCTAAAAAACCACTACACTTAAAGGCAGATTTGCATTCCAAAAGCAACAATCAAAATGTCCAGTATATTGCACATGCCACAAGATCTGTGATTCTCCTCCCAAACTGTGACTTCATCTTCTCTGCCATTTCATTCCTTGAAATCTGTAATTTCTCTAAACTGGGGGCAGTTCAGCAAAGAAAAGTAAGAGCAATCCTAGTTTCTAACTGCTTTAAGACCAATTTGAGTTTGAATAATCTACACTTCCGTAAAGTTGTAATGCTCCTTAGTCAAATTCATGGGGACAGAAATTACAGAGTCTTGGGGAGGAGAGAACGAGGTGTTAGCGTTTGATGGGTACAGAGTCTCAGTTTGGAAAGATGAAAAAGATCTGGAAATATAAGATGGCAATGGTTAAACAACAATGTGAATGTACTTAAAGCCACTGAAATGAATGCTTAAAAATGATTAAATGGTCAATTTCATGCTACGCATATTTTACCACAATTCTTTTTCAACTGTAATGCTCTTGATATTTTCTTTTTTGTTGTGTTTTGTTCTTTCGTCTTATAATGACACTAAGGAAGTGGGGAGCTTGCAGACTGGGACTCTTAGAGCCATATTATCCAGAGTTTGGCCAAATAGGTAAAAATTTCAGACCAGATCTGAAATTGATCTCCAATTCATTCATAGGTTTAAATGACCTACCCATATGAGGAGGAAACTGCTGAAGTAAAAGTTCAATATGGATTAAAAGTACTAATTTCTTATAATGAACTAATGATGGGTAAAGGGTCAAACAAGAAAAAAAATGTATAAAATTGATAATTCTTGTACTTCATCATGTAAGAAAAGGTAACCTACTAATTTATAGTATAAAATCCTGCTGAGGAATGAAGCAATGAAAACAAAATGCCACAATTATCTTTTTAAAAACACTTTTCAAAGGTTAAACAATTTGTTCTTTTATAGTAGGTACATCATTTATGGCAAGTAAACATAGCTTTTCCATTCTTAGACCATCTTTCTCCCATTCATATACTGGACCATCCCTGTAGATAAAGTATATATAAAGTTAACAGTATAAAGTATAGTGTTGGCAAGACTCTAGATAACATGATGTTACCTGCTGCAGAAATGAAAGTAACTTCCTTTTTTATTTTACTCTAACTTTTTAAGAATCAGAGAATTTAAGGGACTATGAAACTTCTTAGGTCAAAAGAATACTGCTTGTTTTCACTCGTTTTACTGCTTATTGATTACTCTACACAATATTTCTTTCTTTACTTAATACATTTACAATATTACCTAGCATATATTAAAGACCTACTATAAAGTGTTGTTGTGCTTGGTTCTTTATATATGTACATAATTCAAAACACACAACTCCTCATGAGATGTATAATTTTTAATTTTATATTACTATTCACTTCACCAGAAAAGGAAACTGAGACCAACAGCAATTAAGTGACTAGCTTCAAGTCAGACAGCTAAAAAAGTAAAATCACTCAGAACAGATTTCAATCAGACTTTAATTAAAAATAAGGAAATAGGGGACTTCCCTGGTGGCACAGTGGTTAAGAATCTGCCTGCCAATGCAGGGGACACGGGTTCCATCCCTGGTCTGGGAAGATCCCACATTCTGCAGAGCAACTAAGCCCGTGCACTGATGAGCCCGCGTGCCACAACTACTGAAGCTCATGCGCCTAGAGCCCATGCTCTGCAACAAGAGAAGCCACGGCAATGAGAAGCCTGCACACCGCAACGAAGAGTGGCCTCCGCCCGCCAAAACTAGAGAAAGCCCGCATGCAGCAACGAAGACCCAACGCAGCCAGAAATAAATAAAATAAATTTATTTGAAAAAAAAAAAAGGAAATAACCAGAGAAAGTCTCTGACTCTCTGAAACAAATGCCCCAAAGACTTCTGAAACTTCCCACGTATACAGGTCCTCCAATCATCATTTAAAAATACAGACTTTAAATGTATTGTAGCATGTACTATATGAGTAAGATACATACAAAGGGAGGTAAAATTCTTGGGGTGGAGGGAAGTTTTTTTTCAGCGATAAAATCTAAAAATTTTCTTAATTTATGTAATAAATATATATAATTCATTTATTCATATTAGAAATCACATATATAAAATAATATGTTAAATTTAAAATATTGCTTTTTTCCAATCATAATTCCTGAAAGAAAATTTATCCAAACTTGTTGTGAGCATCTTCTGTATATCAGTGTCTTTATTGTTAGAGCCAATACTTAAAGTCACTTAACACATTTCCATTATTTTCACTGCTATCTCTGAGTTATAGCATACTTCAAATTATACATGAGACCGTCACTACAGACGTTATCTTAAGCTACAAGTACCGTTTGAATAATATTAGCAAAGTTTTTTCCCCCCTCATCCATTCCTTAGGTCTGTATTCATAATCTTGAAAGTGTTCACCATCTTTAAGGTTATCCTTTTTTTTTTCTTTTCCTTTCTTTCTTTCCTTCCTTCCTGACTTCCTTCCTTTCTTTCTTTCTTTATGGCTGTGTTGGGTCTTCATTGCTGTGCACAGGCTTTCTCTAGTTGCGGCCACGGGGGGCCACTCTTCGTTGCGGTGCGCAGGTTTCTCATTGCGGTGCGCGGGTTTCTCATTGCGGTGGCTTCTCTTGTTGTGGAGCACGGGCTCTAGTCACACGGACTCAGTAGTTGTGGCTCGCGAGCTAGTGGCACACAGGCTTTGTTGCTCCGTGGCATGTGGGATCTTCCCGTACCAGAGATCGAACCCATGTACCCTGCACTGGCAGATGGATTCTTAACCACTGCGCCATCAGGGAAGCCCCTAAGGTTATCTTTTAAAAGCTTTTTATGGGAAAGTTCCACTTTTACTTACGGTGTAAAATATGTCTAACCTGACAATAAATTTTTAAAAAGCAGACAATCTATAAAATCATAGCTTTTGTTAAGGTTTAGAGTGTTGAGGTGTCCATAAAATCAGGTAAACTGAATCCCAGGTCCTCCAAAGAAAGATGAGACACGTGAACCCCTTCAACTTTGGAAGAGCATAAGAGGAAAAAATGGCTGCCACAAAAGTGGGTACAAAGAAAAACTGAAAGTTTGATCAATTCTTAAAAACCAAGTGTGGGTTAGTATAACAGTATAGAATCCCTGGAAGCTCCAAACACAAGAGGACTCCAAACCTACTCACTAGCTCTATTCCCCAGGTTTCTATCAGGATTCACAGGAAAGATCAGGGGTAGGACAAGAAAGATGAGAAAGCCTCATCTTAGTTGCAAACAGACATAAAATCCTTTCCAGACCCTTCCTGATATGAAGTAAAGGCCATCTGAGGATAAAGTTGTCTGCAGCTACACACGGGTCCAGAAACAGCCTTGGTCCAAGGATATTATATTGATAAAAAGGAGAAAAACTTGCTCCTGCCAAAACATCCCACCTATGCAAGGCAAAATTCAGCTGCCAAGAGGGAGAGGTCAGCCCACTGAGGGGAAACCCATCCCTGAGACTCAGGCGCTCAGGGTCTGCTTAACAGCAAGGCTTGAGGAGGAAAATTAACAAAACCCCACAGTCTGCACAAATCAGGCACTGAGTGACAAGAAACAGTCGATTACATATGAGGGAGAATGCAAGAGCACAAAAATAGACCACTATGTGGTACAGGCAAGCAGAGCCCACTGAAAGCTACAAGTGAAGCAGGAACACTGGAGAAAACCCATTTTATACTCCAGTTCTCTCAATAAGCTCAAGTAACAGAAGTCATCTGCTTAAGGAATCTGAAGTCTTTAGAGCACAGAAGATAACTATATAGCAATACAAACCCATGTTAAATACAGATTATTCAACCACTAACCCCACCTCCAGCAAATGAAGCTTATTAAACTTAAAGGAGAGGTATGCCCATTACTAAGCACAAAGACATCTACCTCAGTATATATTGTTCATACAGAAAAAAATGCCCAGCATCCAATCGAAAATTACCACACACACATACAAAGCAAGAAGAAAATGACCTACATTCAATAGATAAGGCAGTCAATAGAAAAAAACATAGGGATGGCCCATATTTTGGAAATATCAAACAAAGATTTTTAAATATCTTTAACATTTTAAAGGAAAAGGTGGAAAACATGCATAAGTAAACGTGGAATTTCACCAAAAAGTTGAAAATAATAAAAAATAAGACAAATGGAAATGCAAGAAATAAAAATATAATATCAAAGAAAAAGAATGCTAATCAATGGGAATGACAATCAATGGGATTATCCACTGACTGGACAGAACAAAGGAAAGAATCACTGAACTTGAAGAAGAAAAGAGTGTAGCACTTTTTCCAACTGAAATACAAAAAGGCAAAAGGGGAGATGCTGGGGTGGCAGGGGTCGGGAGGAACAGAATGAGGAATCAAAGAGCAACGGTAAAGATGTCTTAAAAATACTTACAAACACGTAGACAGAAAACCACAAAGAATATGGAGGACTGTTAACAACAATGAAACAACGTGACCTATTTGACATTTTATAGAACACTGTACCCAACAATAGGAGAAAATACTTTCCTTTTCCAAGTGCATACAACACATTTATAGGTCAAAGTCATACAAGGTATGACTGTGCTCCCGCAGCCTATAGTTTTAAAACATTCTGTCTGTACAGAAGTAAGATGATTCGACATTTAACAGTTTAACTTCCTCTATTCAAATGTAATCTCTGTGAGGTTAAGTATCACACCTAATTGTTCCTGTATTTTTATTTTATTTATTTATTTATTTTTTGCGGTACGCGGGCCTCTCACTGCTGTGCCACGGAGCACAGGCTCCGGACGCGCAGGCTCAGCGCCATGGCTCACGGTCCCAGCCGCTCCGCGGCACGTGGGATCCTCCCAGACCGGGTCACGAACCCGCGCCCCCTGCATCGGCAGGCGGACCCTCAACTACTGCACCACCAGGGAAGCCCTGTTCCTGTATTTTATGCACCTAAAAACATAGTCAAATATACTATCATTAAAAAAGTCAATAGATTAAGCAAATAAGCTCAAAGTGTCAGGTTAACCAGAAGCATAACTTAACTTTATTTCATCTGTGTGAAACCAAATCCATTCATCCTAAAGATTAATGCACATTTATTGATAAAATAAGGCTATGAAATTAGCTACCAATTCATTATGTGTATGGTAACACAGTTTAAAACTGTTTGCCATTTTGCTGCAAAAAACTTAATCCCCCAGGGACTCCCACAGGTTTGATAATTTACTAGAAGGCCTTAGAACTCAGAAAAGCACTATATTTATGGCTTAATTTTGGTAAATACATACTGAGAATAACTTTAATGAAATTAAGTTGGTCTCTCCTAAAACCAGTAATAAATATAATTTTGCAAAGTTTAATCATTCTTTTTTAAAGAGAATACTACTTAGATCTCCAAAACCATTTATGTGACCAGACATTTTCTTTCCTTTTCAGGTTCACAGTAAATAGAAGAAAAGTAGACTTCAGTTAAATTTGTTTGTTGATGGGTAAAATTACATCCACAATAAAGAGTTCAAAAAAGATGATACTATTCCTTTAATGTCTTCAACATATTTTCTTTTGGTTTATAATTCAAACATGGCAAATTAACGTAAGATTTTAATTCAGAAACATACAGCTGTTATTATAACACCTGTAAACTAGAGCAAATATTTAATATTTAGAGTACTGTTCTTCCTTACCTTAAGTATCCCCCAAAAGTATACTTTTATAAACTTTTAGAAGAAAAAGGGGGTAATACGAATTAGGGGTCTCCACCCCTGAGGACCGGGCCGCACAGCGCAGGTGAGCAGTGGGCAAGCTAGAAGCTTCATCTGCCGCTCCCCATCGCTCCCCGTCGCCCACATTACTGCCTGAGCCATCTCCCACCCCCTCCACCTCCCCACCCCGTGTCTGTGGAAAAACTGTCTTCCAGAAGCCAGTCCTTGGTGCCAAAAAGGTTGGGGACAACTGATATAAATCATCTTTTTTTTCTAAAATGACTTCTTAGCATTTCAAATGGACTACAGAAAAGAAAAGGATGTTAAGAGGAAGGTTTGAAGTAGGAAGAGTCTATTATACTAACAGATACAGTAACAGAGAAGGCCAGGTGGGGCTCACGGATTAAAGAGTCCCAAGAAGAAAGAATGAAAAGAGCAGCTTCTAAAAGGGGTGCTTAAAGAGCTCATGCAACTAATATACACATGCCTCCACATAATCCCCATCCCAATGGTAGACTCTCATAGCAATTTACAGCTATTTCCAAGACTTTACTTTCTGCTTCTGTATAAAGAGTCCTAATCCTCTGGTCATATCCACCAGCTACTCTAACTTTAACCCTAATCTTTCAATGCCATCTATCAAACTCACAACAAGGACTTTAGCACTTGGGTCATGGTCTTCTTCTTCATGTGTGCCGCCATCCTGCAGGTCCACTTATATGTGGATATTTTTCAATAAATATGTACTACAGTACTGTACGACCCGTGGGTGGTTGAATCCAAGGATGTAGAACAGAGGACCAACTATAAAGTTATACTGGAATTTTTGACTCCACAGAGAGTCAGGGCCCCTAACCCCTGTGAAATTCAAGGGTCAACCATATTCTACACTGGTCTTCTATAGTAAGAGTACGCTATTGCTTCCCAGAAAACACCGGCTACACAACATTGCTCTGATTATGATCATTGTTCTTAAATGTTTCTTCTGCACATCATACTTATGATAGCCACATTCCATGTGTTCATATAAACTTCATTTAAATATCCCACTAACCTCCACACATGTTCAACAAAGTAAGCAAGACTGATGGCACACACTGGTGGAAAACAAAGTGAAAAACAAATAGATGCTCTGATCTCAGCCTAATCTATTCAAACACCTGGTTTATTTGAACCAATTTTATGAGCTAGCATGGAGAAAATATGGAGTCCCTCTATCAGGAAAGATATACTTGCCTTTTTCAGAGCCCATATTTTTTCACATCTCTGAAAACAGGACATATCTTACAATTGATGATATAGCATATTTTAATTGGCAGAGGTCTCTCAAATCCAGTGGTACATAAAATAAGGGAATGGTCTTATAATTAATAGCATCTTATTTGGTAAAACAAGGTACAGAAAACATGGTTCTGGGTGAACAAGAGAGTCCTCTGATAACCTTATGGAACTTCATTACTTAATGCTGCAGAACAAGATATAGCCAGTCCCCAACTTATGATGGTTCTACTTACTTTTCAACTTTGTGATGGTCTGAAAGCGATACACATGCACTAGAAACTGTACTTCAGATTTTGAATTCTGAGCTTTTCCCCTTTTCCCAGGTTAGCAAAATACAGTACAATACTCTCTGGTGATGCTGGCAGTGGCAACTAGCCACAGCTCTCAGTCAGCCAAGTCATCATGAGGGTAAACAACTTATACACGTAGAACTCTTATGTACCCACACAACCATTCTGTTTTTCACTTTTGAAACAGTACTCAATAAATTACATAAGCTATTCAACACTTTATTAAAAAATAGGCTTTGTGTTGTATGATTCTGTCCAATTGCGAGCTAATGTAAATGTTCTGAGCACATTTAACATTGGCTAAGCTAAGCTGCTATGATGCCGTAACCCTGTCACAAGTCAAGGAAGATATCCATGCACCAGAATCACACCTATGATTTACAATTTGTTCTCATGTATTTGTCTTCAGAATCTTAAGCCTTATTAGCAAGAATGCTGGAACTGAGGAGTTTAAGGCTTCTCTAAAGTGACTTCTGAAAGTATTTGTAAAACCATACCCAATTAATTAGATTGACAGGATTAGGCCACATATTAGGATTAATCTGTGACCCTACAATCCAATCAAGTTCTTTAGTGCTTCACTTGCATCCTGTGAGGTCATCATTACAAACTAAATTTCTATGACTAAACATTATACAATATATATTCAAATATATTTACTACTGCCATAAGTAGTAAAGCACATAAAATAAGGAGCCCCAAGTCCATTTTCCTAGAAATTTTGTAATTATTTTAAAATTTTATTGCAATCCTTCAACAATGACACATTTTTTTTATATTTTACTTTTGGTAAGACTGGCTCTATTTGGGGTATAAAAATGACTAGATCTGTGTTCGATAACCAAGAAACACAATCTAACTAAAAAATGTATGTCCCTCGTTTTCCTAATCCACTCAAAAGATTACATTTTCACAACCATGTCTCCAAGTCCATTCTAATTTATAATCATCTTTTCAGTTCTTGAGGGAGAACTGAAACACAAATTGCAGGTTTCAAGAAAGTCTGAAATTGTTAATTATCTACTCTTCAAGCAATGTGATGAGGGCAGTGAATTTTTTTTCTTTAGAAACAAAAATGTACTACTATAAAAGTTACTTGTGCTGGAACTAAGTACCCTCCATCATTTCAACAATGATCACTAGAAGGCTCACTTAATTTTCTATGCAACTAGAAAGGGCAAAGGCTATTATTTAACTTCAATCTTTCATTTTAAAATTCTAATAAAACTACTAGGTCAGACACTAATACCAAAATATTGGCTCACATTGATAAGAGTTACACACTTAAAAAAAAAAGTGTTCAGCTGAAATTGAAGACACTTGTATGATAAGTCAACCCTGTGCCTTTGTTAACCTGTAGTAAATTCACAACCACAGTTGGTTAGAATAATTTATCAGATTTTTTTAGAAAAGGAACTGCCTCCTAATCACTTTAGAGGCCAATAATTATTTTTTCTTCTGAATCTACTAATACCTATCTCCTGGATGTTAATTGTAAAAAAATTTTTAAGCTCTTATACTGAGCAAACATATAGAAATTTCCCCATATAACAATTGTGAGTCCATAGAAATGTTTAAAATATATTTGGCACCAGATATAATGATTTCTTCACGTTTCAGTGAACAAGATTTACTACCTCAAAAGAAGTTTCCTGGGACAATAAATCTTGAGGCTCACTATACCAAAGAAATTAAGAATTCTCTTTATTATGCATTACGGTGATTTTCTTAAATTCTCCTCTGAAATGGTAAATGAATGAGATTGAAAGGATCCATCAGGCCATATTCAATTTCAATGATGAATGACATATTAATAGACTAGATAATACAAAAATAAACACCAGAAATATGAGAATATATAAAGTTAGCCTCATTTCATCTTGTGTCTGCCTTTAAACCAAAATAGTTTCACCATTATATCTGTAATTACATAAAAAAATTAGGCATAATCATTGAGAACCTCTATGTGTGAAGAACAGTTCTGCACATTTAGGCAAGGTTTTTTTCTTCTCTTCAACCACAGTTATACTAACGTACTCTCAAAGCTACTTTTTCTTTTACTGTGATACAAACAATAAAACACTGATAAAGGCATATAACGTTTATATATATAAATAACACACTTTATGGCTAGATTTTCTTTATGAACTACTAGTGTTAGACATACAAGAACTATAAATTTATATTTAAGGATAAACTAAGAAAAGAAAGAAAAGGCAATACCTAGAAAGTAAATCTGAATGCCAGATGAAATACATACATACATAAAACCTAAACTTCCTACCTAGCAAAGTATGCAAGAAAATAATAGATGAATATTTATAAAATCCTTATTAAACTAGATGAGTACATGCCCTTGAAATTAAATGTAGTTAAAAAAAAAAAGCTTTTGTAATTCTCTGCTTAATCCTCTCAACAGTTATTAGAGAGATCTTCACATTTATTACTCTTTCATCCTACATAGCAAATATTTTACTTTCAAAACAGTAATAAATAAATCATTGTAAAAATATTTTCCACAGAATTTTAATAAAGCAGTCAAACTGGACACGAGAAAGTAAAACGACTCCAAGCAGAGAAAAGCAATAAATTCATTGCTAGAAACTTTTAAGAAATTATTAGGTCTTTTCTTTTTCCTTTCCTTTTCCTTTTTTTTTCTTTTTAGTTTGAGTGTGTGAGATGAAAGAGAAGGATGGAGTCTTGCTTATTTTTTTTTAATCAAGCATAATTTCCTAAAACCATTCAAGATTGACTCCTTGCACGGTATTCCACTACATCCTAACTACATACAACCCTGCAGGGGACATAACTAACTACCGCTAAGGGAAAGGTGTGGAGAAGTGGAGAGAGGCAGACAAGCAGGAAATGAAGAAAGACAACTTAGTAAATAACTTAGCAGAAACAGAACTTTTCAAATGGGAAATAATCCCAGTTCAGGCTTAGTCACATTAAAGAAAAAATGTGGACTTTACCAAACAAGACAGCTATGCATGTGTGGTGGCTAGAGGCAGATGAGAAGTCTCTGTACCTTCCTTTCAATGTTGTTGTGAACCTAAAACTGCTCCAAAAATAAAGTTTTTTCAAAAAATAAATTAATAATAATATATTAAGACTAAGTAGGGCTTATCCCAGGAACAAAAGAAAGCTTCAGTGTTAGGATATATTTCCAATTAATACATAAAATAAACAAATCTAAGCAGAAAAAAAAAAAAACCAGTATTCTATCTATAGTAGATAAAAAGCAATTGGACAACATTGAATACCTTTCTTGATTAAAAGTAAAATGACTCAGTAAAATAGAAACAAATATTCACTTGCTCAATCTGATAAAATAGATTTCAGACTCAAAGACAGCATACAATACTTTAAAGAAACACTAGAAGCATTCCCACACAAATCAAGAACAAGACAAGGATCCCTATAACTATTACTACAATTTAAAATTGTACTTGTGTGTAACTGAATTAGACACGAAAAAAGTTAATGTATAAAAAACTAAAGCGATAGCTTCAAGATGGCGGAAGAGTAAGACGTGGAGATCACCTTCCTCCCCACAAATACATCAGAAATACAGCTACATGTGGAAAAACTCCTACAGAACACCTACTGAATGCTGGCAGAAGACCTCAGACCTCCCAAAAGGCAAGAAAATACCCACATACCTGGGTAGGGCGAAAGAAAACAGAAAAAACAGAGACAAAGAATGGGGACGGGACCTGCACCTTGGGGAGGGAGCTGTGAAGGAGGAAAAGTTTCCACACACTAGGAAGCCCCTTCACTGGCAGAGACGGGCGGTGGGCAGGGGGGAAATCTTCGGAGCCGCAGAGGAAAGAGCAGCAACAGGGGGTGAGGAGGGAAAATCAGAGAGATTCCCACATAGAGGATCGGTGCCAACCAGCACTCACCAGCCCGAGAGGCTTGTCTGCTCACCCGCTGGGACAGTTAGGGGCTGGGAGCTGAGGCTCAGGATTCAGAGGTCGGATCCCAGGGAGAGGACTGGGGTTGGCTGCGTAAACACAGCCTGAAGGGGACTAGTGAGCCCCAGCTAACCGGGAGGGAGTCTGAGAAAAAGTCTGGACCTACCTAAGAGGCAAGAGACCATTGTTTTGGGGTGTGTGAGGAGAGGGGATTCAGAGCACCGCCTAAACGGGCTCCAGAGACGGGCGTGAGCCACGGCTATCAGTGTGGACACCAGCAACGGGCATGAAACACTAAGGCTGCTGCTGCAGCCACCAAGAAGCCTGTGTGCGAGCACAGGTCACTATCCACACCTCCCCTCCCGGGAACCTGTGCAGCCCACCACTGCCAGGGTCCCGAGATCCAGAGACAACTTCCCCAGGAGAACACATGGCGTGCCTCAGGCTGTTGGTACATCACGCTGGCCTCTGCTGCCACAGGTTCGCCCTGCATTCCATGCCCCTCTCCCCCCCACACACACCAGCCTGAGTAAGCCAGAGCCCCTGAAGCAGCCGCTGCTTTAAGCTGGTCCTATATGGGTGGGGAACAGACATCCTCAGGTGACCTACATGCAGAGGCAGGGCCAAAGCCGAAGCTGAACCCCAGGAGCTGTGCGAACAAAGAAGAGAAAGGGAAATCTCTCCATGCAGGCTCAGAAGCAGCGGATTAAAGCTCCACAATGAAACTGAGGTACCCTGCATCTGTGGAATACCTGCATCTGTGGAATACCTGAATAGACAATCATCCCAAAATTGAGGCAATGGACTTTGGGATCAACTGTAGACTTGGGGTTTAGTTTCTGCATCTAATTTGTTTCTGGTTTTATGTTTATCTTAGTTTAGTATTTACAGCTTATTATCAATGGTAGATTTGTTTATTGATTTGGTTTCTCTCTTCCTTTTTTTTTAATATATATATATTTTTTCCTTCTTCTCCTTTTGTGAGTGTGTATGTGTATGCTTCTTTGTGTGATTTTGTCTGTATAGCTTTGCTTTTACCATGTGTCCTAGGGTTTTCTGTCTTTCTTTTTTTTTTTTTTTTAAGTATAGCTTTTAGCACTTATCATTGGTGGATGTTTTTTGGTTTCGTTGCTCTCTCTTTCTTGCTTTTTTTTAACTTTTTTGTTTGTTTATTTTTAATAATATTTTTTATTTTACTATTTTATTTCATTTTTCATTCTTTTTTTTTTTTTCCTCCATTTTCTTCTGAGCTGGGTGGCTGACAGAGTCTTGGTGCTTCAGCTGGGTGTCAGGCCTGAGCCTCTGCTGTGGGAGAGCCATGTTCAGGACATTGATCCGCCAGAGACCTCCCAGCCCTATGTAATATCAAACAGCGAAAGCTCTCCCAGAGATCTCCATCTCAACGCTAAGACCCACCTCCACTCAATGACCAGCAAGCTACAGTGCTGGACACTCTATGCAAAACAACTGACAAGACAGGAACACAACCCCACCCATTAGCAGAGAGGTTGCCTAAAATCATAATAAGTTCACAGACATCCCAAAACACACCACCAGATGTGGACCTGCCCACCAGAAAGACAAGATCCAGCCTCATCCACCAGAACACAGGCACCAGTCCCCTCCACCTACACAACCCACTGAACCAACCTTACCCACTGGGGGCAGACACCAAAACCAAAGGGAACTACAAACCTGCAGCCTGAGAAAAGGAGACCCCAAACACAGTAAGTTAAGCAAAATGAGAAGACAGAGAAATACACAGCAGATGAAGGAACAAGGTAAAAACCCACCAGACCAAACAAATGAAGAGGAAATAGGCAGTCTACGTGAAAAAGAATTCAGAGTAATGACAGTAAAGATGGTCCAAAATCTTGGAAATAGAATGGAGAAAATACAAGAAACGTTTAATAAGGACCTAGAAGAAATAAACAATGATGACCAACACAATAAATGAAATTAAAATTTCTCTACAAGGAAACAATAGCAGAATAACTGAAGCATAAGAACGGATACGTGACTTGGAAGATAAAATAGTGGAAATAACTAGTGCAGAGCAGAATAAAGAAAAAAGAGTAAAAAAAATTGAGGACAGTCTCAGAGACCTCTGGTAAAACATTAAACGCACCAACATTTGAATTATAGAGGTCCCAGAAGAAGAAGAGAAAAAGAAAGGGACTGAGAAAATATTTGAAGAGATTATACTTGAAAACTTCCCTAATATGAGAAAGGAAATAGTCAATCAAGTCCAGGAAGCACACAGAGTGCCAGACAGGATAAATCCAAGGAGAAACATGCCAAGACACACATTAATCAAACTATCAAAAAAAGAAAAAATATTAAAAGCAGAAAGGGAAAAACAACAAATAACATACAAGGGAATCCCCATAAGGTTAACAGCTGATCTTTCAGCAGAAACTCTGCAAGCCAGAAGGAAGTGGCAGGACAAATTTTAAGTGATGAGAAAGAAAAACCTACAACCAAGATCACTCTATCCGGCAAGGATCTCATTCAGATTCGATGGAGAAATTAAAACCTTTACAGACAAGAAAAAGTTAAGAAAATTCCACACCACCAAACTAGCTTTACAACAAATGCTAAAGGAACTTCTCTAGGCAGGAAACATAAGACGAGGAAAAGACCTACGATAACAAATCCAAACCAATTAAGAAACTGGTAATAGGAACACACATATCAATAACTGCCTTAAATGTAAATGGATTAAACGCTCCAACCAAAAGACATAGACTGGCTGAATGGATACATAAACAAGATCCATATATATGCTGTCTACAAGACACCCACTTCAGACCTAGGGACACATACAGACTGAAAGTGAGGGGATGGAAAAAGATATTCCACGCAAATGGAAATCAAAAGAAAGCTGGAGGAGCAATTCTCATATCAGACATAATAGACTTTAAAATAAAGATGATTACAAGAGACAAAGAAGGACACTACAAAATGATCAAGGGATCAATCCAAGAAGAAGATAAAACAATTGTAAATATTTATGCACCCAACATAGGAGCACCTCAATACTCAAGGCAAATGCTAACAGCCATAAAAGAGGAAATACACAGTAACACAATCATAGTAGGGGACTTTAACACCTCGCTTTCACCAATGGACAGATCAACCAAAATGAAAATAAATAAGGAAACACAAGCTTTAAATGATACATTAAACAAGATGGACGTAATTGATATTTATAGGACATTCCATCCAAAAACAACAGAATACACTTGCTTCTCAAGTGCTCATGGTACATTCTCCAGGGTAGATCATAGCTTGGGTCACAAATTAAGCCTTGGTAAATTTAAAAAAACTGAAATCATATCAAGTATCTTTTCCGACCACAACGCTATGAAACTAGGTATCAATTACAGGAAAAAAATGTGTATAAACTACAAACACATGGAGGTTAAACAATACACTACTAAATAACCAAGAGATCACTGAAGAAATCAAAGAGGAAATCGAAAAATACCTAGGAACAAATCACAATGAAAACACAACAACCCAAAACCTATGGGATACAGCAAAAGTAGTTCTAAGACAGAAGTTTATAGCAATATAATCCTACCTCAAGAAACAAGAAACATCTCAAGTAAACAACCTAATCTTACACCTAAAGCAATTAAAGAAAGAACAAAAAAAACACAGTTAGCAGAAGAAAAGAAATCATAAAGATCAGATCAGAAATAAATGTAAAAGAAATGAAGGAAACAATAGCTAAGATCAATAAAACTAAAAGCTGGTTCTTTGAGAAGATAAACAAAATTGATAAACCACTAGTCAGACTCATCAAGAAAAAAAGGGAGAAGACTCAAATCAATAGAATTAGAAATGAAAACGGAGAAGTAACAACTGACACTGCAGAAATACAAAGGATCATGAGAGATTACTACAAGCAGCTCTATGCCAATAAAATGCACAACCTGGAAGAAATGTACAAATTCTTAGAAAAGCACAACTTCCCAAGACTGAACCCGGAAGAAACAGAACATATAAACAGACCAATCACAAGCACTGAAATTGAAACTGTGATTAAAAATCTTCCAACAAACAAAAGCCCAGGACCAGATGGCTTCACAGGCGAATTCTATCAAACATTTAGAGAAGAGCTAACACCTATCCTTCTCAAACTCTTCCAAAATATAGCAGAGGGAGGAACACTCCCAAACTCATTCTACGAGACCACCATCACCCTGATACCAAAACTAGACAAAGGTGTCACAAAGAAAGAAAACTACAGGCCAATATCACTCATGAACATATATGCAAAAATCCTCAACAAAATACTAGCAAACAGAATCCAACAACACATTAAAAGGATCATATAACATGATCAAGTGGGGTTTATCCCAGGAATGCAAGGATTCTTCAACATACACAAATCAATCAATGTGATAAACCATATTAACAAATTGAAGGAGAAAAACCATATGAGCATCTCAATAGATACAGAAAAAGCTTTTGACAAAATTCAACACCCACTTATGATAAAAACCCTCCAGAAAGCGGGCATAGAGGGCACCCACCTCAACATAATAAAGGCCACATACGACCAACCCACAGCGAACATCATTCCCAATGGTGAAAAACTGAAAGCATGTCCTGTAAGATCAGGAACAAGACAACGATGTCCACTCTCACCACTATCATTCAACATAGTTTTGCAAGTCCTAGCCACAGCAATCAGAGAAGGAAAAGAAATAAAAGGAATACAAATTGGAAAAGAAGAAGTAAAACTGTCACTATTTGCAGATGACATGATATTATACATAGATAATCCTAAAGGTGCCACCAGAAAACTACTAGAGCTAATCGATGAATTTGGTAAAGTAGCAGGATACAAAATGAATGCACAGAAATCTCTTACATTCCTATACACTAATAATGAAAAATCTAAAAGAGAAATTAAGGAAACACTCCCATTTACCACTACAACAAAAAGTATAAAATACCTAGGAATAAACCTACCTAAGGAAACAAAAGACCTGTATGCAGAAAACTATAAGTCACTGATGAAAGAAATTAAAGAGGATACAAACAGATGGAGAGATATACCATGTTTTTGGATTGGAAGAATCAACATTGTGAAAATGACTATACGACCCAAAGCAATCTACAGATTCCGTGCAACCCCTATCAAACTACCAATGGTATTTTTCCTAGAACTAGAACAAAAAATTTCACAATTTGTATGGAAAAACAAAAGACCCTAAATAGCCAAAGCAATCTTGAGAAAGAAAAATGGAGCTGGAGGAATCAGGTTCCCTGACTTCAGACTATACCACAAATCTACAGTAATCAAGACAGTATGATACTGGCACAAAAACAGAAATATAGATCAATGGGCCAGGATAGAAAGCCCAGAGATAAACCCACACACCTATGGTCACCTTATCTTTGATAAAGGAGGCAAGAATATACAATGGAGAAAAGACAGCCTCTTCAATAAGTGGTGCTGGGAAAACTGGACAGCTACATGTAAAAGAATGAAATTAGAACATTCCATAACACCATACACAAAAATAAACACAAAATGGATTAAAGGCCTAAATGTAAGGCCAGACACTATAAAACTCTTAAAGGACAACACAGGCAGAACACTCTATGACATACATCCCAGCAAGATCCTTTTTGACCCACCTCCTAGAGAAATGGAGATAAAAACAAAAGTAAACAAATGGGACCTAATGAAACTTAAAAGTTTTTGCACAGCAAAGGAAACCATAAACAAGACGAAAAGACAACCCTCAGAATGGGAGAAAATATTTGCAAATGAAGCTACTGACAAAGGATTAATCTCCAAAATATACAGGTAGCTCTCGCAGCTCAATATCAAAAAAACAAACAACCCAATCCGAAAATGGGCAGAAGATCTAAACAGACATTTCTCCAAAGAAGATATACAGATTGCCAACAAACACATGAAACACATTAGCTCAACATCACTAATCATTAGAGAAATGCAAATCAAAACTACAATGAGGTCTCATCTCACACCAGTCAGAATGGCCATCATTAAAAAATCTACAAGCAATAAATTTTGGAGAGGGTGTGGAGAAAAGGGAACCCCTTGCACTGTTAGTGGGAATGTAAATTGATACAGCCACTATGGAGAACAGTATGGAGGTTCCTTAAAAAACTAAAAATAGAACTACCATACGATCCAGCAAACCCACTACTGGGCATATACCCTGAGAAAACCATAATTCAAAAAGAGTCATGTACCACAATGTTCACTGCAGCTCTATTTACAATAGCCAGGACATGGAAGCAACCTCAGTGTCCATCGACAGATGAATGGATAAAGAAGATGTGGCACATATAAACAATGGAATATTACTCAGCCATAAAAAGAAATGAAATTGAGTTATTTGTAGTGAGGTGGATGGACCTAGAGTTGTTATACAGAGTGAAGTAAGTCAGAAAGAGACAGACAAATACCGCATGCTAACATATGCATATGGAATCTAAAAAAAGAAAAACATGTCATGAAGAACCTAAGGGCAAAACAGGAATAAAGACGCAGACCTACCAGAGAATGGACTTGAGGATATGGGGAGGAGGACGGGTGAGCTGGGACAAAGTGAGAGAGTGGCATGGATACATATACACTACCAAATGTAAAACAGATAGCTAGTGGGAAGCAGCCACATAGCACAGGGAGATCAGCTCGGTGCCTTGTGTCCACCTAGAGGGGTGGGATAGGGAGGGTGGGAGGGAGACGCAAGAGGGAGGGGATATGGGGATATATGTGTATTTATAGCTGATTCACTTTGCTATATATAGCAGCAACTAACACACCAATGTAAAACAATTATACTCCAATAAAGATGTTGAAAGAAAAGGAAGGAAGGGAGGGAGGGAGGAAAGAAGGAAGGAAGGAAGGAAAAAAGAGTAAAACTGTGTCAATTTACACCTAATATGACTGGATACTCAGAAAATCCAAGAGAATCAACTGAAAAATAATTATAAACAAGAATCAGATGGAACAAGAGAATTCAATGAAAACACAAAGGCCTAGAATAGAGACAACATCTTCAAAAAAGAAGTACAAAGTTGGAAGATCAAGTCTGTCTGATTTCAATCTTTACTATAAACAAAGGTAGTCAAGACAGTACTACCACAAAGACAGATAAAAAAGATCAAGGGCGTAGAACAGAGCATCTAGCAATAGTCCCACACATACATAACAACTTATTTTTTATAAACATGCAAAAGAAATTCAATGAAAAAAGGACCATCTCTTCAACACTTGGTGCAGAAACAATTGGATATCCATATGCAAAACAAACAAACAAAAACCTATCAACAGGCTAAAAACAACCCAAATGACTATGGATTAAGTAAATTATGGTACACTGATAAGATGGAAATCTGTGCATCTATTTAAAAGATTGAAGGAGATCTCTATGTACCAAAACTGGGGCAAGGGGACACAAAATAAATTAAGTAAAAAAAAGCAAGTACAGAAAAGGGCGTTAAGAATCACCTCTTGGGTAAGGATGGTAAGAATATAAATAATTGTATTGCTTGCACATGGATAAAGAAATTCTGATGGATACAATAAATGCTAATAGCAGTGGTTACTCTTCTGAGATGATGATAAATATCTGTTGTCTGTCTGACTTTTAAAATTTTGTTAACCACATTTAATCTATTCAAATAATTCTTTTTTAATTGGCCTTCAAACTGGAAATGCAAATAAATTGTAATTTAAGAAACTGCTACTTCTTATTACTATTTAGGATGCTGTATTCTAACACCCATTTATGTATATTAAGTTAAAAATTAAACAACTCATTATCCCTTCACTAGTTTGACGGATCAAATTCAACAAAATGGAGAGGTTGTTTATAGAGCTATGCTAATAAACTCCTAAAATCAAAGTTATCTTCAAGTTTTTATAGACAGAAATGAAATTCTACTGTTTTCTACCCAAAGGTATGCATTTTTCAGAGTTGTAAATTTTGTTAAAAACCACATAAAAACTAGGCTTTCTCATAAAAATGATACGTACTTCCCTGACAAATGCTGCATCATTCGTAACACCACTATTTTACAATTCCCAGTAGCAAACATAAAAATAATAAGCAACTCTAGAGCAATAACCTGTCAATCGTAGCTACTATTCTATAACTTGGTGTTACTACAGTCTTACCCTTTAGACCAACTCTGCTGCAAAATGTGCTTTCCCTCTGTATTCTACAACTTTACACTTTGGTAAGACAAATTGAGGACAAAAAATAACAGTAAAAACTGAAAAGGAGGGAAGAGGAAACTTATATGTAAAATTCCAGATAATAGAACTGCTTGAAAAAAAAGAAATTCCTATGATGATTTCAAAGCGTGGTTATATAAGCTAAGTAGAAAGGAGAAAAATTAGGGCATCGTTTTTTCTAGTGAAAAACTACATGAAAAGTTGGTCAACATAACTATATACTTCAGATCCCTAAAGAACTATTTTCTAAGCATTTCTAAGCAGCACTGATTTTGACTAATAAAACTACACTGAGACACATTTTCTTAAATGTTGAACTTTGAATTATGGCAGCACAAGCTGTCAAAATACATTTAAAAAAAAACGAATGCAAACTGAAACAATTTGGCTTCTGACCAACTTTTACAATGAATTAAAAATTTAGAAAGGTGTGGCCCATGTTAAGTGTTAACGTTATCCCTACCCTACCGACTGGGCAGGGCACAGAAGTGTATGGCTCTTTCAGGCAACCCTATAATATACCTGCTGACAAAACAGACACAAAAGCAGTGAACTGTGGGAAGGCCATGGCACCAGAAGTCAACCAACAGTCCCATGCCAAGCAGGCATTATGCACAATAAGTGAAAGTAGAATGATAACTTTGTATTTGTTGAGAAGAAAAGATAGGCATTCAACAGTGCTGAGATTATTGCTAATATTACATCCAAGGGCTAATACCAAATTGAGTGGACTTGAGTAGAAGCAGTTAAAATACAACAAAAACTTACATCATCTAACATGTGAGATTATATTAGAAAAAATTTTAAAACATTTAATTGCTTACATTGCTATTATTTCCTATATTATCCTATCATAACCACCTCTCCTCCAAAACATAATAACTCCATGGTGCATCTTTACTGTCAAATACTATGCGGCAGTTATAAATCTCTTTGCATGTCATGGAAATATTTCCAAGTTACACTGTTAAGTGAAATAAGTCTCGGGTTTTCAGTGTCAAAACAACAAAAATAAATACCAAAAGAAAACCTTCCACATGTATGTATATATATATGTAAATTAATTTTTAAAATAAGACTACATAGTAAACACTGTTGACCTTCAGAAGGCTTAACAGGTGATTTTCACTCTATATAATTCTATCCTGTTTACAGCTTTTTAAAAAACATAATATGAACCAATAGCCATGAATCACAAACTATTATAAGAAACAAGGGGGACTTGCCTGGTGGTCCAGGGGTTAAGACTCCGTGCTCCCAATACAGGGGGCCCGGGTTCAATCCCTGGTCAGGGAACTAGATTCCACATGCCCCAACTAAGAGCCCACGTGCCACAAGTAAAGATCCCGAACACCACAACGAAGACCCTGCAGGTGGCAACAAAGATCCCGCATTCCGCAACTAAGACCTGGCACAGTCAAATAAATAAATATTTTTTAAAAAAGAAAAAAAGAAAAGAAAACAAGGAAGTAACCTAAGTTTCTGTCACTGAGAATCTTACTAAAATAAAATAGGTAAACAACAAGGACCTACAGTATAGCACAGGGCACTATATTCAATACCATATAATAAGCTATAATGGAAAAGAATCTGAAAAAGAAAAAAATATATATATATATATGTATATATATATGAACTACTTTGCTGTACACCAGAAACTAACACAACATTGTAAATCAACTATACTTCAATTTAAAAAAAAAAAGGATCTTGCTAAAGAGCAGACTTGGGAATTATATATGTTTGTCAATATAGTGCTATATTCAATTCAAGTAATTTCTGGAAAAATCAAGACAAGTGGGTCTCAAAATGTCATTCATATTCCTTTTCCAAGATGAGTTTTGTTACACTGCAAGTATTAATTAGAAAACTTTACCTTTCTTGAAGCATGGATGTCAAAAAATGGCTTATTTCTGACTCTAAATGGTTCCTGTGTTTTGTCAATGAGCCCCGTCTTCATTTTTTCATGTCGAGGATTTATTATTTCTCGTTCTATACACTGCAGACGAATATTAAAATCACAATCTCCAACCGGCTGTGCCTGAATTAAACAAGACAATTATTTAAATTTCAACACTAAAAACTATTTTATCAGCATAATTATCAGGCTGATACACTATACATAGCAGTCTATATAAACAGCATCCTTTGGAGTTGCCCAGTGTATAGCCTGAACAACCACAAGTGCCAGCCCTGATGATTAATTTGACTAATGACAGAAGCATACCTAAACATGCAAATGCACACACATACAGTTACTTATTTTAATTATAAATATATAAAAGAGTATGGGAAAATGGTATAAATCTTCTCAAATATAAATTGATCCTGTTTTCACATCTGAATTAAAGTATTAATATACTCACTAATCATTTTTATTGTTTACATGAATTAGTAAAACCTGTGTAAAACTAAAATCCACAGTCAGGAAAGTACAAGCAAACAACACACCAAAATAGGCAAAAAAGTCACCTATAATGTTTTTTGTTGTTTAAAGTGCTAACACTTTACAGCCTTCAAGAAGTAGAAGATATTTATTAAGCAAATACATTCTCAACTCTGAAAACTAATACAGAAAAGGTTTATATGATATATTCAAAAACAAAAGTTTTCTTCTTCCCCCATATGTATATATACAGTATATATATTATGGTATATATATATGGTTTGAACCATGAAATAAAAAGCACATGTACACTTTTGTATAAGCTGAGGGTAGGGGCTTGTCCTCTCCTAATGGTATATACAAATACAGCTATAACATATCACCTGGGTGACAGCAGTGGTCCGGATTAGCAGCATCATCTCAATGGTATATCAAGTACCCTTTTCTTTATTCTGCAATTGGACACACTTCCACGCATTTTTCCCATCTTTTCTGCCTTCTTTCACTTCTCTAATCTATATCACTCAACCTAACATTTTACCCAACCTACTGTTTACAAAGGGGTGGCAACACTTGCTTAATCTGTGAACATTAAATACACCTCAAGGATGACTTTTTCTCAACTTTGGAAGGATGACAATTTTGATACTCAGCAAAGAATATGGAGCAAGACAAGTGAGCAAGAGCTAGGTATAAGGTAGAATATATTCCTTTACATAAAGGCATACGACTGTTTGTAAAGGTTATTTACTGAAGAAATGCTAGTTAGTAAATAACCACACAGTCCATGTGCAAACTTTTCCATGTCACCTATGTCATCAACAAGGTTGAAAAACCTAAAATGTCAGGCTTATTTATTAGATGAATTGAGACCCTGATAAAATTAAAATGAAACAAGCAAGTCCTCTTTTTAAGAAATAAAATTAAAAGCCTAAAAATTGTTTAAAAAACTTGTAAGTAGTCTAAATTCCCTCCTAGATACTCTTCACTTTAAAATTCACCAAAACAACTAGAATAGATTGAAATCAAGTTCACCTTCAAATCTGTGTTGCCTATCATAAAGGAAGCTCCTGATAGATAGGTGTTGAATCGTTGAGAATAGACTACAGGAAGCGCTCAATAACTATTGACTAACTGGTCTCCCTGTTTTGAGTTCTTTCTCACTTCAAAATACTATCCACGATGCCAGTGGAGTTATCCTCCAAAGCAATAAAAATAAGATCATATCATTACCGTAACTAAAACCCTTCAGTAGTGTCCTATTATATACAGAACAAAGAACTAAGCTAAAATGTCTTATTCAGGTGATCTGGTCTCCTACCCACAAATCCATTCTCATTTCCTGCTATGTCTCACATCTCACCATACATCAAGTACACTAAAAACCATCTAATGCTCCTGACTTCTAAGGCTCACTCCTTCAAAATTAATCTGTATCACTTTCTCTGTCTACAACTCCACACTTCAAATAACTCAAGTATACCCAGGGTAAGCTGGAATATTCTCACCTCTCTGGTACCTCTCATATATTTCTATATCTCCCATATATCTTTGACATTATACTTATGATACCATTATAATATTTCTTTATATTTATATCCCCATTCATAACACCACTGGTCTGCAAATTTCTTTTTCTTTTGTTTCTTTTGACCATACAGCATGTGGGATCTCAGTTCGCCGACCGGGAATCAAACCCATGCCCCCTGAAGTGGAAGCGTGGAGTCCTAACCACTGGACCGCCAGGGAAGTCCCTGCAAGTTTCTTTTGATTTTGTATCCAATCTAAACACATATCCGAACAACTGTGTATAATATATACATATTAATTTTTAATAAATTGCATACATGCACAACTGTATGTTATAAAACAGACAAAAATTGAATAAGAGATTAAGAATAAACAGGAGTTCTCCGATTTTCTTTCCAAATCCCAATGAACTGTTATAGAAGTAGCCTCCTTTGAAGGTCAGGGCACTAAATTATAAACTCCCTGGAAGGCAAGAAATTATGTCCTATTCTTCTGGGCATACTCAATACCTAGACTAATACTTGACATATAAAAAATTATCAATGAAATTCTTGCTGTACAAAATAATAAACTAAGGAACTGAAAAGTTTCAAACAATTATTTCAAAAAAATTTTTTCTAAGGGTGACCTTGATTTCATAATTCAAAATAAACAAAATGGTTAAACATCAATGAAACCTCCACAGTATATTAAAGAATTAAATATATGACACTTTCAATCATAAATATATTCTATTATCAGAAATGTGAAAAACTGTGACTTAAAAACCCAATGAATTAGTCACTCCCTCTTGCGAGAGCACCGGAATCGCAAGTAACTGCTGAAGAATAATCAACAGGAAGACACTGGAACTCACCAAAAAAGATACCCCACATCCAAAGACAAAGGAGAAGACACAATGAGATGGTAGGAGGGGCACAATCATAATAAAATCAAATCCCATATCTGCTGGGTGGGTGACTCACAAACTGGAGAACACTTATACCACAGAAGTCCACCCACTGGAGTGAAGGTTCTGAGCCCCACGTCTGGCTTCCCAACCTGGGGATCTGGCAACGGGGGGAGGAATTCCTAGAGAATCAGACTTTGAAGCCTACTGGGAATAGATTGTAGGATTTCGACAGGACTGGGAGAAACAGAGACTCCACGCTTGGAGGGCACACACAAAGTAGTGTACTCATCAGGACCCAGGGGAAGGAGCAGTGACCCCATAGGAGACTGAACCAGACCTACCTGCTAGTGTTGGAGGGTCTCCTGCAGAGGTGGGGGGTGGCTGTGGCTCACCGTGGGGACAAGGACACTGGCAGCAGAAGTTCTGGGAAGTACTCCTTGGCATGAGCCCTCCCAGAGTCCGCCATTAGCCCCAACAAAGAGCTGGGTAGGCTCCAGTGTTGGGTCACCTCAGGCAAAACAAGCAACACGAGGGAAACCAGCCCCACCCATCAGCAGACAAGTGGATTAAAGTTTTACTGAGCTCTGCCCACCAGAGCATCACCCAGCTCTACCCACCACCAGTCCCTCCCAACAGGAAACTTGCTCAAGCCTCTTAGATAGCCTCTTCCACCAGAGGGCAGACTGCAGAAGCAAGAAGAACTACAGTCCTGCAGCGTGGAACAAAAGCACATTCATAGAAAGATAGACAAGATGAAAAGGCAGAGATCTATGTACCAGAAAAAGGAACAAGATAAAACCCCAGAAAAACAACCAAACGAAGTGGAGATAGGCAATCTTCCAGAAAAAGAATTCAGAATAATTATAAGGAAGATGATCCAGGGCCTCGGAAAAAGCATGGAGGCAAAGATCAAGAAGATGCAAGAAATGTTTAACAAAGACCTAGAAGAATTAGAGAACAAACACCTAGAAGAATTAAAGAACAAACAAACAGAGATGAACAAAACAATAACTGAAATGAAAAATATACTAGAAGGAATCAATAGCAGAATAACTGAGGCAGAAGAACAGATAAGTGACCTGGAAGACAGAATGGTGGAATTCACTGCCACAGAACAGAATAAAGAAAAAAGAATGAAAAGAAATGATGACAGCCTAAGAGACCTCTGGGACAACATTAAACACAACAACATTCGCATTACAGGGGTCTCAGAAGGAGGAGAGAGAAAGGACCCGAGAAAATATATGAAGACATTATAGTCGAAAACTTAAATAACATGGGAAAGGAAATAGCCGCCAAAGTCCAGGAAGCCCAGAGAGTCCCAGGCAGGAGAAACCCAAGGAGAAACACACTGAGGCACATAGTAGTCAAATTGGCAAAAAATAAAGACAAAGAAAAATTACTGAAAGCAGCATGGGAAAAACAACAAATAACATACAAGGGAACTCCCACAGCTGATTTCTCAGCAGAAACTCTACAAGGAAGAAGGGAGTGGCATGATATATTTAAAGTGATGAAAGGGAAGAACCTACAACCAAGATTACTCTACTCAGCAAGGATCTCATTCAGATTCACTGGAGAAATCAAAAGCTTTACAGACAAGCAAAAGCTAAGAGAATTCAGCACCACCAAACCAGCTCTACAACAAATGCTAAAGGAACTTCTCCAACTGGAAAACACAAGAGAAGAAAAGGACCTACAAAAACAAACCCAAAACAATTAAGAAAATGGTCAAAGGAACATATGTATCGATAATTACCTTAAACGTGAATGGATTAAACGCTCCAACCAAAAGACACAAGCTCGCTGAATGGAAACAAAAACAAGACCATATATGTGCTGTCTACAAGAGACCCACTTCAGACCTAGGGACACATACAGACTGAAAGTGAGGGGATGGAAAATGATATTTCATGCAAATGGAAATCAAAAGAGAGCTGGAGTAGCAATACTCATATCAGATAAAATAGACTTTAGGGCTTCCCTGGTGGCGCAGTGGTTGAGAGTCCGCCTGCCGATGCAGGGGACGTGGGTTCATGCCCCGGTCCGGGAGGATCCCACATGCTGCAGAGCGGCTGGGCCCGTGAGCCATGGCCGCTGAGCCTGCGCGTGCGGAGCCTGTGCTCCACGGCGGGAGAGGCCACAACAGTGAGAGGCCCACGTACCGAAAAAAAAAAAAAAAAATAGACTTTAAAATAAAGAATGTTACAAGAGACAAGGAAGGACACTACATAATAATCAAAGGATCAAACCAAGAAGAAGATATAACAATTGTAAATATGTATGCCCCAACACAGGAGCACCTCAATACATAAGGCAACTGCTAACAGCTATAAAAGAGGAAATTCACAGTAACACAATAATAGTGGGGGACTTTTAACACCCCACTTACACCAATGGACAGATCATCCAAACAGAAAATTAATAAGTAAACACAAGCTTTAAATGACACAAAAGACCAGATACATTTAATTGATATTTATAGGACCTTCCATCCAAACACAGCAGATTACACTTTCTTCTCAAGTGCACATGGAATATTCTCCAGGATAGATCACATCTTGGGTCACAAATCAAGCCTCAGTAAATTTAAGAAAACTGAAATCACATCAAGCATCTTTTCTGACCACAACGCAATAAGATTAGACATGAATTACAGGGAAAAAACATTAAAAAACACAAACACATGGAGGCTAAAGAATACATTACTAAATAACCAAGAGATGACTGAAGAAATTAAAGAGGAAACCAAAAAACACCTAGAGACAAATGACAACGAAAACATGACGATCCAAAACCTATAGGATGCAGCAAAAGCAGTTCTAAGAGGGAAGTTTATAGCTATACAAGCCAACCTCAAGAAACAAGAAAAATCTCAAATAAACAATCTAACCTTACACCTAAAGGAACTAGAGAAAGAAGAACATACAAAACCCAAAGTTAGTAGAAGGAAAGAAATCATAAAGGTCAGAAGAAATAAATGAAATAGATACAAAGAAAAAAACAGCAAAGATCAATAAAACTAAAAGCTGGTTCTTTGAGAAGATAAACAAAACTGACAAACCATTCCCCAGCCTCATCAAGAAAAAGAGGGAGAGACTCAAATCAATAAAATTAGAAATGAAAAAGGAGAAGTTGCTACAGACACCACAGAAATATAAAGCATCCTTAGAGACTATTATAAGCAACTCTATGCCAATAAAATGCACAACCTGGAAGAAATGTACAAATTCTTAGACAGCTATAACTTTCCAAGACTGAAGCAGGAAGAAACAGAAAATATAAACAGACCAATCACAAGTAATGAAATTGAACCTGTGATTAAAAACCTTCCAAGGAACAAAAGTCCAGGACCAGATGGCTTCACAGGTGAATTCTATCAAACATTTAGAGAAGAGCTAACACCTATCTTTCTCAAACTCTACCAAAATATATCAGAGAGAGGAACACTCCCAAACTCATTCTATGAGGCCACCATCACCCTGATAGCAAAACCAGACAAAGATACTACAAAAAAAGAAAATTACAGACCAGCATCACTGATGAATATAGATGCAAAATCCTCAACAAAATACTAGCAAACAGAATCCAGCAGCACATTAAAAGGATCACACACCACGATCAAGTGGGGTTTATACCAGGAATGCAAGGATTCATCAACATACACAAATCAATCAATGTGATAAACCATATTAACAAATTGAAGGAGAAAAACCATATGATCATCTCAACAGATACAGAAAAAGCTTTTGACAAAATTCAACACCCACTTATGATAAAAACTCTCCAGAAAGCGGGCATAGAGGGCACCTACCTCAACATAATAAAGGCCATATATGACAAACCCACAGCAAACATCATTCTCAATGGTGAAAAACTGAAAGCATTTCCTCTAAGATCAGGAACAAGACAACGATGTCCACTCTTGCCTTCTATTATTCAACATAGTTTTGAAAGTCTTAGCCACGGCAATCAGAGAAGAAAAAGAAATAAAAGGAATCCAAATCGGAAAAGAAGAAGTAAAACTGTCACTATTTGCAGATGACATGATACTATACATAGATAATCCTAAACGTGCCACCAGAAAACTACTAGAGCTAATCAATGAATTTGGTAAAAAAGTAGCAGGATACAAAATTAATGCACAGAAATCTCTTGCATTCCTATATACTAATAATGAAAAATTTGAAAGAGACATTAAGGAAACACTCCCATTTACCATTGCAACAAAAAGAATAAAATACCTAGGAATAAACCTACCTAGGGAGACAAAAGACCTGTATGCAGAAAACTATAAGACACTGATGAAAGAAATTAAAGATGATACAAACAGATGGAGAGATATACCATGTTCTTGGATTGGAAGAATCAATATTGTGAAAATGACTATACTACCCAAAGCAATCTACAGATTCAATGCAATCCCTATTAAATTAACAATGGCATTTTCTACAGAACTAGAACAAACAATTTCACACTTTGTATGAAGACACAAAGACCCCGAACAGCCAAAGCAGTCTTGAGGGGAAAAAACGGAGCTGGAGGAATCAGACTCCCTGAATTCAGACTATACTACAAAGCTACACTAATCAAGACAGTATGGTACTGGCACAAAAACAGAAATATAGATCAGTGGAACAGGATAGAAAGCCCAGAGGTAAACCCACACACCTATGGTCAACTAATCTATGACAAAGGAGGCAAGGATATACAATGGAGAAAAGACAGTCTCTTCAATTAATGGTACTGGGAAAACTGGACAGCTACAGGTAAAAGAATGAAATAAGGAAACTCCCTAACACCACACACAAAAATAAACTCAAAATGGATTAGAGAGACCTAAATGTAAGACTGGACACTATAAAACTCTTAGAGGAAAACACAGGCAGAACACTCTTTGACATAAATCACAGCAAGATCTTTTTTGATCCTCCTTCTAGAGTAATGGTAATAAAAACAAAAATAAACAAATGAGACCTAATGAAACTTAAAAGCTTTTGCAAAGCAAAGGAAACTACAAACAAGATGAGAAGACAACCCTCAGAATGGGAGAAAATATTTGCAAATGAATCAATGGACAAAGAATTAATCTCTAAAATATATAAACAACTTATGAATCTCAATATCAAAAAAACAGACAACCCAATCCAAAGTTGGGCAAAAGACCTAAACAGACATTTCTCCAAAGAAGACATACAGATGGCCAAGAAGCACATGAAAAGCTGCTCAACATCACTAATTATTATAGAAATGCAAATCAAAACTACAGTGAGGTACCTCACACCAGTTAGAATGGGCATCATCAGAAAATCTACAAACAACAAATGCTGGAGTGGTTGTGGAGAAAAGGGAACCCTCTTGCACTGTTGGTGGGAATGTAAATTGATACAGCCACTATGGAGAACAGTATGGAGGTTCCTTAAAAAATTAAAAATAGAATTGCCATATGATCCAGCAATCCCACTACTGGGCATATATCCAGAGAAAACCATAATTGAAAAAGATACATGCACCCCAATGTTCATTGCAGCACTATTTATAATAGTCAGGTCATGGAAGCAACTTAAATGCCCATCAACAGACGAACAGATAAAGAAGATGTGGTACATATATACAATGGAATATTACTCAGCCATAAAAAGGAACGAAACTGGGTCATTTGTAGAGACGTGGATGGATCTAGAGACTGTCATACAGAGTGAAGCAAGTCAGGAAGAGAAAAACAAATATCGTATATTAACGCATATATGTGGAACCTAGAAAAATGGTACAGAGGAACTGGTGTGCAGGGTAGAAATGGAGACACAGATGTAGAGAACAAACGTATGGACACGAAGTGGGGAAAGTGGTGGTCGTGGGGTGTGTGTGTGATGAATTGGGAGATTGGGATTGACATGTTCCACTAATATGTATAAAATGGATGACTAATAAGAACCTGCTGTATAAAAAAATAAAGTAAATTCAAAAATGCAAAAAAAATTAAAATTTTAAAAATCTATGAAATAAAGCAAAAGGTACTCAATAAATCCTTACTGAATGAATGATTACAGACCAAGAGATGAAAAGCATGAATTAATCATTTTTACAGGAAAATATGGTTGAATCTCCTAAACAAGACACAAAAGCACAAACTTTGAGATATAGTGAGCTGGATTTCATTAAAATGAAAAACTTCTGTGAATCAATAGATATTAATATGGAAAACATATTGTTTGCCACATATATAACTAAGAAAGGATTAGAATCCAGAAAAGATAGCTATTAGAAGATTATTCAAACTTGCAGTTAAATCACAGAAGAAAAATTCAAACAAGTAAAAATAAACATGAAATATGCTTAACTTCATTAGTAATCAGGAAAGCAAATTAAAACAATCCAATTGACAAAGATCTTAAAATCTGATAATACCAACTGTGGTAAAGTGGTACAACTACTTCTGAAGGGAATTTAGCAACACAAAAAAAAGCTGAAGTCGCCAATTTAATCAGAATCTCCATGATGTAGGGATGAGGGACTGGCTTTTTAAAACGCTTCCTAGATGATTGTATCCCAAGAATGAGAACTATCCTAGAGAAACCTGGACATACACACACAATAAAAAGTATATAAAACTGTTCCATGCAATAGTAGTATAACAGCAAAATATGGAAACCCAAATGTCCATCAAATGGAAAAAAGATAAATTCTGTATATTTATACAATGTAATAAAATACTAATTAAAGTGAGTGAACTAAACCTGTATGTATTAACACAAATAAATATCAACAAATAAGGTGGACCAAATGTTGGGTACCATAGTACAGTAGTACAATGACATTTATATAACAGTAGAAACACTGCAAAAGAATACACCACATATATCTTATAGATCTACACATAGGTAGTAAAGGTATTAAAAACATTCATGGGAATAATAAACATCAAATTCAGGGTAGAATCTGCTTCTGGATAAGATGGTCAAGAATGGAATGAGAGAGGTGTGCACAAGAAACTCCTACTGAGGGCGCTGGCCATGGCTGCAATGTGCCTCTTATCCACTTTGGCCATCCGGCTGCTCCGGCCGGCGCAGAGCTGCCGCCTCCACCATCGCCCCTTCCACCTCTCGGCAGTTCGGACTTTGACTGCAGCCCACCCGGAGTCGGTCAGTGCCAGACCGAGTAAATTGAGGTGGTAAACGCCCGGGAAGAGAAGAGGGAAAGCTCTGTTTGCGTTTTCTTAGGGAGGGAAACATCCAGACCCTGTTCCACTTGTGGATGGCTACAAGAAAGAAGAAATTAACACGTCCCCTCCCCGAGACTGGCCATTCCAGAAATGAAGCTGTTGTCATTTCGGGAAGGAAACTTGCTGAGCAGATCAAGCAGGAAGTGCGGCAGGAGGTGGAAGAGTGGGTGGCGTCAGGCCACAGACGGCCGCACCTGAGCGTCGTCCTGGTTGGTGAGAATCCTGCAAGTCACTCCTATGTCCTCAACAAAACCAGAGCAGCTGCCGATGTGGGAATCAACAGTGAGACAATTGTGAAACCAGCTTCAATTTCAGAGGAAGAACTGTTGAATTTAATCAATAAACTAAATAATGATGATAACGTAGATGGCCTCCTTGTTCAGCTGCCTCTTCCAGAGCACATTGATGAGAGAAAGATCTGCAATGCTGTTTCTCCAGACAAAGATGTTGATGGCTTTCAAGTAATTAACGTAGGGCGAATGTGTTTGGACCAGAATTCCATGTTACCAGCTACTCCATGGGGTGTGTGGGAAATAATTAAGCGAACTGGTATTCCAACCCTGGGGAAGAATGTGCTTGTGGCTGGAAGGTCAAAAAACGTTGGAATGCCCATTGCAGTGCTGCTGCACACGGATGGGGCGCACGAACGTCCCGGAGGTGATGCCACTGTCACAATATCTCATCGATATACTCCCAAGGAGCAGCTGAAGAAACATACGGCTCTTGCAGATATTGTGGTCTCTGCTGCAGGCATTCCAAATCTGATCACAGCAGATATGATTAAGGAAGGAGCAGCTGTCATTGATGTGGGAATAAACAGAATTCAAGATCCCATAACTGCTAAACCCAAGTTGGTTGGAGATGTGGATTTTGAAGGAGTCAGGAAGAAAGCCGGTTACATCACTCCAGTCCCTGGGGGTGTTGGTCCCATGACAGTGGCAATGCTAATGAAGAATACCATTATTGCTGCAAAAAAAGTGCTGAGGCTTGAAGAGCGGGAAGTACTGAAGTCTAAGGAGCTTGGAGTAGCAAGTAATTAACTATTGCGTCTTCTGTGTCATGAACAGCACTCCAAGCTAGTTCACGAGGAAAACCAGGCCAATAGAAATGCAATATTTATTCTACTTAAATGGTTTAAAACAATGCTTTCTATTTATTTGTAAGCTTAAATGGGTGGGTGTTTGCACACATAGCCCTGCAGTTACCCACCAGGGAACATGCCACTATCGTGCTGGGTCATGGGATCCAGCCAAGAGAAGCCATTAACCTACTGATTAACAGGGGGACACTGTCACACTGAGAATGGCTGCCTAACTTTGTCAACCACTTCGGTTAAAATTTGTCTTTATTAGGAGGACAGCTATGCTTACCACCATACCACCAACGCTGCACAAATTTGTCTTTTCTACGATTGCATTTCCCAAGTGCTATTCCAATAATGAGTTGATGCTCACTTTAGGTTCCAAACCTTTTGCGTTCAACTGGTCAAACCAAAGGAAAAATGTTGCAAGAGAAAATTAGGGAAAAGGTAAAAAAGAAAGAAATGATGGTAGTTGAGTAGAAAAAAAACTACCCTAATTTAATATATGTATTGATTGATAACCAGAAGAAAAACTACATGTTAATAGTCTCCTAAGCTGTCATTTTGTAGCTTAGTCATTGGGAAAATGTTTGGGGTTGTTTCATTTGCTATTAGCTCTCGTTTTATGTTCGTTACCATCCCTGAGGTTTCCCCATTTTAGTTTTCTAGGATTGAAAGGCTTATTTTATAAATTATTCATGTGTGTTGTCATATTTGACTTTCCTACATCCTTAAACTTCACTGTCAAATTTTTATACTGTTGGGGGTGTCTGTATGGTTTCTTTAGTGTATCTTGAAACCTGTATTTGGAAAACATAACTTGGGCTTAATGATCATTCGGGCAGCTTGTATAAGTGTGCAACTTACTTTTCCACCAAAGAACTGTCAACAGCTGCCGGCTTTTCTCTGATGCACCTGTTGGCTTTTCTTGATTGATTTTTGAGAACTTGAGTTAATACTGAATTTAATCAGACTTTCTGATTAAAGGACTTTTTCCCTTCATTTTGTTTTTTTAAATAAAACACTTCTGACTGGTAAAAAAAGAAAAAAAGAAAAAAAGAAACTCCTACTGAATCTGTAATGATTTATTCCTTACTGAAAAGAAAGTGGAGTAAAAATGACAATGTTAAACTTCAACAAATCTGGAGGTCAGTACATAAGTATGCCTTACATTATTCTCTATATATTTGTGCATGCTGAAATTTTTCCTATTTTTTTAAAGAATTAGAAGGCTGTTGTCTCAGGCAAAGCTCCCAGACTAAGAAGTGAACCTGCACTGAACAATATTAAAGTGGAGTTCATTATCAAGAGGCAAAGGAGACAGTGCACCCCCATTCACAAAGAAAAAGGCCAACCCCATCCTTTACATCTCGTTATGGCCCAATGAACATTATTCCAATATCTGTAATGAGAATAAATCAATTCTGGAACACCTTACTTTTGAGGAATATAGTGGTCACAGACAGAACAAAAATAAAACTTGATTTCTGACTGAGTTTCTTAAATTTGAAACTCTGAAATATAGAAATTCAACAAAAAAATGAGATACATACATTGAACATTTCCAGGAAAAAATAATCTGGATAAATGCAATCCTGAATCTTACTACTACAATTTAAAATGTATACCCCTAAAAAAGAACTTTTTAAAAGCCTTGTTATAAATCTTCAAAACCTTATAACTTAACACTTTTAATTCCAGAAGTCTTAATTGCTTTCAGTCTGGTTTGAATACTAAGTGATTATGCAATTTGAATAACACGTCTAGAGGAATGATTACACCTTTTCATGGATATACACTACTGAAAGAAATTCTTGCATTTACAGAAGTCATCTTGTACTGCCTAAATAATTTAGTCATTCATACTATAATTAAACATTAACAGGAAAACAGATTCTTGATGAGTCTAACATTGCAGGAAATGGGTAGAGAATATAATTCCTATTTTTTTAATCTATTTACAACAGGCAATTTTATATTTTGTTTTCAAGTTTCCTGCATGTACTCATGAATAACATATTTGTGCCTCCATGTTACACAGTGAACACTCATAGTCAGTTTCTCTGTTTGTTTTTTTTTTAAGTGACAGACTAATAAAATTTGGAGACTTTTTAATCGAGTACAGGATAACTAAAATTGAGAATTTTCCATTTTACAAAATGCTGTCTTATTTTATCACAACTAAACTTTTTTCCTTACTCACTTGAAGTTCCTAAAGAATCCAAAGACAAAGAAATGTGCTAAATATTAGGCAATTAAGAGAAAGAAAAGGAGACGTAAAAGTATTAATAAGGTATCAAATGGGTAATTTGAATGAGTCATCATTCTGCTTTCCTACTATCTCTAAGACAGTAGAACTTTTTATTTGTTAAAAACTAATTATTATCTCAGTGACATTTTTATTTTATAAATTATAAAAGGTACTTACATTGAATTTAATTATGTCGTATATCAAGTATCTAGGAACAGCCTGTCCATTTACTCTGTCAATAATCATTTCCTTTAAAGAGAAAAGAAGGTAAGTTTATTCATACTTTAAGAGCAATTTCTTTAGTTTGATTAAAATATAACATTCACACAGAAAGTACATAAATCATAAATATACAACTTGATGAAATTTCAAAGTGAACACACTTCTACACGGATCAAATCAATAGACTGCCAGCACCACAAAAAAACCCACCATGAATTTATTCTGTATTGCAATAAAATCATATGACAATATCGCCTCATTTTTTATATTTGAATTTCTATTCTACATCTTATGGTTGAATTACTAAGCAACTATTAGGATAAAGAAACTACAAATTTTAAATTCTAAATATCAGCAACATTTAAAAAATAAATTTTGCTAAATCATTATTGCTTTAAATTCTGTTGTATGCCAATTGCTTTAATCATAAAATCTATAGGTATAAATGGTGCCCTTATTATAGATAAAATCTCCATGTGCCCACACAGTCTTTCTTGGTTCCGTATCCCTCTACTAATGATCAAAGGGAACAGGGCAAGAGAATATGATATCACATATCACAGCCATTAAGTGAAACGAACTTAAAATCTGCACTCTGACAGAAAAAAGATAAAGGACACTAAAGGATGATTACAGGCATATAATGTAGGATTTTTAAAATTTTTTTTCTGCCATGTCATGCAGCTTGCAGGATCTTAATAATTACCCAAAATATTAATTCTTAATAATAGGTTTTAACCTAAAATTATTATTCTTTCCTCATATTTTTCCTTGGAAACTAAACAGTCTTTTTATTATCTAATTTCATGACAATAACCACACACAACCATCTAAAATTACAAAGAACACACTGATGGAAGACAAATATATTTTCTAGTTTTAAGCAACTATTACCAATTGATTTCTTTCTCAAATATGTATTAGTTAAGCTACAGACATTTATTTATGGTTATCATCTTGAATCCAACAATTGACATAAATCATTTTCATTACTTTAAATTTGTTTACTGAAATATTTTTAAGTACTTGTATCTGAGAATTTTATAAGCCAACAAGGTAGCACCAATAACAGGTTTCAATTAATCTTTTCAAAAATGTGTGGATGGAAATTAAGTGGACTTCCAGGTTCAGAGAGCAGAAATCACAGAATTTCCCTCCCAAATTACCTGATGAAATGAGTAAATACATATCTTCTTCAAACAGTAAAACAAAAAAGAAAGTTTATTATCAGCAAACTAAACAAGTAAAAAGGAATAAACAAACCAGTAAGTTTAAAAACTGATAACCATGGAAACTACCAAAATTCTGGTAAAACAAAAAGGGTTCACCTCCAAGCCCACTAAACCCCCAAAAGCCCTACTTGTAAAATGACAAATCATTGATAACTGTCACTATTACATTAAAATATAGAGAAGGAAACTCGGTGGTTATTCTTGTCTTCTTTTTTCCCTCTTCCGATTAAAAAGTAATTAAAATAGCAGAACACTCCTCCTGTCTGAAATAAAGGCTACGGGACTGCGTGCTGAATTGGAGAAACAATCTGAGCATTACTGGAATAAAATATGGCTCCCAACTCGCTGAAGAAAATATTTACCCACAGTTTTTAAAAGAGAAGAGAACCCAGGGATTCTAACAAAGACCTAGGCTGTGTGGTGGACAAAATATATGAAGAAATGATCTTCAAGGCACTAGACATCCAGCAACAAAGTACAGTAACTCCTAGGAAACAGTAAATAACTATATGAGCCCTACAACTGTCCCAGCTTATTGGTCGAGGAGAGTTTCCAGGCTTCAATGCAGGCAGGGGGAGCCCAGGAGAGCCCAGCAGTCTCCCTGAATTGAGAAAATAGACCAGCCTGTCTAGGGAGACCAATGAGGCTAGAGTTTTCACAGCAGAGGATAGGGTGGGAGAGGGACGTCTTCAGATAGACCTCCATGAATATTCAGCAAAGCAAGCATGTGAGGAAACTACTCAAGGTCAGGCAAAGAAGTACCCAAAAATCTTAAAGAGAACCATACATGTCACTCAACAAGGTTGGGAATAACGCCTGTTCCCACCAGCCAGATTAGAAAGTCTCATAACTCACAGGGCATTGAGTACTCAGAAGGATCTTATCTCAGTAGCGGAGGATAATTATCCCTAAAGACTCCTCACCTAACAAATCTTAAAAACAAGACTCAAAAGGCACAAACTAGTCCCAAGTAAATTAACTGCATCTCAGAACAAAGCTCAAGAATAGTTATAGGAATACAAAAATATTGAGCCCCCAACAAGGTAAAATTCAAAACGTCTGGCAGCCAATCAAAAATTACCAGGTATGCAAAGAGACAAAAATATACAACTCATAAAGAGGAGAAGAAAATCCATCAAAATAGGCCTAAAACTGTGAGCGATGTTAGAGCTAGCAGGCAAGAATATTCTAACAGTATTCCATATATTCAAAAAGGTAAGTAGAGACACAGAAGACTTAAAAAAGACTCAAATTCAATTTCCAGAGGTGAAAACTACAATGTCTGAGGTGAAAAATACTGTGGTTGGGATGAACAGTGGTTTAGATGCTGGAGAAGGAGAGATTCATGAACGTGAAGACAAATCAATACAAACTATCCAAAACGAAACAGAAAAGTTTGTTGTTGTTTTAATGAAAGAACATTAGTAATTAAATTTTCAACAGGTGGAAGGGTAGAAATGCACAAAAACATTCTACTTTTGATGAAAATTGTAAACCCACAGAAAAAAGATGCTGAATCCTTTATTATGGGCCCTACGAAAAAAAACCCAAAATCTGCATGTTTGACTTTCCTATCCTCTGTACTTCTCCATATTCCATTGCCTTTATCTGAAGTTCCCAGGCATCCACTCTTCTGCCTACCCATTTAATATTTCCTGAGCCCAAACTATACTCTATGCTCTAAGTGCTGGAGACATTAAGCACCCAGTCCCTAGCTTCAAGGGGCTCAGAGTAATAGAAAGAGAGGAAAATGTATAAGTAGCTAGGTCGAAGGAAGAGCTACAGTTTTAATGACAGATGGCCATACAGAGAGAATGACCATGTAGCTGTCTGTCTAAACCAGGATACTTTTGAGAGTGAGAGATGGCTATTAATAACTATACTAAGACAACAAGTATACACCTTTACTATTCCAGTCAATAAGGGCACATTGTATAAACATAAGGAGAAGGAGTGGTTATTTCTACCTGAAGAGTAAGACAAAGGTTTGATAATAAGGTGAGAAACCCATTAGCTGAATCCTGAAAGATGTGGTGGATATCTTCTAGCAGGACGGTGGACACGCCAAATGGTATTTAAAAGGCATGGAGAAGGTGGTAAACTCTCCAAAGCTCAGTAATAGGTGGGACTTATGCTTTCAAGGGCTCACAGTCAAAGATGATGTTAAATGCTTAGGCGCGGCCCAGATATAAGGAATATTACATTACGTACTTTGGCTTTCATGCTTTAAGCAATGGAGAACCACTGAAGGGGTGTTTTGGGTTTTTTTAATATAAATTTGTTTTATTTATTTATTTTTGGCTGCGTTGGGTCTTCGTTGCTGCACGCGGGCTTTCTCTAGCTGCGGTGAGCGGGGGCTACTCTTTGTTGTGGTGTGCAGGCTTCTCATTGTGGTGGCTTCTCTTGTTGCAGAGCACGGGCTCTAGGCACATGGGCTTCAGTAGTTGTGGCTCACAGTCTCAGTAGTTGTGGCTCTCATGCTCTAGAGCGCAGGCTCAGTAGTTGTGGTGCACGGGCTTAGTTGTTCCGCAGCATGTGGGATCTTCCCAGACCAGGGCTTGAACCCATGTCCCCTGCACTGGCAGGCGGATTCTTAACCACTGCACCACCAGGGAAGCCCCCACTGAAGGGTTTTGATGAAAGGAAGTAATTAACTGTGGAAAACCTGTGGGCCTTCAAAGTTCATCTCAAAGGTAACCCATTCCTTGAAATCCTTTCAGATAAGGCCCACTTGGTTCTATTTATCATAGTTAAGTGATGAAATGTTCCTGAATTAGATAGCAGTGGTTGCATAATCTTGTGAATACTAAAAACCACTGACTTATATACCTTAGAATGGTAAATTATATTTCAACTTTTTCAATAAAGTTAAATTTTAAAAAGAAAAAGAAATCCTAAAATCAGTTCTTCAGAGTGAAGGAAAACGATGGAACCCCAGATACACAGCATATATTAAACGTCAGCTATGTACGTGTTGATTACACACGTTCTATAAATACAGGCACAACAAAAATGACTAAAAGGAAATACATCAAAATGTTAAAATTTAATCTCTTCTTGATAGTTGAGTTCTATTTTATAACATACAGACTTCCTAAAATTTTAACAATGAGCATGCATATTCCTTTATAAAAAATTAACAGATGAAAAGACATGCCATTTTCCCAAGTTTTTTGTTATTAACTTTAATGATTAACTGTTATATCCTCCTCTTATCCTCAGTATAAAATTGACTGAACTTCACTGATTTGTTTCAAGTGAATTACTGCCGTATTTCTAAACTCCTATTTTCCACATTCTGTGGGTCAAAGAACATAATCTAGAGAGCAAAACAAAAGCTTAAACGCTCACATATGACAGCCAGACAATTAGGCAGTTTGAGTTATTCTTGGATTTGGAATTTGACAAAAACAATTTGCAAATGAAAATGTAGAAGAAACAGGAAACTACAGAGGACTGTTTTAATTAACTAAGTGGAAAAACAGATATGGCAACTATAATTCTGGTCCAAGTAAACTGACATCATGAATCATATTGCTATTTTAAAACCTCACAAGAGTCTATTATGTTGCTCTCAGTTATCCAAGTTTGGGGTGAAAATAAATAGTACTGCTAAGTTAAATCTGCAGGTGGTTAAGCATCTAATTTTTAAGCATTATTTCCTACCTGGAATGCCCTTGGCCCATGTCCAACAAAAATCTCTTTCTATAGAAATCTTCCCATATCTAACACCAACTCCTCTATAAACCATCTTTAGTTTCTAACTAGATGTAATTCATTTCTCCTCTAAACAACCAAAGGACTTGTTTTAAATGCCAATCTTCGTTTTATTCGTTACCTATCATTCTCCGTCCCAACCCAATGAAGTAAGATATCTCCAGGGTGAGGCCTTCTCCTCAACCTTCTAAACAATGCCTGCACTCCTGGTGTGGTACATGATAGGAATGAAAAACTACACTAAACTTTTGCAAATGCTATAACTTGAGTCTTTTTCTTCCTTTTATTTTATGAATTATGATGCTAGAAAACTGTATCTTAAATAAAATGAAAGTAACAAAAATCAAAATAAATGTTCTTGCTGTTCCCATGAACCAATTACCAGAGCTGCTGTATTGGCAATGCAGATTATGGACAGCACAACTCCCGGGGTAGCTGTCACATCAACTACGATAAGAACGGAACACCTTGGAGATGTGCAGTAGCAATACTTCCAACCTTATGCAGTGGCTCTGTCAACCACAAGGGGGTGTGTGTGTGCACGTGCAGCATGCGTGCGCGCACACGCACAAATGTGTTAAAAAGTTTACGTATATATGTCAAAATATTTTACCACGCACACCGTCACAGGAATGAAAATTTATAATACTAGTAGCCTCACAGAGTACACAGTATAGACAATTCTGTGACTCTATAGTTACTCTTCGCTCAGTCTCCGTTTGCCACTCGGTCTCAATCAACTATACTACCTTCTTTCCTTCTTTCTAATCTTTATATCCAGCTCAGTCAACCTCTCCCTGGACTTCTGTCATCACTCTTTATGACCCATCTAAAATTTTCCTTGATCTCATGTCCACTGCTCTTCTCCACACAACCTCAAACTCTCACTCTCTCTAGGTCACATCCTGAACCTTCTCATCACCCAAAACTATACCTCAGAAGTGGCTGATTCAAACATCTCATTCTCCAATCACAGTCTTCCATCTTCTGGCTTGCACACTCCAATATTTACCTGGTAAATTTTTTTAAAAAGCACATGGGATTGGGGCAACAAGCATTCAGGTCACTTGGAAAATGGTACTCCCTCTGTTAAACAAATAAATACATATTTTATGCATGTGGCTTTCATTAGGGTAATTCTATCATTGAGAGTTTAAATGAACATTCACAAGCTACTCACTATTTTCCCAATATCACTGATATAAATCTGAAACAGAGATGCAAATTTCATCTTAAGACAGGAAGCATTCTCATACAAATTCCAGAGACTATTAGCCAGATATAATTCCATCTGCCTTGTGAAAAAGGTTCAATACTGAAAAAGTGAATAAATATTAAAGAACATGAGCAGTATCCCTGTAGAAAAGAAACTTACAGTTGTGGGAAGCCATAAGAAAGATGCAGAGTCCCTTTTCCCTCCAAAGAAAAATAGTGAAGGTGTGGCAAAGAGATAAACCACACAACCAAACATAGCAAACAGAAAGGTAAATGTTCTGGAGATAAGCCTACCAGAGATCATTCTGCAGAGAAAAATACAAGCTTCTTGTTGTACAGATTTGCACATTAAGTATAACACACTAATTCAGCCTAACTTCTCAAATAGCCTTGTTCACCCGAAAGCTAAATAAAGAGAGCAAAATCTAAGTGACAAACTTAAAAATAGCCAAGAGACTGGATATCCTTGCACTATCAGACATTAAATTGTATGCTAAAGTTACAGCCTGTAAGTCAACCTAAAACTACCACGGGAAGACCAAAATATTAATGGAATGGGAAAGCGAATCAAGAAACAAACAACGATATAAGGGAATCCCATATACAATAAAAATGATATACCTAATTAAAAAGGAAAAATACATTAGCAGACTGGTGCTGAGATAACAATTTAGACATTTGGAAATAAATAAAACTGTATCCCTATCTTACTCATTTTACCAAAATGTATCGTGGATAGATCAAATATTTAAATATGTAAATGAAACCATAAAAGTATTAGAAGGAAAAACAGGGGACTATTATAATAATTCTGAAGTAAAAATATCTTTCGTAAAATGACACAAAAGCCAAATATTAAAAACCAAGGTGTTTAACTACTATATATAAAATAGATAACTAATAAGGACATACTGTATAGCACAGGGAACTCTACTCAGTACTCTGTAATAACCTATATGGAAAAGAATCTAAAGAAGAGTGAATTATGTATATGTATAACTGATTCACTTTGCTGTACATCTAAAACTAACACAACATTGTAAATCAACTATACTCCAATAAATATTTTTTTTAAAAAAAACAAGGTGTTTATAATTTACCTACATAAATTTAAACCTGTGCCACCGAAAACACCAGAAAAAATATTATTTTTTCAAAATATGGGTCATAAAGTAATACCCCAATAGACAAAAACTTCTCATAAATCAGTAAGAAAAACATGAACACCCAACAGAAAAATGTATGAAAGATCTGAATGGGCAACTCACAGAAGAAATATAGTAACTCTGTATTGTACTAAATACAGTAAAACAAGTGAAAAAATATTAAACCTCCTTAACAATTCACATAAATTAAGAGGTAAATATTTATTTCACTATGTGCCAGACACTATTATCAGCACTTTATATAAACTATCCAACTTAATCTTCACAACAGCACCAAGACCTAAGTACTGTTATTAGCCTAACTTCACTACAGATGACGAAACTGAGTAAACGATATTAGGGCCCTCATACAATAACTCATGGAGCCAATAAGACACCATCAGTTAGAGTCAGCGTTCTTAACCACTATGCTATACTGTCTCCTAAAATGAAAAAGTCATTTAAAATTAGAAGATTTAAAATTTTCAAAACCCAGTGTTTAATAAGACAGTGCATAGATCCTTTAGAATGGCTGAACTATATGTGTGTTCAAACTTTCTGGAAAGAAGGGTGGAAATTATACATGTCAATGTTTAAAACGGGTAATGCCCCCAAATCCAACATAGTGAACACAGTACAGTGTATCAGGTTACTGTCCCTGCCTTGGGAGGACTACGTCTCTTGTACTCCAAGTGGTACTGCCACCTATGAGCCCCTGGTCTCCACTGTCTCTCTTCCTTGGATATATATATAACTTAGGCAAGGCCCTCTGGAATCTTCCCTGGGATTGATATGGATATTGGGAGAGAAAAGTTCCCTTTCTGCTTGGGTTGCAAGGCAACTTGCCTCCCACATGGAAAGAGCCTTCATGCAGAGTGAGAACAGACAGACAAGTAAGCAAAGAAAGAGAGAGAAAGACAGCATGGCCCATATCACTTGAGTCCCCAGATCCAGCCTGAAGCAAGCCAAGCTGAAACCTAATTATTTGTGCCAATTTAGTTCTTTTTTCCTCAGTTACTTTAAGTAGAATCTCACTTCTAAGAATCTTAATTATAAAACTGCACAATTGGGCTTCACTGGTGGCGCAGTGGTTGGGAGTTGGCCTGCCGATGCAGGGGACACGGGTTCGTGCCCCGGTCCGGGAGGATCCCACATGCCGCAGAGCGGCTGCGCCCGTGGGCCATGGCCGCTTAGCCTGTGCGTCAGGAACCTGTTGCTCCGCAACGGGAGAGGCCACAGCAGTGAGAGGCCCGCATACCGCAAAAAAAAAAAAAAAAAAAAAAAAAAAACTGCACAACTGTGAAAGAAAAAGGTATAAGGATATGCATACAAGTATGTCTTATAATACAAAAAATCCAAATGTCCACCAAAAGAGGGCTGGCTAAATTAATTACAGAATTGTTTGTCAAACTTGCCTAATTAAAATCACTTGGGCACTTATTAAAAATAGAGATAACTTGACCCCTGGGAGAGTCTAATTCACTAGGTCTAGGATAGGCTACTGGGATAGGCCATATTTTTAACAAGCATCCCCTATAATTTTCATAAGCAAGATAGTCTGGAAACCCTAAATTACAGTGTTTACATATACAGTGGTCTATCATTCAGACTTTTATGTGAAAAAGGTCCAAAACACATTGCTAAGTGAAAACAACACAAATTACAAAACAGATGTAACATTTAAATCTTTTCATGCAAAATTATGTAACTATCCACGTGGGTACATATTTGACCAAAGTACTCATTTTCAGCCAGGGCAGAGGTACCTGTACTCAGAATCTTACTGGGACTGGAAGGGGTCCCAAGTCCCCAAAAGATTCTGATAGACATTCTGTTTAAGAATCTATGCTCTGAGTTAGTATTACTAATATGAATGTGAATCCTTCAGGAGCAGATGTAAGATTGAATGTTCTGGCACAGAGAAAAGTCTGGAATAATGTTCATCAAAATGATAACAGAAGTTACTCCAATGGTTAAGAGTTCAGGTGATTTTTACCAGCTTTTTTGTAATGTTCTGTATTATTTTAATTTTTATTTACAATGAACGAATACATTTAGAATTGGGGAGAAGAAAGCTGTCTGCACAAGAGAAAGTTAAAATATTTTTAATCAAGTAATTTTATGATTATTAAGTATAGATTTTCTGAATGGGAAAATTCTTATCAGCTTTCAAAATTCAAATGTAAAAGTACAAGTGGCTGCTTTCAAAGACACGATCCTCTTTCAACAAGAACTATTAGTTCATATAGCTAAAGAGCCAAGGAAAAATGTGATATGTCATATCACTCAATTAAAATTCAACTGACAAGTAAAACAATAAAATGAGTTTTTCAGTAAGAATTTTTTTCAATCACAAAGAACAAAAGATTAAGATTTAATTTTGTTCACTTATTCTGTATCTAAGACAATGATCAAGTGACAGTAAGTGCAGGTAAGAGATAAATGGAATTTAACATCTTAACAAAAACTAGATTCAATTTTTTAACTGTCAATTATACACCAATAAAAAAACTTTTAAAAAAAACTGGATCTGATTCTAAATTTCCTGTTTAGTTATTAAAAATACATATTTACTTGCACAAGAAAGAAAAACAGCAATGTTTGATATTTTTTAAAAAAAGATAAAATATGACTTACCCCATCTAGGAGAGTATTTGATAAATGCATGCGGAGATCTTTACGAAATGGAAATTCCAGATTTGAAACATGAAACACTGAATTATCTCTATCAATCATAAAAACTTCATTTGTGCCATCAATCAACATCATATACCTTAAATGAAACATTAAAAAGATAATATTAACAGTAAAATTCAAGAATAGAGTCGTAAGAAATATCAGTTGAATTGTTTTTCCTTAGACTTACAATAGCTGCCTGGAATAATGTTCACCAGAGTCCCCCCTCCACCATCATTCAAATTAAAGTACCACAAATAACAAAATCTTTTTTAAAGACGTTTTTGTTTCCTATAAAAAACATACGGTATAGAGAAATCAAAGCTTTTTACGGAAACAATGTGATGTTCAAGAGCAACCTTATAACCCATCTTAGGAGAGAACGGTTCTCTAATTTTTATTAGATCTTAAACACCAAAGTTTACGAAACACACAAACACACATATATGTAATTACGGAATTTTACTGGCTCAGCAACTATACAAATTAGGAATTACTCTCTCCACTTTGCAGTAAAAAAAGAAAGTGATTTGCAAATGGCAAGACGTCAAAGTATCCAATGCTCCTTCTGCCACACAACAGTGAGCAAAACAGCTAACCTCTCTCTTTGAATTAATGTGATGATACAACCAGATACCACCATTTCAGGTACAACTCTCATTCATTACTATAAAATTAAAATATTTTTTAACACAAGCTCATGAGAATTTTTATTAGCCAATCAATATATGAGGGAATTTATATACTTTAAAATGTGTCATCCTCCAAATGGCCGAGTTACTATCACTGATTCCCAGTTAGTTGATCATCAAGAACAGAGCTCTACTGCACACCATATATAAAAATAAAGTCCAGATGAATTCAGGTCAAGGAAATTACAGACCAACAGGCTATACTACCAAACAGATAACAGCAAGATTTGGGATGAAAATGGAGACCATACCCAGGTACCAAACTCTTCAAAGAATGAGAGAAATCTGACAGCAATAAGTTAGAAAGTTAAAAGTCATGAGCCTCAAAGGAACAGAAGAATCACTGTGTTGTCTTGTTTGTCGTTAAATGAAACACTGGAAGACTAATAGTCTGGATGTACCACTGAGAATAGAGGAGAATGCGGACCAACTGCCTCATTTCCTACCCATGAGGTAGGTCAGAAAAAAAAAAGCAGCAACTCAAAGACAGAGCTAAATCAACTTAAGGCTGAGGGACAGAAGAAACGTTCAACAAAGAGACGGAAGCAAATGTAGTACATGGTGGCTAATATAGAGGACAATTTGTTTCCCATAAACAACTGTTACAAAAAACAGAGAGACATGTTCAGGACAGACGAGGAGAAATGGGAGGGCTGATTAAGGTAACAGAAGTGTGTGACAACAGGCTGAAGAGCAGCAAGGCAGACCAAAGGGGCTGACATTTGGGGACTGGATTGGAAGCATGCTGTTACTAGTGTTTTCAAAATAATTAGTCGTAGCAGGCCCCCGGAGAGGAGGTGAAGGACTCGGGCCCTTGCTATGTATTGAAAGAGCTGTATCCTTAGGAGATGGGGATTGTGAAGACTCAGGTTGCGCTTGGAAAAAGAAAATCAGCCTCAGTCTGGACTGACTGTGCATCTGAGAAAGTCAGACCAACTGCCGGGCCAGCAGGTTGGCAGACAACAGGAATACTTAGTTCCCGAAGCTCCTGCACGTGCTTTCCAAAAGTGACAAATCCTAGTAGATAGGGAGAGTCTAGTCTTCTTGAAGAAGTCAACCTTGCCCTGCGTGGTATTTCAAAGAGAATTTAAATCAACATAAGAATAGGGCAAATAAGGACTTCCTTGGCGGTCCAGTGGTTGAGACTCTGCACTTCTACTGCAGGGGACATGGGTTTGATCCCTGGTTGGGGAACTAAGATCCCGCATGCCGTGCTGACTGGCCAAAAAAAAAAAAAAGAACAGGGCAAATAAAAAGCCTGTGATACCTTCTGCAAAAATGGTACTGAAGACACAATCCATCATGTTGTTTAAGGACCTAGGTCAGCATTTTGCAAAGCTTATTATTTACTTTTAGGATTTCATGGCAAAATAAATTAGGGAAACACTATATCTTTCTCTGGGAAAGTCAAGATACGTATCAGGAACATTTAAGGTTGTAAGAAAACATGGAAGGAGTAACTCAGTTTTCCTGGGTCTCTCCCATGTATATAGGAGATATACATGTTATTAAACTTTTTCTCCAGTTTAAAAACAAAGAAAACATACAATAGTCTGTTTATCTTATTTAGCCCATTATTTCCTAAACTTAATCCTGATATCTGTTAATATCCGACAGAATTAGTATTCTTTTCTTTTTTTTTTAATTTAATTTTATTCATTTTTTATTTTTGGCTGCATTGGGTCTTTGTTGCTGCGCGCGGGCTTTCTCTAGTTGCAGCGAGCGGGGGCTACTCTTCGTTGCAGTGCACGGGCTTCTCATCGCGGTGGCTTCTCTTGCTGCGGAGCACAGGCTCTAGGCACGTGGGCTGCCATATTTGTGGCACACAGGCTCAGTAGTCATGGCTCGCGGGCTCTGGAGTGCAGGCTCAGTAGTTGTGGCACACGGGCTTAGTTGCTCTGTGGCATGTGGGATCTTCCTAGACCAGGGCTCGAACCCATGTCCTCCACATTGGCAGGCGGATTCTTAACCACTGCACTACCAGGGAAGTCCAGAATTAGTATTCTATATTCACAGTGTGAGAAAAGCTGGCTTATGCTAACAAATTTCAGAATTCAGAAAAAAGAAACAGGACTTCCCTGGTGGCGCAGTGGTTAAGAATCCGCTTGCCAATGCAGGGGACACGGGTTCGATCCCTGGTCTGGGAAGATCCCATACGCCTCAGAGCAACTAAGCCTGTGCGCCACAACTACTGAGCCTGAGTTCTGGAGCCTGCGAGCCACAACTACTGAGCCTGCGCACCACAACTACTGAAGCCCACACACCTAGAGCCCATGCTCCACAACAAGAGAAGCCACCACAATGAGAAGCCCACGCACCACAATGAAGAGTAGCCCCCACTCACCACAACTAGAGAAAGCCCGCATGCAGCAATGAAGACCCAACACAGCCAAAAATAAAGAAACGGTTTCCCTCTTCTGATCATAAGATGACAACAGAAATTATATTTCCCTTTTCGCTGGCTGCCCAGAAGCTCCGAATTAAATATAATGTTCAAATAGAATAATTATTAAATCCCAGGGTGCTGGTACATTCTCCTTTTTCTGTCATAATTATTCTCTATTCATTTTTTAACACACTTATTTGAGAGCTATATATATATGAATGCATACATATCTATCAGATTTTACTTCAAGTGGAATATCAATTAAAAGAAAATACTATCTATGTATATTTATGCATAAACAGATTTAAAAGACCAAGGAAGGAAAGGCATTAGAAGATGGAATTCATTATAAAGGACTGCTCATGGGAAACTCAGCTTACATATGCAGAGATATCAGAGAAATTATTTAGCAGTTGGTATTCAGAGATTCTTCTGCACATATAAATTTTCAGGCTTTGGAACAGAAGTTTCTGGAATGTGATTTTTGGTTTGAACTCCAATCATTCCGAATCACATGTACTTTTGTTATGTGATACCCATGAAAAATAAGAAGCTATTTCTTGTTAGGGAAGAAAGGTAAGGAATGTGGAAATAACCTCAACTGCAAATTTAATATACAGAATTACCAAATTATTTGTATTATATACATTCTCATTAAAAGACAAAAATACAGGGCTTCCCTGGTGGCGCAGTGGTTGAGAGTCCACCACCGATGCAGGGGACATGGGTTCGTGCCCCGGTCCGGGAAGATCCCACATGCCGCAGAGCGGTTGGGCCCGTGAGCCATGGCCGCTGAGCCTGTGCGTCCGGAGCCTGTGCTCCACAACGGGAGAGGCCACAACAGTGAGAGGCCCGCGTACCACAAAAAAAAAAAAAAAGACAAAAGTACAGAAGTTTCACTGAATTAAAGCATTGATTCACTTTTTATATTGAAGTATATATACCAAACCATATAAATAACAGAAAAGCCAAATTTATAAACTGCTTTTATTTATTTATCACTGCTCTGCGCTGTGCAGCTTGCAGGATCTCAGGTCCACGACCAGGAATCAAACCCTGGGCCTTCGGCAGTGAAAGCACAGAGTCCTAACCACTGGACCACTAGGGAATTCCCGCGTAAACTGCTTTACTTTAAATACTGGTTTTCCAGCTTGACTAGAAAAGCTGCAGTCACTGAGATGTGAGATAGCTAATCAAGTAAAACCACCAATTATACATTAATACAATTCAGGAAGCACATAATTAAAGAGGAAAACTGATTAAAAACAAAATATTGGTAACTAATACCACCTTAGAGTTTTAACTCACATTCCTAATAGTAGTCTGAGGGTAAAATAATCTTTAAACATCTTATAATTTAAATTTATCACCAATATTCATTAATATGGAAAGAGATCCACAATATATTAAATGAAGAAAAAGCAAGTTAAAAATCAGAATGTATGACTATGAGGGGTAGGGAGATAAAACTCTGTATGAATAGTAAAATAGACAGGAAAGCCTACACCAGAGAATTGTCATCTCTATGCAGAATTATCAATAATATTTGCTTTTCTTATTATACTTTTTTGTACTTTTAAGAAATTTTAGAAATAAGCTCAAATTGCTTTTACAAGCCAGGGGGAAAAATATTAAACTACAGAAAAAAGAAAAAATAGAAATATAGTCTAATCAGAGTCTGAGAAATGTTTTTTCCTTTGGCAATAAAATAAGATGCGATGTTAAACCTCGATGGTCATATACCACAGCAGCTTCAAAATTAGCAGGTATTTCTCCTCTCCTATTATAAAGCATTCATAGTGGGTAATAAAAACAGAATAGTTGATCATTTAAACTGATTCATTTCACCACCATCTCTTGTACCAATTCCTATCAAACTCACTATGGTTTTTTGTTTTAAATAATTAACCAGTTAATTTTTTTAAATATTTACTAAAGGGCCAACGAGTTATCAGGCACAGATGCTAGAAATATAACAATGAAGAGCACAGGTTCTTCATCTAACTTCATATAATTTGTACCCTTAACAAGAAAACAAGACATTAAACAAATAATCCCAAACATAATAAGTATTGACAAGGTGAAGTACTAGGCACTACAGGAGCATACAAAAGGCAGAATCTGTCAGAGTTCAGATATCAGGAAAGGCATCCCAGAGGGATTCTCACGTAGCTGATAATAACATCAGGTTATGATCACTTAGTGAGCAATGGCTATGCACGGAGCAGTGTTCAAAGCCCTTTATATTAACTCAATTAAGCCTTACAACAATCTTACCATGTAGGGAAAATTATTGTTCCCATATTCCAGATGAGGAAACTGAAACCACAGTAAGTAACCTGCCCAAGGCCATAAAGCTGGCAAAATAGCAAAGGTGTTATTAAAACCTAGACAATAATCTATCTCGACAACCTCTACAGTATCCTGCCTCCACCTGCATTGTGCAGAAGTTAACCCAGCAACTTCTGTTGGGGGTGGAGGGAAAAGGGAAGGAGAGATGGGGTGTGTGGTGAGAACCAGTGCTTGGTACAGTCTACCAGTTGCAATATCCTTGAGACAAAAACAGAAGGTGCGTGTTTTGGCAACAAAAAATTCAGAATACAGAAGCATAGAGAGAAAGAGGGAAATGGCATGGCTTAAGTCTAGAGAAGTAGTCAAGGACTTAGTGATTCATGAAAACTCTTTTTCTCTTTATTCTAGAAAGTGGAAAACCCCTTGCATGAGACAAACAGAAACCATAATGGGTAATTCAAACCCAAGATAGGTAATACAGGAAACTGGTTACAAAGATATTGGAAAGCTGAAAAGGTTAACAAGGGAAGATGAAGATAACAAGAGATGAGTAACTGCAGGAAGCACTACCACCTAAAGGGCTGTGGGAACAAAACGGAAGAGGCGTGTTATCAGAGGCCAGGAGCTTGGAGGATGGGCATTTCGGGGCCTGGAAGGTGGGGGCGGGGGTCCATGGAGCTCAGGGCTCAAACCTCTAAGGAGGTGGCACTAAATGGTTAAGACCTGGACCTCTAAGGAGAGGAGCACAGCACCTCAAGTTTCAATCTCTACAGAGGAAGCACAGAAGGGAGGATGCTCAAACAGCCTAGTGGGTGAGAAAATGCAAGCGGCACTCATTTGCCTAGGATGCACCCTCCAGAAGCTGGCATCTCTGAGAGGGAGCAGTGCGGTTGGTGCTGGGAGTGCCAAAAGAAGCTGGGAACGGAGTAAGAGTTGTCGCTGGCGGCTGGAGGGGTAAAGAAAGTAGAAACAAGAGAAGTCACTTCTCTCACATTCCAAATTCCTACGTGCTCCCCATGGTAAAACCCAACAAGAGGCAAGCTGGCAAGGGAGTCGGAGAAATGCAGTTTGCGGAGTCCCTCATCACAGTTTAAAAGGGTGGAACGGGAGCTGAGGAAGAGCAGGTAGAGAAACAGCAGCCCACTGAAAGGCTTTTAGCAAACTAACAGCACAATCTGATCTGTACTTTTCAAAGTTCACCTCCACATAATGTATACTCCTATAGGATAGGAACCGATCTGTAGACCAGAGAAATTATGAGGCTTTTATGGTACTCCAAGTGGGACTACAGTGGCAATAATAACTTAGAGGTAAGCGGATAAATTCAAAACGTGTAAGAGGCACACTGACAGGATAGTGTGCTCTTGACTGGCTACGGGGCTGAGGGGCAGAAGTCGAGGAGGACTCCCAAGCTTCTGGCAGGAGGAATGAGTGCACTTTATTTGCTGAGCCGTGGAGCACAGGAGGAGGAAGCAGTCACTGTTCAGTTTCGTTGGGGAGAAGTGACAGACAGGATACGGACATGGATCTTTTCATTTTTACATTGGAAACCAAAAGGCCCAGATTTTCTCTATCCCTGTCTCTAGCAGGCTGGAAGTAGGGTCTAAGTCAGACAACCAAATGCTCCCTTCCCAGAACTTTTAACTTGAGAGACAGTGAGGCACAGGAATAGATTAAAAATGATTCGGAGAGACAGCAGAGGCACCGTCACCAAGTGCCAGTGGTGGCTTCCTATTCCAAGTGTTCCTGTGCCTGACCTTGGCTCTGGTCCTTGCTGCCTGGCTTCCCTTGATTCCTATCCATTTTCTGAGACTGGTTCTCCTGAGAGCCAGCCTTCCAATATACTCCTTTGTTTACATTAGCAAAAGTTGATTTCTACTGCTTACAGTCGATGCAATGCTAATGGATATGCTGTTTGGTTGTTGCTTTTTTTTCCCATTTTGCCCACTATATACTGCTGAATTCAAGTAAGTTATATGTGCCCATGACAGAACCACACTGTAATGTCCCCCAAACTATCCTCAACACCAATGGTTATGTGATACCAGCTCTTTACACAATAACTTCATGCCAAGAGATATGCCATCTATTTCCTGTCCTTCAACAGAGATAAGTGTACAATGTTAAGCCCAGAGTCCACCTTCCCTTTGTATCTTTTGTCTCATAAGAATTCACTGCCAAACCTCTACTGTTTCTATACCAGCTACATTTCCTCTCATTTCTATTCCCAGTAGAACTGGTATACAGCCTCTGAAACCTAATTCTCAAGACTGTAGAGAAATACAGTTATATTAAAATCTCTTGCAAAGAAATTCACAATTTAAAGCCACTTCCCCAGATACAATCATAAACCTTTCTGACATAAGAGCAGTTGGTCAGACTCTGGCCCCGACCCACCAACGCCTGTCAGACCTTATTCCAGAAACGATGCAAGAACTGCTGACTTGCTGAACCCCAGCTTTCTTCCTTCCCCATGGGGCGTTAGGCACACTTTGCCTTTTTCTCTCACTAGCTCACTGCTCAGTAAACTTGATCTCTGGTAATCTCTTTTGCAAAGTATATCCACATCCTCTTTAACCCATTTTTCCCCCATTTCTTTCAACTGTTAAACAAAAGAGAAATTTATGTTATGTATATTTTACCACAATTTTTAAAAATGAAAAACCATTTTCCTCCTTCTCACCTTGTTCACTTAGTTCCATTAATGAGCTTAAGAGAGCTCTACCAGAGGCTAGTGACACACCTGTATCAAGCAAAATTAAAAGTCATGAGTTTCTGATCCACCTAGACAAAATAATCAGTGTCACAAAGTCCCCCCCAGTCTCCATCATGCTCTCAATCTAGCTCCTCCCCATCTTATAAAAATCAAATTCGTTTCCCCAACAGAGTTTTTATAAACTTCTTTATTTGTTGCAATATAGTTTGTTTGGTTACCTGTGTTGAAACAGTACATATTGTCGCTTTTCACAGCAGACAAACACAGTAAATGATTTAGCTACCTTAGGAATTAAGCAAGCTTTATAGGCTAGGTTGGGAACCAAACCACCATTTAGACTACAATTCTATGGAAACACAACCTAAAGTCTACCAACATAAATTAAGGAATCTCAGAAAAAGACTTCAGATAACTTGAAACATCACTGCTTACACTGCTTCCACAAAAAGACCAATATTTGATGATAAAACAATGTAATCCCTACACACAGCTTTACTTTCAAACATAATGCTATAATCTGTTTAGTTGACACAAATAACATTTCAACCTTTGAAAACAAAAACTATTTGAAGTACAGCTTTACCTTATTTTATCTTCCCAGAAACTCAAAGAACTCATATTAAGGTCATTCTTATTTTCACATTAACAAATTAAAGAGACCATACACACAAACAGTAACACTACCGCCACCTAACCTTTTTAAAATTTATTTCTGCTATTAACAATCACTGAAATGAAGACACAGTCCTAAGATATTCTTCACATAACTGTGAAGACACAGTTCTCTTCATCAAAAACTATCAAAATTTTCATTCAACATTATAAAAGATTCCAACCTAACAGGTATTATCATCTTGATTTACTGATTCTATACACAGAGCAGACTTCTTCAAAACGATTAGCTCCTTTTTAATCTTCATATCACAGCAATTTAAAGTTATAAAACAGATGTGATTAAAGTTTTATAGTCTTAAATTCACTTTAAGCCCACAGCTTCATTCTATTATGTGATCACTTATATACATACAACAGTAATTAAACAGACAACGTGTATTATTTAATTTTAAACTGCAAAGCCCATTCACTTCCACACAAATTTAATTGTCAAACTTGTCTAATCAGCCTCTGATCTTAGAATGTTAATTGTATGTTAAATGCAGGTCAAAAGCATGCCACTGAACATTTGAACAGTTTGCTAACACTTAACTGTCTCCTACTTAAGCATAGTCATCTTTATTTTATATGTTGTTTATACAGCAAATTTTCCACTATGTTATGTTCATCTGAGTTTTGTTTAAGCTTGGTACTTGGTAAACTTTGTCTATGGAAAAATCATCAGTCAAAAGACTTTTATTTCAACTTGGGTAATTCATCGCAAATAAATCTTGAAGACCCAGGGGTATCTACCATTTAAAAAAAAAAAAAATCCCAAATCCTCCAAGCCTTCTCATTAAAATATCATGTATGCCTACTTCTATTAATAGTAAAAAATTTTAAAGCATAGATGTTTCTGTTTCAAGAAACCCCTTCAACCAGCAAGATTTAGTCTGTGCAAGCTTAAAAATCAACTCTAAAAGAATCTGGCAGGTGTAGGGCCCACTATCAGCTTCTAGAGTCCTCCCTCCCATTCCACAGAATTAATGATACGTAATACAAATAATCAAGTATATAATAAGATTTAGAGTAAAAGTCTTCCAAACCACTCAACAATTTAAAAATTTAATTTTCTTACTTTGTTTTCATGGAGTATGAATGGTACCAGTGCTATCATTATGGGCTTTGGGGAAAAAATTCCAGTTCCAGAGCCTGTAACATCAGATTCAATCAGTGCTTGCCATCTAGACCACTAAAAAATAGGCAGGCATCTGTAACCAAAAATCTCATCAAATATTATAACATGATTCTAACTGTCCAACTCCTAAGTATATGCTTTATTTTTTTAAATAAATTTATTTATTTATTTTTTGGCTGGGTTGGGTCTTCTTTGCTGCATGCAGGCTTTCTCTAGTTGCGTTGAGCAGGGACTACTCTTCATCACAGTGCATGGGCTGCTCATTGAGGTGACTTCTCTTTGTTGCAGAGCATGGGCTCTAGGCGCAAGGGCTTCAGTAGTTGTGGCACGCAGGGTTAGTTGCTCCGTGGCATGTGGGCTTTTCCCAGACCAGGGCTCGAACCCATGTCCCCAGCATTGGCAGTCGGATTCTTAACCACTGCACCACCAGGGAAGTCCCTAGGTATATGCTTTAACTTCAGAAGTGCAACTGTCTTATCCCTTTCTCATTTTGCCATCTTCCACTGCTCAGAAATGTGTACATGCCTACTGCTAAGCCTATGGATGTGTAAAACTATACCTTGTCCTAAAATACATTATCTTCAAACTCTTACTCAAAACTCCCTTTCATGAAATCTCTTATACTCTAAATAACAGGTCCTATTCAAATCACTCTATCACTCCAAGTTTTCTAAAAATTATAAATCTAATATGTACAAAAAAGAATTGCCTCTGGTAGAAGAGAAGCATACGGGGAGCAAGCGGGAGCCTTAAAGTTCACTTCAAGGAATTTCAACTTTACTTTTAATTGAGCTGAATTACAGCTAAAATGCAACACATGTTAAAAGATAAAGTAATATACTATATGTTGTTCATTAGTGAACATTAGTTATAGAGGTATTTTATTACATACCATTAATTATATATTAATATATAGTAAATAGGGGGGAAGATATCTATAGGCAAAACAGAAGGCACCAACATAGAAAGATATGTGGGAGTCCACTATGGAGGTTAAAACATTCATCCCAGACAGGCTCTTCCTAGCTGTGTGATTTTGCACAAATCGCTTGACTACTCTAAGATGCAGTTTCCTCATCCAAAGTCTCCACCTCCTAAGCTGGTTGCAAGAATTAAACGAGTTAGTACCCCCAGGTTCTAAGCAGCATTATCCACAACAGCAACAGTGTAGAAGCAACCCAAGTGCCCATTGACAGACAAATGTATAAGTAAAATGTGGTATATATATTAAATGGAATATTATTCAGCCCTAAAAAATGAGGGAAATTCTTAAGTATGCTACAATACAAATGAACCTTGAGGACATTATGCTAAGTGAACTAAGCCAGTTACAAAAAGATAACTACTGTATGATTCTACCTATACGAGGTACCTAGAGTAGTGAGAAATCAGAGAGACCAAAAGTAGAACGGATGGTTACCAGGGGCTGGGAGAACTGGGGAATTATCATTTAAAGGGTATAGAGTTTTAGTTTTGCAAGATGAAAAGAGTTCTGGACATGAATGGCAGTGATGTTTGCACACATTATGAATGTATTTAATACCACTGAACTATATACTTAAAAATAGTTAAGATGGTAAATTTTATCTTATGGGTATTTTACCACCATAAAAAAAATGAAAAAGAAAAAGAATTAAGTGAATTAATATATGAAGAATACAGAACAGTACCTGGCACATGGTAATAAAATGTAAGCTATTGTTATACTATGTCCAGGGCACATAGTAAGTACTTAATTAAGACTGGATATCATTGTTATTAATACTATGACTACTACTTTACACAATCCAAAAAAGAGTCAAGGTCATTAATAAACAAAGTCTGGATAAGACAGAAAGGATTCATTTCCTGTAGGCAGGGAAGAAGAGGACATCTCTTCTGAACAGAGAGGAAAAAGAGATGAGTGAACCAAAAATTTTGAAGTGCAGAAAAGTAAACCATAGGTAATTCCCTGTGAAGGTTACCCACAGCCCACAAACTCAAGCTTATATGCATCTTTACACAAAAGCAGGCAAGAACTACACTAAGTAGTTCCTTATTTCTTTTTTCTATGAAGAGCTGTAACCCAAGACAATTTTGTAAAATCAGAAGCTGCACTACCTGAGTGAGCAATAACTCAAAGAGCTCAAATCAAAGAACCTGAATCAGGTGGATCTCTCAATCTGTCTAGAAAACTGTTTCCTAAACACTAAAATGATAAAAACAAACCTGAGCCTAAAATATTCCAATGTACTGAAACAGCTTCTTAAAATTTACTAACAATAATAGTATATATAAATACACAATTACTCCAAAAGGTATTGTACATAATGGAAAATTACCATGTTTTTGTCCCACAATCTAGCTCATTATATAAAAATTAGTAAAAGGATAATTTAAATAAAATTATAATTAAGGGAATTCCCTGGCGGTTCAGTGGTTAGGACTCCTCACTTTCACTGCTGAGGGCGTGGGTTCATTCCCTGGCGGGGAACTAAGATTCCACAAGCCGCACAGTACGGCCAAATTTAAAGTGTGTGTATGTGTGTGTGTGTATCTATAATACATTAAATCTACATGGGTTCATATTTCCCTTAGCAGCTTAAAAGAAACATAAGAATTATCATAACAGTAAGAGTAGCTGATCAAGTCCCTTTCTATGTACAAGTTTATAAGATCAACTAATCAACAGAGTTTACGGAAATGCAAGAAGTAGAATATAAAAGCATACCTTTCAACTAGTGAAAAGAACTGTCAAATCAGGACTGAATTATTTGCTACCAGCAATATGCATCTTGCTAAGTGCCACTTCTGTGGGCTAGAGTATGTTCCCTCCTCCTTTCCACCAATCTACAAAGAATTAGAGAATTATGGACTCTTAAAGGGCTGGAAGGGTTCTTACAATGTAGTACCACTTCACCCAAGTAGTGTGTACACACACAGGTGCACACACACACATATATCCCACCTCCAGCCCTGCGACAAACCCAAACAGCACTTAAGGCACAAGAAAAAACAGGCTAGATTCAAATGCAAGTGAGAACAAAAAGTATTCATACAGGCACTACCAAAGACACAAAACTATCTGGTTATATTACCTTCACCAGTTCGTAACTGTCTGAAAATAAAGTATAGGTTAATAGTCAACTTACATAAATAAAAACATAACGATTTACCCTTCTACAGCAAGATACTTCTACCTCAAAGACTCGGTTTGAATACAATATAGATATTTTTTAATATCTTCTAAGTTCATTTAAATGTTTTTCTTAATGGTCACCTAAAGTCCAAAATCCAAGAACTCTAAAACCATAACTGAATACAGACACAGTTGGATAAATCAATCTCTTCAAATCCTCAAAAGTGATAAGGTTAGCAAGAGAAAAATCTTAAGATACATCTTAAAGATTCAAACTGAATAACCCTGGCTAAATGAGTTCCATCTAATTAGGGGGACAGGAGGATTTCTCTTGGTTTGTAACTATTTCCTTATGCTCAGAAATATGGCTTTTCGTCACATTAAAAAATACAAGGGACTACCCTGGTGGTCCAGTGGTTAACACTCCGCGCCTCCACTGCAGGGGGTGAGGACTAGATCCCTGGTCGGGAACTAAGATCCCACATGCCAAGTGCCGTGGCCAAAAAAAAAAAAAAAAAAAAAAATTCAAGCCTACAACTGCTAATTAGGTATAGGCCATTGAACAAACATGGTCTCTCTGGTATCCTCATCCTGAGAAACTGGAATAGTTTCTTGCTACTTAAAGTGTGGTCCTTGGACCAGTAGCACTGGCATCACCTGGGAACTTGTTAAAAATGCAGAATCTTGGGCCCCATCCCAGACTCACTGAATCAGACTTACATTTTAACAAGATCCCCAGGCGATTCATATGCACATTAAATTGAAAAGCACTGGATTAAATAACCTCTAACCATCCTTAATACTCAAATTGCAAAGGAAAAGAGAAAAGCCAAACAACAGAAGCCAAAATAAGCAAAAATAAATTAAAATTTTTAGAAACATGAAAAAAAAGAGCTTCCACTAAAATGCCTGTTCAAAAGTTATAGTCAGTAGATTTTCCCTCTCTTCTTAGTTACAGAAATATTGTTTTGATACTGACTAGGGTAAAAGGAGCAGAGGATTAAAAAGAGAAGAGAAAGAAGACTAAGCAAGATACAAGTTAGTTCCAATCCCAGTCTTCTATTTTTCACATTTTACATTTTGCAACTTTTGAAACTCACTGTTGCCTACACTAGCTGAATGAATGCCAATATAACCTACTTTCAATAAAAGCTTTCACAAAGGTCCCCAAAAAGGTTCACTTAATCGTCCTTGAGCATAACTGAAAATGAGAAAAAAAGTGTTGCTATAGGGGCTTCCCTGGTGGTGCAGTGGTTAAGAATCTGCCTGCCAATGTAGGGAACACGGGTTCGAGCCCTGGTCCGGGAAGATCCCACATGCCACGGAGCAATTAAGCCCGTGCGCCACAACTACTGAGCCTGCGCTCTAGAGCCTGTGTGTCACAACTACTGAGCCCATGTGCCACAACTACTGAAGCCCTTGCGCCTAAAGCCCACGCTCAGCAACAAGAGAAGCCACCGCAATGAGAAGCCCGCACACTGCAACGAAGAGTAGCCCCCGCTCGTCACCAACTAAAAAGAAAGCCCGCGCTCAGCAACAAAGACCCAACGCAGCCAAAAATAAATACATTAATTAATTAATTTTTTTTTTTTAAAAAAAAACCATTCCTTTAAAAAAAAACAAGTGTTGCTATAGGGGCTTCCTGTGCCTCCTGTCAGGAAACCCCCTTGAGGAGTCTCGGTTGGCTGGCTCTCTGTGACATTACCTCTTTCTTCCTCCAGTCACAGAAGTAGGTTGGCTGCTTCCCCTTCCACAGCAACTATTCCTCAAGTGTTCACTTCCCTGCCTTCTGTATCGCTATGAAAAACACTCTCTTGCCATACTCTGTATTCCAAAAAAACAGCTCTTCTAAGTACCTCAAAGGCCACTGGGCTAACCTACTGATGCAGCAGTCCCAAGCGGCCTTCAACTTCAAGATGATTGAGGTAAAGGATCTCCCACCTTACAACTTCCTAACAACAACTCAAGAAGAAGTAGGAGTTGGTGTAACAGTCAAAATTTAAATCAAAAACTCATGGCTCAGAAATCCTTAAAACTCTTGACATGTTTAATAACAGTTTCACCAGCCACCAGTACAATAATTGTCTTCCTTAGTCCAAGCACCGTACTGCCCAGTGGCTAGAACTTAACAAAGACTCTGGATTGACAGCAACTATTAGGTCAGTCTAGCTCAGACAGGCTGTTTCCGCTTCATGACTTTGTGCTACTCCTCTTGCCCATGTTACTCACTCTCCACTAGTCATCTTCCTCCTAAGAATGCCTACGTTCCAGAGTCTATGTCACATCATTTATAGGAAATTATATTTCACATTGTTCTCTCATGTGTTCCCATTTTAATATCACAATTAGATTTTCACCCATTTAAGGGCATGAAACATGTCTTAAATTTTCTTTTTATAAATAGGTTCAAATTTTAAAAATAGGACTTTACCATGACTATGGAATTTCTCTTTAGAAAGTTAGAGTTCGGTTTATTTTATTTTAAGGAATCTATTAATTTGGTAGAAGGTGTAACTATCAACAACACTTACCAAGCACTTCCTACATGTTAAGCATTATTCTAAATGCTTTAGATGAAATCACTTAATCCTGTAACATCTAGGAGGTAGTTATTATTGTTATCCCTATTTTTCAGATGGGCAGGTTGGGAGTTACAGGGGTTGTATAACTTTCCTAAGGTCACATGACTAGTAAGTATGGGTACTTCAGGATTTGAACCCAGGTAGTCTAGTTTCAATACCCAAGCTCTTAACCACTATACTATACTGCTTCTCAAAAACAGACCTGTTTTATAAGCTAACATACTTAAGTATCTTTGTTTTTTAGAATTTTATTACATTATTACCTTTATATGTCCATGATTCTACTGACTATGCAGAATACCTAACATAGGCTCACAATCCCTCTTACCTGAAAACTTTGGAGTTAGATATACTCCCAAATTAAAATAAAAAAAAAAATTAGACAATCTTAAAATATACTAAAAATAAAATAAAATAGGTACAAACCAATTTTCCTCTCAAAACTTTATTGCTATTGAAATTGACCACAAAAAAAAAAGAAAAAAAGAAATTGACCATACACTAAGATACTTAATTTGGTGGCTCCAAGTACATCATCAGAACAGCTACCATTTAAAACTTGTCAAAAATTAGAAATTTTATAAAACAAGCAACATCTTTTGTGTGTATCTTAATTCTTCTATATAACAATGAATCTTTTTCTTAATTATTTTACTGAAAGGGAAAGACCTAATCTACAAGAAACTTGAAATAATTTTATGTTTAACACAGATATTATACTTTACCATACATATTTTACTATAAAAACCCCATTATTTATTTTAAATGTATAAATAGACTAATAGCACCACTAGGTTACTTTTAAGAAAGATAATTAAAAACACATGTAGAAGATGCATAACACAAAGATGCCTGATTTTATTTAATATTGCTTTATGCACATAGGGAAATATAAGTACATAAAATTATATCTATATGCACCAAATGTTTTAAATGACTTAATTTCCCAATTTATTAGTACAAAATGTTTAATAAACCACACTATTAGAAATTAACTGGTTTCCACTGGTCTTTGTTCATGTTCACATAAAATTACTGGGAAAAAGTCTAGATGCAACAATGTCAACAGCTAAATACTAAATACAGTACCTAACCACTGAGATTACAAAATTAAATATAATATGGACTCGTCATATTAAGGCAACTACCAAGGCCAGATCACAGAGTCGATTCAATGTGCAGTTGCTTAAAGTTTACAATTTAAGGAGCAATTTTATTTGTTCTCATTATATATACTGTATTCTGTGCCTCTAGCTACATTTACATTTTATCAGGCTAATATAACACTTAAAAGTCTTAAAAGCCATTTTTAAATAATTCATGGGGAGACAATTTAATTCTCTGCCCAGGCAAAAATATTTTAAAAATTAAATTTTCTAGTCTAAGATGTTATGAAAGAAAAATTTGTCCAGAAAGGCTCACCTGCCCACAAAAACAGCAGCAACAGCAGAGCTGGGCTGAAAGCCAGGAACATACTGTTCTAAGATGGGCTGCATATAAAATCTTCAAACCAGGGCTTCCCTGGTGGCGCAGTGGTTGAGAGTCCGCCTGCCAATGCAGGGGACACGGGCTCATGCCCCGGTCCGGGAAGATCCCACATGCCGCAGAGCGGCTGGGCCCGTGAGCCATGGCCGCTGAGCCTGCGCGTCCGGAGCCTGTACTCCGCAACGGGAGAGGCCCCAACAGTGAGAGGCCCGCGTACCGCAAAAAAATAAATAAATAATAGAAAAATCTTCAAACCAGATCTCACAATTTAAAAAAGAGCTGTCAGAATTACTCATTTTCAATTTCTTTACCTAAGTTCACAGATACTAATGCCTTTTGGGAATCAGATTACATGCAAACACTGAATATAGTTCCTAAAGAAAGTAAAGATACTATATGATGTATAATTTAAAAAAACAAAAGCATGTAGTTATAGAAATTTCTTTCCCAAAATATAATTGGAGCATATATATCAAAATTGCTATTCTTCATATACCGTGTACAAGTCCAATGACTGTTCTACCCTTATGAACAAAATTTCACTATCTAAAACAGAAGAGTTACATTCCCACACAAAGTTTTTCTATAGACTCCTTTGCTCCCAACATGAACAACTGAGAGCAAAACCCATATGAGATAAGAGAGAATCTTCAAATCATTCTTTCATTTTCTGAGATTCCAACATAAGAACATCAGTTTCCTGAAGCAAACAAAACACTTTCGGAGACTTTAATGTGGCAAAATCGTTTTTACAAAAATAGGTCCAAAATGACATAGTCATATAATTCATATGCAATGCACAAAAGAACATGGCAACATCATCAAAACTGCTATGCTTTCAGTAGTGTTGTATACATGATCCCACTAATCCTCACTAAATTCTTAATAATCCCAAACTAGTATTTTGGGATGTATTAGATGTACAATGCATTGGGTAACAGAATTCTACTGCCTCACAAAAGCAGCCTGAATTAAAGCTGGTCCTCTGCTGCCATCTAGTGCAGTCATAAAATGCCAAAACTAAACCAAAAGTGACTGGAAAAAAACTTTTTGGTGATGAATCTATTTAATAAATCATTAAAAATACTAGTTCAAGGGCTTCCCTGGTGGTGCAGTGGTTGAGAGTCCGCCTGCCGATGCAGGGGACACGGGTTCGTGCCCCGGTCCGGGAAGATCCCACATGCCGCGGAGCGGCTGGGCCCGTGAGCCGTGGCCACTGGGCCTGCGCATCCGGAGCCTGTGCTCCACAACGGGAGAGGCCACAACAGTGAGAGGCCCGCGTACCACACACACAAAAAAATACTAGTTCAAAACATGGGCCTTAAATATCACTGCAGAAAACGCTACAAAAATATTTAATAATTTACTTTAAAATATGTGAGTGTAGGGATTTCCCTGGCAGTCCAGTGTTTAAAACTTTGCCTTCCAATGGGGGGGTGTGGGTTCGATCCCTAGTTGGGGAACTAAAATCCCACATGCCTTGTGGCCAAAAGAACAAAACATAAAAACAGAATCAATATTATAACAAATTTAATAAAGACTTAAAAAAAATGGTCCACATTAAAAAAGAAATATGTGAGTGTATTCCCACAAATGCATTCTAGAGCATACAGAATAGAGCAATAAGTGGTTATAATGAACTATCAGGTAATAATTACTCATATGAAAAAAGTTACCTAGAATAATATTATCACAGTACTGTTTGTTATAAAAGCAAAAATTTCAAAACAATTTAAATTTTCAACCACACAGGATTTCTCAAATTATGATTCCCTGGTGGCGCAGTGGTTGAGAGTCCGCCTGCCAATGCAGGGGACACGGGTTCGTGCCCCGGTCCGGGAAGATCCCACATGCCGCGGAGCGGCTGGGCCCATGAGCCATGGCCGCTGGGCCTGCACGTCCGGAGCCTGTGCTCTGCAACGGGAGAGGCCACAGCAGTGAGAGGTCCGTGTACCACAAAAAAATATATATATATGGTGCATTCATACAATGGAATACAATGATCCAGTATGGCTCCTTTTCCTCCTAAGACACTATCAAAATAACAAAGTTAGATTTTTTTTTTTTTAAGTATAAAGCCATCTGGTGGTTTTCAAAGTATGTCCACAAGTCCCCAAACTCTTTGATACACTTCCTTTTAAGAGGTGGAGCTAAATTTCCCTCCCCTTGAGTGTGGGCTGGATTTGTATCTCACTCCCAACAAATAGAATATGGCAGAAATGACTGTAAATAACTTTTGAGATTAGCTTAGATTATAAAAAGACTACTACTTCCATCCTGGATATCTTGAAATATCTTGGATCACTTGCTCTGGGGGAAGCTGGCTGCCATGTAGTAAGGACATTCAGGCAGCTGTGGAGAACCACATGGAACCCCAGAGTTAGTATGAAGACTGCTTTAAACTGAAGATGTTTGAGATTCAAGAGATGCAGAAAGAAGCGTTCCCAGAGCTTCCCTTATTTGACTAAAAGCAGAAACTTCTGGGAATGAGGCCACCATAAATCACCTCTCTGGAGCAGCTTCACTCCCAGGAAGGAGACTGAGAGTGAAACTATCTTAAAACCCCTCTCTGGGGGAATTTTACAGCCAGGAAGAAGATGGAAAAGATCAATCACACCAGCATAACAAAGATTATCAGATTATCATAAACTTTCTTCTCTCCTGTTGTTATCCTAAACATAGGTTCTCCTAAAGTAACCCATTTGTTCTTCCCACAGAAGCCTTCTGTCTCCATTCCCTTTCCCCTATTAAGTTAGGTGTGTGTGTGTGTGTATGTGTATGTATATATATATATGCCCCTAACTTTAGTCATTTAGCACATCACTTCTTTTGTGCACTCCCACAGGCATATGAATAAACTTTTTTCCTCTTCTTTCCTCAGTTTAATCTGCAAACTCCCAAACACTAAACACAGTGGGTACAAGTTTTTCCTCCCCACCCAGGCCTGCAAGGCAAGGAATGGAGGCCTCAGGCCAACAATCAGCAAAGAACTGAGGCCTGCCATCAACCACAAGAGTAAGCCTGGAAGTGGAGCCTCGAGGTGACGGCAGCCCTGGCCCACAGCGTGACAGCAACCTCCTGAGAGACACTGAGCCAGAACGACCCAACTAAACTGTTCCCCAGAACCATGAGATCATAAATGTTTGTTGTTTTATGCTGCTAAATTTGAGGGGGTAATCTTGAGGTAATGTGTTGGGTAGGAATAGATAACTAATATAACACACAACAATGAAGATAATGAAGGAAAGGAGGGAAGACCATCACTGGATGAACTATGGCAATAAATTTCTGCTGGACAAGAAATCGATGGAGAAGTGCTGAGAAGCATTGCACAAAAGTAGCAACATCTACAAGTGGAGCAGCCTATTTTGCAAAATCCCAAAGAAAATCCAGACCCAGAAACATCAACTAACGAGAGTGACAACAGGGACTGAAAAAGAGAAATTGGTTATTTTTAACTAATGTAAAACAATTAAATCACCACAACTCACAGACAAGACATACAGGTTAACCAACTCCTAAGCAATCAATCAATAAAATTGGAGGGCCCTTCTCTAAAGAAACTGAACCAAACCCTGAGGTAAAGTAACTACGTGGGTAATGGTGCCCGGAAGTAAAAGACCTCTCCAGGCAGTAGGACTGAAGATCCTCCAGCACAACCGCTTATCATAAAGCAAAGGTCTCAAGCTGACAAAGCCGGCCCACATTCACAGAATTTCTTCCAAGCAGTTTTTCTGCCTCATTTTTAAATGCAAACAGCCAACCAAGGATCACTGCACATTTAAGGAAAACCAGAAACATGAAGAAGAAAGATAATTCAAGATTAAGAGAAAGTAGCTCTATACCCGCCAGTTAGTATTCTCGTAAGTGATTCAAAACTCTATCATGTCCATAAATTAAGAACAGGTTGGCATAAAAAGGTATAAGCAGAGAGTAAAAATGCATGGGTACTCTTGAAATTTAAAAGCGTAATTACTGAAATTAGTAATTTATTAGAAATATAGAAAGAAAATGAGAAGATCTCCCAGAAAACTGAAAAGGAGACCAGGAGATAAAAAGTATGACAGAAAAGATAAGAGAAGAAAAAGAATCTAAGAATCTAGGTGGTGTAACAACCAACAGTAGGTCTAGAAGGAAAAAAGAGAAAAAAGAGAGAGAGAGGAAATAAAATATCAGAGATAAGATAAAATTACCCTGAATGGAAGAACCCAGGTTTTCAGATTCAAAGAGATCACCAAGTACCAATGAATGGGAAGGTTGGGGGGCAATGGCGACCCACATAATTAGACATCACTGGGAAATTTTAGGACAAGAATAAAGAGAAAATTCTAAGTTTCCAGGGGCAAACCACTTCCAAGGCACTAGAATCAGAATAATATCACACCTTTTATCAGTGGCAGAGGTTAACAGAAGAAATTGAAGTAAGGTTTTTAATATTCTTAGGGAAAATCATTTCTAATCTAAAATTTTATACACAAGCAAATTACTAAATTCAGGACAAGAGCAACAGCATGTTCATACACCTAAGCATGCTTATGGGTTACTTCCTGTACATACTTTCTTAGGAAGTGAGTTAAGGAGGTATCCCTGCAAAGTGACAGAAAAGAAAGGAAGGAAGGAAGGAAGGAAGCAGAGGGGAAGAAAGAAAAACATGGAATCCAGAAAGCTACATCCAACCAGGATAAAAGTTGGGACCAGAGCTTTATACACAGGCTAGAAATCATAGAAGGCTCTAAAAGAGAAGTCTTTGGGATAACAAAAAGTAATTGAAAGAAGAAACAGAATGACTAAAACCTTGAAAAAACTTGATTATAGGGTAAAGGCAATTATTCGAGTAAAAAAGAACCTATTTAAACTCAACAAAAGAAACATTCTACTTGATGTGGCAGAGAAGGCATGACTTTGAACTCTGGGCAAGTTGGCTGTCTTTGGTGGTCAGCTCCATCCCTGCAGTTGTGTGCTCAGTGGATCCTGGTTTGAGAAGTAAGCAATATAACACTTCCCAGACTCCCCTGCCAGCTCTCTGGAAGGAGATTAGAAAAAAAGAGGAAGGGAAAAACCTATTGATCTGCTTCTGGCAGCATCTGTAGCAGCACTGAAGGCAGCAGTCACCAGACGACGGCACAGCTTCTTAGGGGAGAGCCCCCTGGGAAGGGCTGCTGTGCAGCAGTGGTGAGTGGTCCCAGAGCAGCGGCCAGACAGGCAGTATATTACCTCCTCCAGCACCTGGGCAGCAAGTGCTAACCAGGCTCCAACCAGAGGCACTAGCAGCCTGCTGAACTCCAGGTGACCCTTTGGCTTCTCCATCCTCTCAATGCCTTTGTAACCAATTCTATGTATTAAATTCCTGTGTGTTTGAAATATCAGAGTGATTTCTTTTCATGCCATGAAAAAGGAAATCTATTCCTTTCCACTAATCTAAATGATAGTTCCAGTGAGAAAAAAAAATTTTAAGTATTTTTCACCATTTAAAACAACCATACACTTACATAAAACAAAACCCTATGTTTAACAAACAGCATGTAAATGTAAACAGAGTTGACAATATTAAAGTTAGAGCTGACATAACAGAAGTAGATGGAAGACAGAGAACTCTAAAGTCCGCATCTTAACAAGAGTTAAGAAACACTACATTAGGGTTATTAGGATAAAGGGAAGATTAAATATACAGGCATGATTGATGAAGAGAACTAACAATAATAGTTTACCTATGATGAGAAACTAGAAGAAAAGACAGGTGGGAACAGAGGTACTGGTAAGCCACATCCTCATGACCACATTAGGAACTCACCTAAAGTTAATTAATAAACAGCAACATAAACATATTATTTAGAGATCTGAGGATAACCACAAAATAAGTATAAAAAAAAAAGTAATGGAAATAAAAACAAAAATAAACAAACGGGACCTAATGAAACTCAAAAGCTTTCGCAAAGCAACGGAAACTACAAACAAACAAGATGAAAAGACAACCCTCAGAATGGGAGGAAATATTTACAAATGAATCAACGGACAATTAATCTCCAAAATATATAAACAGCTCATGCAACTCAATATTAAAGAAAACAAACAACCCAATCAAAGAATGGAAGAAGACATAGACATTTCTCCAAAGAAGACATACAGGTGGCCAAGAAGCACATGAAAAGCTGCTCAACATCACTAATTATTAGAGAAATGCAAATCAAAACTACAATGAGGTATCACCTCACACCAGTTAGAATGGGCATCATCAGAAAATCTACAAACAACAAATGCTGGAGAGGGTGTGGAGAAAGGGGAACCCGCTTGCGCTGTTGGTGGGAATGTAGATTGATACAGCCACTATGGAGAACAGTATGGAGGTTCCTTAAAAAACTAAAACTAGAACTGCCATATGACCCAGCAATCCCACTACTGGACATATACCCAGAGAAAACCATAATGCAAAAAGACACATGCACCCCAATGTTCACTGCAGCACTATTTACAATAGCCAGGTCATGGAAGCAACCTAAATGCCCATCGACAGATGAATGGATAAAGAAGATGTGGTACATATATTACTCAGCCATAAAAAGGAACGAAATTGGGTCATTTGTCGAGATGTGGATGTATCTAGAGACTGTCATACAGAGTGGAGTGAAGTCAGAAAGAGGAAAACAAATATTGTATATTAATGCATATATGTGGAACCTACAAAAATGGTACAGATGAACCAGTGTGCAGGGCAGAAATAGAGACACAGATGTAGAGAACAAACGTATGGACACCAAGGGGGGAAAGTGGTGGGGAGGGTGGTGGTGGTGAGATGAATTGGGAGACTGGGATTGACATATATACACTAATATGTATAAAATGGATAATAATAAGAACCTGCTGTATAAAAAAATAAATTAAATTCAAAAATTAAAAGAAAAAAAAGGTTAAAAGAAGTTGCGTTAGACCTCAGGGATATTGCGGGTTCATTTCCAGACCACCACAATAAAGCAAATATCGCAATAATGTGGGAAAAAAAAAGTGGTTGCCTTTAGGGAGTAATACTGATAGACAGAAGGAGGGGATATGGAAGGGATCTCCAGTATTACTTGATTTATTTAACCATAAACAAGGATTACCTTAATAAACAATTTTATTTTAGTCATCGAATAGGAAAATGTTTAATAAAATAGAAAAATATTTAGGAGCATTAATTAAAAACAGCAGATTACTGGGCTTCCTTGGTGGCGCAGTGGTTGAGAGTCCGCCTGCCGATGCAGGGGACACGGGTTCGTGCCCCGGTCCGGGAAGATCCCACATGCCGCGGAGCGGCTGGGCCCATGAGCCATGGCCGCTGAGCCTGCGCCTCCGGAGCCTATGCTCCGCGACGGGAGAGGCCAAACAGTGAGAGGCCCGCGTACCGCCAAAAAAAAAAAAAAAAATAGCAGATTACTAAACTAAAAATCATAGATACTAAACAGTTTAAGTAGAAAACATATTTCCCCTAATAGAGGCTCCATTATGGCAGGGACCACTGTAATGCCCAGCATCTAGAATGGTACCTGTCATACATAATATACACCAAAAAATACTGTGGAATGAATTCATTTTCACTTAACAAAATGATATATATAGACAGAGACACACCAACATTAGCAGCAACATCTCTAAATGGTGAGATTATGGCTGCTTTTCATTTTTTTCTTTTCCTTATCTTCACTTTCTAAGTTTTCCACAATGCATACAAAGTAATTTTATAATGAGGAAAAGTATTTTTAAAGTCACTATCATTTTTTCATTAAACTTTTTCATTTTGTGACCAGAATCACAAAAGAAACCCAAAAAAAAGACATTTTACATATATATATATATTCCAAGTTAGAAAAACTCACAACTATTAATAATGGAAAATGTTTAGTAAGGTATAGACATATTCATTGATCTTGACCTAATTAAGAGGATCCGAAAATCTTTCAAGGTAACAGAATACTGCAAAATTACTATTCATTGCACAAATCAGGTAATTACTTCCAATACTGGTTAACAAATCTCATGAATCTATCTGTTCTGAGGCTAAGAAGCCTCTGTTGGTTATTTTAATTAGTTACTTTTAGATTAAGTAGCTCTGTTTATAATGAGAATACAGAGTATCATTACACTTCAAAGTATAAAATCAAATGATATATTCATTTGCACTAACTACCATGAATGTTACAGGTTATGCTTTTTAGAACTTCATAGCCATGCACAAGTTAAGTATGTAAAATACAGTATCCTTTTACCTGGTCTTCCATGGGAGAGAGTAAAAAGCCACATTGATTACTCAGATTTACCTTGATCTGGAATAAAATGTTAAAGCCACTTAAAATGGTATGGGTAGCACTTACATATCAAAGGGGCTGAAAGGTGTGAAAATCATTTTGTTTTTATAAAACAATCAGTCTTCATGAGAAGAGAAGAGCAGAAGAAATATTCCAAAGGCTTTGTTTTATTTTACATTTGCCCTGTGACCTGGCTGATTACTTTTGATTTTCTTTTGTATAGGGCACACATTCTTAAAAGATCAATTACAATTCTTTCAAACAATTTTTCACTGATTCACAGAGAGGAACAGATTTGTTTTCTCTAGTACTTAGCATTTCTACAATCACACATAATGGACTAGAGCATGTGAGCAAATAACCATTTCTTAAAGGATAGTGGAATTATGAAAAAATAAGTATGAAAATCCTCTTAACATCTCATCCAAGAGATAGCTCTAGAGCTGAGATGGGAGTCGGGGCAAATGTCCGCCAGTGAGGTCGTAGCACTATGCAACACTAAATAACAAATGGGTCTGTATCTCTTCTTTATTCCATTATCAAAGGTAAACAACCATCTAGGACACCCATTATTATACTCCTAAAATCAAAATGAGCACTCATATTTCATATGGAATATCAAGTAATGCTCCTTAGCAGTTCTTTGTTACCTCTCCTTATTTATTCTGCTTTGTACTATACATACTTCTACTACATCTCTTACTGCATCTTAAAGCTGCTTCAAGGGCAGGAATTGTATTTTGTTTACACAGTGTCTTGTATCATCTTTGAGACCTTCTAACTCCTATAGTAGCTTCATAGTTATCTACTAAAGCAATAAATATTATTTCTGCAAAGATACTGATTTTCCCATTACGTGAAAGGTGCAATGCAATTCCAATTACCATCACAAAGCGATTTGAAGGAAACCTGATAAAGTTTTCTACAGTTTATAACAGAACAGCATATATGGTATCCATTTATATGGAGGATCAGGCAGTGAGGGAAGGCGGCAGCAGGCAGGAAGATGGAGGCATAGAGTCCAGAGAACCAAACCTCCAACTCTTAACATTGATCATCCCAAGGTGTGGGATAAAAGTTCTCACGGGGAGAACTTTTCCTCTCCCTATATAAGGAAGACATCACCAGAATAAGCGTATTTTAAGATAAAAATTCACCTATAAGAGTAAAACAGTAAAAATAACCAAAGAAATAGTGAAAAAGAATAATGAAGACAATATCTGGCAACACAGGAAAAAATACATGTATAAAGCAAGACCATGGTAAAGATCCTAGGCTCTGGAGCCAGACCACCCACATTCAAATCCCAGTCCTGTAACTAACATAACTGTGCGGGCTTGGAAAACTCACTTGCCTTTACATGCCTCATTTTCCTAATTCATAAAAGGAGGATAATAATAGTACCTACACCTCACAGAGTTGTGCACAGTACATGAGATATTCTGTATAAAATACTCAGACTGATGTCTAGTATACCTAAGTGCTCAATACGTGTTATCTGTTAAAATATAATTTGTGCCATAGCCAAAATACAAAAGAAACTTGTGTAATCGACTGATGTTTCCCAAAACGCTAATTAAATCAATAACAAATTTCATTTCCCAACTGTCAACCTGGCCACATTATTATTTATACTAAATGAAACTACCCCAAACTGCCAAGAATGCAGTGAAATGGGCTCTTTCAGGCAACAGTGTTTGGGGGTGTAACGTACAACTTTTGGCAAGAGGTATCAAGGAGTTTAGAAGTTTCCATACTCTTTATCCAAGTAATATTATTTTCATCATAAGCTATATCAAGATGGGTATAAGGAGTTATTTATAAAAGAAAAAACTGGAAACAGTCCAATGCCTCAATAAAAGAGAGCAAACAATTTTATCTTGGCAGCAATTAATATCTTTTTTTTAACATCTTTATTGGAGTATAATTGCTTGACAACGGTGTGTTTGTTTCTGCTTTATAACAAAGTGAATCAGCTCTACGTATACATATATCCCCATATCCCCTCCCTCTTGCATCTCCCTCCCACCCTCCCTACCCCACCCCTCTAGGTGGTCACAAAGCACCGAGCTGATCTCCCTGTGCTATGCGGCTGCTTCCCACTAGCTATCTATTTTACATTTGGTAGTGTATATAAGTCCATGCCGCTCTCTCACTTCGTCCCAGCTTATCTTTTAAAGTATGTTCTAAAAACGGAAAATGCTCATCTTAAGATTAAAAAATAAAAATAATCATATTAAACAGGTTAGTTCTAATTACCTGCTAAGTCCAGCAAAACCTCTGGCATATGGTAGATGTTCAATAAATATTTGCTGACTGTATGAATAAATATTATTCTTCTCATATATTTGGGTCCTGTAGCCTAGCTCTCTTTTAAAATATATGTATTTAGAAATATTAACAAAAAAAGGATTTTTTTTTTAATGTTTCGAAGTTCCAGATGCTTGCTACCCCTAGAATATGGGCAACCCCAAATTCTAATCAGGGATTGCACCAATGTTTGCAACAGAGGTTTTACCTATATCCGTTTAGCTCTAAGAGTTCTCTAGCCAGATTTGGTAATGAATTCAGTTGATTTTTATCCTTAAGTACCATTTCAGAGATAGTATCTCTATTAAAAAGTAGTAACTCTCACATTGATAAGTAGTTTAATTAAAGAAACTAATATTTAAAGGAACTTTCTATCCTTTAGTAAATCCTAAAGATGTGACTAGCTGACATGTATCTCAAAAGTTTGATTTAAAAATATTAGATTGTTTTTGTCCTATACCTACTTTTCTTCTTGTACGATAACTAACTCACACCCTAAGAGAATTCTGAATGTATTCTGAGAAACCAAATGTTGGTTACCATGTAAAAATGATTTTCCTAAACTATGACACCAATAACTAACGTTTATTGAATGCCATAATAATAAACATTTTACATGAATCTCCTTTAATCAATTAATGGACAAATTCTCAGCTGTATCCTTAACTCAGTGGCTGGCTAGACACTTCTCTGGTTTAGTCACTGATTTTTAAACTGTGTTCAACCGGCACTAAAGGCCATGGCTCCCGAACCTGGCTGGAAATCAGAATCAGCTAGGGCTGCTTTCAAAAACACAAATTCTCAAAGCCTACTAAGGTCTACTGAATTTGGATCTCTAAATTTTTTTTTTAATGCAAGCTTAATATGATGGTAATACAATCATGATGATAACATAACCCAAACAACCAACGGTGTTTGGGAACTGCTGCCCTAAAAAAGTTCCATGGTGACCTTAGAGACCACCCAGAGTGTAACCCCACATGCTGCCCCAAAATGTTCACCAACCAAAGCAGCCCCACTTTTGTCTGTTTTATATAATGGGGGGTCCAAGTCAGATTTGGGCTTGGAGAAGGAGTAAAATGAGTTCTGTTACTTTCTCTTTTTAACCAGTTTACTACCAGATATCATCCGCTATAGCTTTAGATCAGTAAACAGTGCTTCTGATTGACTTTTAATCACTCCTTGTTTGTCTCCCTTCTCCATGATAAAAAAAAAAAGGAACACAGGGGGCTTCCCTGGTGGCGCAGTGGTTGAGAGTCCGCCTGCCGATGCAGGGGACACGGGTTCGTGCCCCGGTCCGGGAAGATCCCACATGCCGCGGAGCGGCTGGGCCCGTGAGCCGTGACCACTGGGCCTGCGCGTCCGGAGCCTGTGCTCCGCAACGGGAGAGGCCACAACAGTGAGAGGCCCGCGTACCGCAAAAAAAAAAAAAAAAAAAAAATTAAAAATGTGAAAAGCAGATCTTAAAGAGATATACCTTCTTTCCCATTTTCATTGCAACATTATTCACAATAGCCAAGATATGAAAATAACCTAAGTATCCACCAAGAAATGAATAAATAGATAAATAAAGAAGATGTGGTATGTATATATATGTATATATAGATATATATACACAATGGAGTATTATTCAGCCATGAGAAAGAAGGAAATCCTGTCATTTGTGACAACATAGAATTTGAGGGCATTATGCCAGGTGGAATAAGTCAGACAGAAAGACAGATACTGTATGATATCACTTATATGCGAAATCTAAAAAGCTCATAGAAACTGAGCCTAGAATGGTGGTTACCAGGAGCTTAAGGAGTGGGGAAAATGGGGAGGTACTGGTCAAAGGGTACAAACTGCCAGTTATAAGACAAATAAGTTATGAGGATCTAATGCACAACATGGTAATTATAGTTAAAAAAACTGTATTACATACTTGAAAATTGCTACAACAACAGATCTTAAATGTTCTCACCACAAAAAAGAAATGGTAATTATGAGAAGTGAAAGAGATGTCAGCTAACACTACAGCAGTAACCACTTTGCAATATATAAGTGCATCAAATCAACAAGTTGTACACCTTAAACTTACATAATGTCATGTCAAATTATATCTCAATAAATCTGGAAAAAAAACTAAAGTGTACATACATGTGTGTGCATGTGCGTATATATATACATGCACTCATTATTCTAATTATATGTGTGTGTTTGTATATATAATACATACACTCCTAATTGTTCTAAAACATTTTCTTCACTATGAAAAAGTTAATAGGACTTCTATATTAATATCTATATATGTACATATATGTGCATATATGTGTATATATGTATACATTGCATGTATATATACATATATGCATATACTATATATACATACATGCATATATATACATGCACTCCTAATTATTCTAAAACATTTTCTTCATTACGAAAAAGTTAATAAGAGTTCTATATTAATCTGTTATTTCAATTATTATAACATTTGCTGAATGAATAAATAATATAGCAAAGCTATAAAAAATGGATTACAAAAGAGAAAGAAAAAGTTTAATGTTATTGAGGAAGCAACTTTATGCTTTAATACTAATAAATATTTTTAAATGTAGGAATATGAAACTTGAAGCTAAGCTTTGTTATAAGAATACAACAACCTTAAGAGTGTATAAAATTACAAAAAGTATTAGCAAGGATTAAGAGAAAAAGAAAATTATCGAAGAAACAAAATACAGAGTGAATCAAGGAGACCTGGTAATTTTTAGATTATAAACTGATAATACATCTGTTAATTTTAGAAGTGTCCAACACCATTAAAGACAAGGTGGCAGGCAGCAAGCATACCAAAAAGCACAATATTATTAAGAAAAAATACTTCCAGATTTAAATTTGGTATAGATTCATGTCAAACTAACATAACTCTGAAACCAAAAATTAAGCAGAATGAGAGTTATAATTGTAGTACACAGCTAAGAATACTAACAAAACAAAAACTATATGATATATGAAACATGCTTATTTTGCTGCTCAAGTCACTCCCAGGAGTACAAACCTTCTCTAACAACAAAGCAATATTCTTCAAGCATTCGGGTTATTAGTCAATTTTTTAAGAAATCTAACTTACCGCGTACCATCTGCTTTCCAGCTTACTTTATATGGCTTCTGCTCCAAAAGTTTAATATTTTGCTTGTCCATGGAAATAGGCTGTGCTCCAGGGAATCCAGACCTTAAAGAAGAACACTATATTACTATTATGGCTGGTGTCCATACAAAGCAATACATGCCTTAAACCAAGCTCACCTGAATCACACATTTAGCACAATGTTTTCCCTATCATGAGATTAATGTCAATTGGAATAATATCAGCTTTCACAAAAATGCTACCAAAAGGTTATCATTTTCTGGACATTTTAGAACTCAAGTTAACAGGATCATAATTGCCACTGCAAACTATGACTATCGGACTAATTTTTAAATATTAATACACATGATCTAAACAGTAAAGCACATACTGTTTACAAGTCTTTGTATATCTACAAGTCTTTTACTTCAGGAAGAAGTTTAAATCTTGCCTTGACTATCTTACATTGCTCTAGACCCCATATTCCTCCATCACGACACTGCCAGCTTGGCATAACTTTGCAGGGTTAGCAAGTTTCTCCTCAAAAGATACCCAGAAGCGACAGAACAGGAGAAATTCAGGTCGAGATTAAAGTACACTGACAAGGGTTTAACAGAATACTAAAACTGATAGCACTTCATCATTTACATTTTTTAGTTAAAATTATTTCTAGTTTATTGATCTGTATGTATACCAGTCCAAAAGTTCTTTATATTAGGAATTTTTAACAATAATCCTGTTTCATCATGTTCCAGCTGTATTACAATTTTCTGCCACAGATAGCAATGATCAACAGAAATGACCATAGACCAAGACCTGAGAGCAACGAGCAGTGAACTCTCTCTTGAATCCTCTCCCATGAAATGTCTGACAAATATCTTCAAGTCATGGTAAGGGGCAGAACATATTTAAAGCTGATTCTCCCAGGTTTCTGATGACAGAAAAACTGGAAAATGAGGCACATTCAAGTTTCACCTCTTCTCTCTTAATAAAATGATAAGGGCAACTAAAACATTAATCAGCAACAGTGGGACTTCCCTTGTGGGGCGGTGGTTAAGAATCCACCTGCCAATGCAGTGGACACGGGTTCGAGCCCTGATCCCACATGCCGCGGAGCAACTAAGCCCGTGCACCACAGCTACTAAGCCTGCGCCTACAGCTACTAAGCCTGAGCTCTAGAGCCCACAAGCCAAAACTACTGAGCCTGCATGCCACAACTTCTGAAGCCCGTGCTCCGCAACAAGAAGCCACCACAATGAGAAGCCCGCACGCCACAACGAAGAGCCCCCACTCGCTGCAAGTAGAGAGAGCCTGCGCACAGCAACAAAGACCCAATGTAGCCAAAAAATAACAATAATATATATTTTTTAATAATAATAAAAAAATCAGCAACAGTAGAATCAATCTCACAAAACAAATACCAGAAAGTGACAACAGTAGTTTTCTATTCCATTAGGAAGACATGTGAGTCATCTAATTTTGACTCAAAAGTCTGGTTATTACACTGTTTATCTTGAGAAAAATCTGATAAACTCTTGCTTAACATGTTTTTAAGAACTCTATGTAAACACAGAAACTTCAAGGAGCAAAGAAGCTATGACACTGTTTGCATTAATGTTAAGTATTGCAGAATAAGAATAAATTTTATTTAGCACTTTAATTAATATTGAAAATGTTTATTACCCTTCCCAGCCACAGAATTGATGACACTTCTGTTGTACCTCTCCTAACTTTGGTTGAGTTGTTACTTGAGTTACACCTTTAACAGTTACGCCTTCCAAAAAAATAGCACCCTGAAAATAAAAGGAAAAGAAAAATACATTAGAGTTCAAATCCATTTACAAAGACCAGACTGAAAGATACATTTATTTTCAGAAATCTGAGCAAATACATGCAACAAATGGTCTGCTACAGGAGGTTCTACAAACTCCCCTGGGATTGTACACTAGTTTTCCTTAATCCAGCATATGATTTTCAATGTACATATACAGGCCAGTGTCTATATCATGCTGTCAAAGCATCCATGGGTACTACTCAGTAATCATAACAGCAATAATATCTTACCTACCATTTACTCAGAGCCAGGCAAAGTATGTGGCATTTTACAAACAGTTTCTCTAATCCTTATAACAATTCTGAAAAGTACATGCATTATATTTATTTCACAAATGACTAAATGAGGCATAAAGATTTTATGTAATTTATTCAAGTGGTAAAAACAGAATTTGAACTGAGGTCTATACTATACCATTCACCAATGATTCTCCATTCACCAATGAGTCTCATTTGGGGAAGGGGGTGAGAAGTTTTGTCATTGATGGAGTTTGGATTTTGAGATAAAAACCTACAATATGTACCTTTGTAAACTAGAATAAGAGTATAACAGTGGACAAAACAGCTAAGCTACAGTCATTGGATGTATCAACATAAAAACTAAATATTACTCATCACTGAATTTTTAATCTAAATTCTTTAACTCGGAACTACATTAAATGTCTTATTGTATTTCACCCATTTCACAGCAAGTATATTTTTAGAATATCACAGAGAAGTGAAGCAGATGGAGAATTTATATATCAAATAATAAAGAACACCCCTGGAAATTTTAAAGACTAAAAAAATAGTCTTGATTCAATTACTTTGAGACCCATAAGAGGGTTGGCATCAGTCTCAAGAAATATCTATAAAACAACTCTAGCTGTTAACGTAATTCGGGAATAAAAAATAGGGTCTGCAAGCTACAATGATGAACATTCTGGCAAAGATCTGGCAAACTGAACTAGCTGGGAAGGAAAAAAAAAAAAAGAACACAATACTTAGTCCACATACATCCCTGTCAAATTTAGAAGAGTCCTAAAGTCAATCCAGCAGACTATTTTTTGCCCCTAATTCTGAATCATATTTTACAGTTATCTAAAATGTCATCTACCTTGTTTTCCTTAAAGAGAGGTTCCATAAGCCAAAGTATCAAAGAATACCATTCCTCTCCTATTACACCATAACCTCTCTTTATCAGCCAATGAAATTCCTGTTTTAGAACCATTTCTACCATTAAATATAATAACTAAAGAAAATTTTCAAAGGAAAGCTTAACCAGGTGGATAAGTTTTTTTAACATATTTAGTAACTGAGATACTCATAACTTCAATATCCTGATGAAATTACATCTTGTATATACTAATTAAAAAAAGAAAGCGTTATCTTTATTCTGAAGGTACTAATAGCACAGAATTTTTTTTAAGTTTTACCAATAACCTTCCCTGTAAACTCAACCTTTTTCATGAACACTCTGTACCCCATGTCTTAACTAGAAGCTAGCTCTGCACCAAGAAGACCACTCACTTTTCTCTTAAGTGAAAGCTACTCATTCTCCTACTGCCCAAGTCCCATGGTAGTAGTGTAAACAATTCTCTTATATCCTCACTGCTTTCCCGGCCTCTTTCAAAAGTTCCTCTTCCATTCAGACTCATTCAGCTACATCACTCAGCTAGATGTCAGGTAGAGCAAACATCCACTGTGGTTGGTTGCACAACGGCTCTCTTTGTGGATGGGATGCCTTCCCCACCCACAAGCCATATTACATGACATGAAAGATAACATGCCACTCCAGCCAAAGTTGATGGGAGCATGAGTGAAACCCTAACTCTATCTGAACCTATCAGGTTCTCTCTTCTGGTAACCTGGAATTTGGACCCAGAAAATCTCCGCATGTGGCGAAAATTATAACACATAAGCTTAGACATAGGACATTAAATATCCCTCGTAAACAAAGAATCAGAAATCTCCCAGGTAAACAAGGAATCAGCTATATTCCTGCGCTTGAGCTGCACCCATTTACTCATAGTAAATTCCTCTTATTACTTAAGCTAGTTTGAGTTAGTTTCTGTTACTTGCAACCAGATAATCTAAATTAATAAAATGCTCTCTCCTTCATATATTGACCTCTGGTCACTTCCGCACATTCATCAAAACCATCAGTATTTCTCACCATGCTAACTTCTGTCATTATATTGGTAACATTAACATCCATTGAGACAATCTGACCCATCATACAACCTAAGCTTCACAGTTCTGTAATTTCTTTTTTTTTTTTTTTGCGGTACGCGGGTCTCCCTCTGTTGTGGCCTCTCCCGTTGCGGAGCACAGGCTCCGGACGCACAGGCTCAGCGGCCATGGCTCACGGGCCCAGGCGCTCCGCGGCATGTGGGATCCTCCCAGACCGGGGCACGAACCCACGTCCCCTGCAATGGCAGGTGGACTCTCAACCACTGCGCCACCAGGGAAGCCCTGTAATTTCTTTTTTAATGATCCTCTCATCTGTGCTTAACTTGAACAGCCTGCTCCATGGCCATATCATCCTCATTCCAGACTGCTCCACCTTTTGATTCATCAACTCAACTTACATTGACTGGGTACCCACAACATTCTAAACCAATATGCTCTTCTGACCTCTTTCATTAAACAGCTTAACTCTTTTACTCTCACTAAGCTCACTTTTCAATTTCACCAAGACTAACAATCCTTCACTCCTCCCTTTCCAGTCTAACAGCTCCCCCATCCTGACCTTACTTCCTATTCAACCTAGATCCTATCACTGATTACTTCAATTACCCTTCACCTGATATCCTCTGTACTCTTTACCCTCTGATCCTTCCATCACACCCATACTAAATATAGCCGACCTTGTATCAACCCACCATTAATCTCCACTTCCACACACAGGCAGCTGAAATTTACTGAGGAAAAATCACAACCTCAGGGCTAAGGATGAGATTTCCCTCCTCTTGCTGAAGACCTATTTCTCTATCTGCTCTTGAACTTCATTCCCTTTAATCTCCTCAGAAATTGCTGTATCATTAATTCCTCTAACATTTCATTTATTTTCAACTTCACTGATTCCACTAGCTCCTTATCCTCAAGTAATAGATATGCGTGAGTTTATTCCATACTAAAAAGCCTTTTCTGAATATGTCTGCATCAAGCAATCACCCTTAGTTACCCTTTTTGCTCATAACCAAACTACTTGAATAGTCTGTACCAGTGTGCAGGTAAGAGTTAACATAATAGGACTGCTTGCAAGGTTGGCCCCTGGATGGCATCTGGGAACATGACTCCCAGTGTTCTCAGTCAGCTGATAAGGCTGGTTCATCATGCCTAAACTATTTGTACAGGCAATAGTTTACGCTGAACAAATGTTTTCCTTCTGGGATTCTGGAATATTGATACACGCTAGGCACAAGCTGCCTACATGACCAACCATGAATAAAAACCTTGGGCACTGAGACTCTAACGAGCTTTCCTAGACAGAAACATCACACATGCGCTGATGCATTTCCATTGCTGTGGGAAGAGTGAGCTCTGTACGACCCCTCGTGGGAAGGAGAGAGCATAAGGAAGCCTGCACGTGGACTCTTCGAAACTCCACTTGTCTTTGTCACTTATGATCCAGCAGGATATCCTTAGTATACCGCTGCGTTAAATCTTAGCTGTGGGTACAACTATATGCTGAATCCTAGAGAATCTCCAAAAGCAGAGGTGGTAATGAGGACCCCTAACACAACTGTGTCCTTTTTCTCACCTCCCATCAGCTGCTTAAAATCACTAGTCTGACCTGGCCCTGCTGTACCACAGAAAATTATCCTCAGATGGACACTTCATATCCTTACTGTATTCATCCCCTCTATGACTTTTCATACTATTAAATCATCCATATAGATCACTACAAAACTCTAAACTATTTTTCATATTTCTTTGTCTTCTTGTGCTACATCCAGGAAGAATTTCTTAGCTAGATCTTCCAGCTTGATAATTTCCTCCACAGCTAACTTCAGTCTGCTATCCAACCCACCTACTGACATTTTTCTTTATTATTATCATTTCTAAGGTCTCTAACTGGTTCTTCTTCATAATAGCTTGCCATTATTTTATGGATTGATATCCTCTCTTGTCTTCTAAAGAAATGTTCTGTTTGCTTTTTATAAACTATTCTCTTCGGTGCTAGCCAAAAAGAATGAGGTAGTTCTGTATGTACTAGGAAAAGAGAAAACTTCACTTCTTACCCTATATACTTCTAGATGTTCACATTTTTATTTTACAAAGAAAATTGATCTGTATGTCACTTGTGTACACTTTTAAAGAGACAGATAGGTAAGTAATTGTGGAGAAATTCTTTTAAGATAACAAAAATGCCAGTGGTAGGGTAAAAGTTGAAGGATTATTTGTTTTCAAATTTTCTTTAATGTCAGTATATTATTTTCATAAATAAAAACATATTTAATAATTTTAGTATTTACTAGTTATGATTTGAAAAGAGGAGAAACCTACCAAAATGCATAAAGCTTCAGAATTTTCTTTTTTCATAACTCTACCTTTGGAAGTATAAGCTCAAATATTCTTGAAAATTACCATTGCATTGTCAGTCAGAAATTAAATCTAACTACTTTCTCCAAAAACAAAGAAGGTAAGCATTCTGCTTTTGGCAATGGCAGACTAGTTTATTTAGACAAATTTTGCAGCCATGAGAAATGCCAGATAAAAATGTTAAAAGCACCTGTTTTACGATATCAGAGAATTAGAAAGGCAGTAAGGACCTGAAGGGCCAAGAACTCAGAAGGAAGGGAAGCCCTGAGAGATGAGACAGACATCTGGCATAGCTTTTCTCCTCTAGGATTTTCCTCTAAAGGTACTGTTTCCAAAATGGTAGCTGAGAGGCTACAAAACTGAACAGAACTTTCAGCATTTATCACAAGAATGGGAAAACAAAAATTGGAGTTCAGGTCACCATGGAGAGGGGTCCTGCTTAATGCTCCAGGATTTCAGTTAGAATTCCCAAGGGGCCACACTACAAAACTGGGGTGAATCAAAAACAGACCAGCCCCCCAAAACTAAAGCCTAGCTTCTAAACAGTTCAATTCTTGACTGAGTTAAGATGTTCTATTCCTAATCCTGTGTAGGAGCAAAGGTAAATCTTCTCTGAAGGAAGAAAACAGCATGCAGAACCTTAAATTATTTCCACAATTTTTCATACATAATGTCTAGTAAGCAGAAATACCCAGGTATTTAAAACAAAAACAAAACAAAACAAAACCTACAGTTGACTAGAAATCAAATGAATACAAGAAGAAAAACTAAAAAAAGGATCCAGAGGGTATGCACATACTAGAGTTATCTGACATAGGCTTTAAAATAGGCTTAATAGGGAGTCCCTAGCAGTCTGGTGGTTAGGACTCGGTGTTTTCACTGCCATGGCCAAGGTTCAATCTCTGGTCAGAGAACTAAGATCCCACAAGCCACATGGCCAAAAGATTTAAAAATAAAACAAAATAAAATAGCCTTAATAAATTCAAAAACCTAAATGACAAGATGCAGAATTCCAGCAGAGAACTGAAAGTTACTTTAATACTCAAACTGAAATTCCAGAAGTGAAAGTAAAATAACTGAAATTAAGTACTCAGTGGATGATTTTAACAGCAGCTTAGACAAAGCTACAGAGAGAATTAATACACTGGAAGATAGGTCAGAAAAAAAATAACCAGACTGAAAAAAATGAAACAAAAAAGTGGAGAATATAGAAAAGAACATATGAGACATTTTAAAAAATAATAATACTTAAAAGGTCTATTGAGTAGAAGGAGAAAGGAGAAAGAATGAATCTAAAACAATATTTGAAGAGATAATGGTCAAGAATTGTCTAAAACTGATTTAAAAATCTAATCATAACTTCAAGAATCACTGTAAGTAGGAAGCAGGAAAAATACAAAGAAAACCACAGGTAGAAACATCATAGTAAAACTGTTGAAAATCAAAACCAAAAAGAAATTCTCTTCAAAGAAGTAACTTCTCAACAGAAATGAATTATGGAATAATATCTTCAACATATCAACCCAGAATTCTAGAATCTGGATTTTGAAGAACAACTGTTCTTAAAATCATGGGGTATATAAAGACATTTTCACACAAATGCTGAAACAATGTGTCACAGCAGATCCACATTAAAGAAAATACTGAAGAGAGTGCTTCAGTTAGAAGGAAAACTATGCAAATGGAACCACAAAAATACACAAAGAAATGAAGAGCACCAGAAAGGATAAATATGTGGGTATAGCTAATGAATATTAACCATATAATGATGATGATGATGATGATGTCTTATGGGATTTAAAGTATAGAGAGAATCAAAATACACAATACCAAAAGGGCAGTAAGAGATGAATGGACTCAAAAGTTCTTGGATTCTTGCATTATCTATAAAGTGGCAAAAGTACTAACATTTACCAGACTTCAACAGTCAAAGATGCATACTGAAATAACCACTAAAAAAACAGTAAAGGAATGTATAACAAGCATGGGTTGGGGTGACAGAAGGGTAAAAATAATTAAGCATAAAGAAGGCAAGAGGACTTCCCTGGTGGTGCAGTGGTTAAGAATCTGCCTGCCAATGCAGGGGACACGGGTTCAATCCCTGGTCCAGGAAGATCCCACATGCCGCTGAGCAACTAAGCCTGTGAGCCGCAACTACTGAGCCTGCGCTCTAGAGCCGGCGAGCCACAACTACTGAAGCTCGTGCGCCTAGAGCCCGTGTTCCGCAACAAGAGAAGCCACCACAATAAGAGGCCTGCGCACAGCAATGAAGACCCAATGACGAAGACCCAACGCAGGCAAAAATTAATTAATTAATTTTTTTTTTAAGGCAAGAAAGGAAGATAAAAAGGACCATACCACAAGTGGGATAAACAAAATCAAACAAAAAAAAACAAATAGTGAGATAGTAAGTTTAAATTATATCAGTAAAATAAATGTACATAGACTAAATATTCCAATAAGGCAAAAACTGATGACTAGGTAAACAAAACCCAGCAACATGATGCTTATAAGAGTCATACCTTAAATAAAGGATTAATAAAGGCTGAAAGTAAAAAGATAGATACAAGGTCTTCCATACAAACACTATCCAAAACAACACTTGTACTACCATATAAATAACAGATCTTTTACAATGCTAAAAGTTAAGACATTGTAAAGATAAAATTATCTTTTATACATATTTGTATAAACCAAATATCACCTCAAAATATATAAAGCAGGGCTTCCCTGGTGGCGCAGTGGTTGGGAGTCCGCCTACCGATGCAAGGGACACGGGTTCGTGCCCCGGTCCGGGAAGATTGCACATGCCGCGGAGCGGCTGGGCCCGTGAGCCATGGTCACTGAGCCTGCGCGTCCGGAGCCTGTGCTCCGCAACGGGAGAGGCCACAACAGTGAGAGGCCCGCGTACACCAAAAAAAAAAAAAAAAAAAGTATATATATATATATATATATATATATATATATATATATATATATATATAAAGCAAAATCTAACAGAACTACAAGGAGAAATAGGTAAATCCACAATCACAGTGGGGAATTTTTAAACACCCCTCTTAGTAACTGACAAAACAAACCAGGAGAAACTAGGTTTGGGATTTTATTTTATATGTCATTTATTCCCCTAAAGAAACATGCTCTTCTTAGCTAGTTTCCTTTTAATGCTGCTGGAGCTCATTTGCAATTATAGGGATTTAATGGTGCTTAAGTTTATAAAATAAATGTCATTTTTAAGATACCTTCTGATGGCAAAGAAAAATAAATGCCGCAAACTTGACCCTATTTTGTAAAAACAGTAATGTTTGTTTTAAACTCTTTTACACATTCAAATACTAGATCATAATTCAAAAATACATTAAGCGTATGCTCATGATTAATGTTATTCTTAAAAAATACAGTTGAATTCCCTCACAGAAGTGATAAGAGGGTAATCATCTATATGTCATATTATGCTATTAGACTTTCTTTAGAATGTGATTCTTATTTTTCTAGGTATGTGATTCAGTAATTTCAGATATCTAAGTCCAGAAAATGAGTTAGAGTAAAAAACTAGTCCAGAAAATGAGTTAGAGTAAAAAACTAAGTTATTTTTGAAATTATTTCTATGTTTCAAAACAATTTACACTTTCAGTAGCCACTGAGTCTTGAAGTTTGAAATGTGCAAATACATATTAAAACAATGTTTTTCGAACAAGAGACTTTTTTTTTAAGCCCTAAATAACTGTATTTTATTATTTACATAAAACAAGGAATTTTCTTCCTTGCCTGTCAGTCAATGCATACTAATAAATGAGTTGTGGGATTTACTGCTCAACCATGATATCTCACACACCTTAATTATTACCTTTATGAACAATTAATTACCGCCACACTTTCCCTGATTTTACCCTTTGGCCTACACCATCTACTTGTGTATGTACAAGTACAACCAGCAATCTTCTTCTCAACATCTCTCCTGTCCTCCCGAGAAAAGAAGGTAATGCCTAATGTTTTTTCTTAGGCCTTTTATTTCTAGAAGATTAACAGGAGTTGGCTATAGAATAAATAAGAATCTTCTGAGTTCAACTTTACAGAAAAATATGAAAACACCACCCATGGAAAGGAGCAGAATTCATATGCAAAGTTATTTTAACTATGGGACAATTTTGTAAAGCATCAGTAAAAATTTTCACTCCATATTTAGTTAGAATCTCACAACAGTTTGCAAAGAAACAATAAATTCTCAATCTAACATCTAAGAGTTCTTTGGTTTACCTAAGAAACAAAAACAGGATGAATTTATATAACTGAAACTTTTCTTATAGAAAAGGCAAAGATCCATGGCTATTAAGAGTCTTTGGAAATAACCAGAATGAAATAATCTAACAAATCTAGCTAAACAAACATAGTTAACATTCCATTTGCATAAGTCTCAATGAAGCTGTAGAAGAAAAGGTAAAGACTATAATAGTATTTTTAAACATTACCAGTTTTAAACGTTCTTTTCTCCTTTTGCCAAAGGAGGCACTTGACCCAGGTTCTGATTCCTTTTTTCCATCCTCGTCCTCATCTTCGTCTTCATCATCCTCAAAACACCAATCTGGCAATAGAGGTGGGGGTGGTGCTTCCTCTATATCACCATAGCGACGAAAAAGTTCTTTCAAATAATCACCCTTATAAATTCCTGGTGGTCTGGCTTGAGCAAAAGTAGCAACTGCTGCTTCAATACTATGGAAAATAAACATCATGCAATTTCCTCACTACTCTCCATTTATGCAGATTTATCAAAATTCACTTGTTACATTTAAGGCAATTATACAAAGCATAATAGAGGTTTTCTAAAATGGACAAATCACAGTCCCCACGCTCAAGGCATTCAATCTATTAAGAGACAAATTCATTCTGAAACATTTTTAACATAAGTACATGGGAATTTCCAAAACTCTAGAGGTAAACTGCAATGAGTGTATAGACGATACTGGGTACAGTCTGTAAGGAATTTAAGTAAACCCTTGAAGTTTGAGGTCTGACTCTCAGCGAAAACATCAAAGAAATGTGAATAGCAATATGAAAAGAGAGTAAAAGCATGCTGGTTCTTCAGGAACTTTCAACACACCCAGGCATTAAGAGTACAGGTCATCAGAGAGAGGCTAAGCATAGGCTGAGTCTGACATAGGAGTCTGTATCGTGTAGCATTACTGTGTAGAGCATCTGAAAGGCCAGAAAGGCAGGGCTAGAAGTGCATGCAGTAGAGAACCCCCAAGGATGAATGAACAGGAAAACATACAATCACATGTGTACTTCAGCTGATTATATTCAGAGAAGGATCTACTGCGTGAAAGGCTTTGTAAACAAAAGTAAAGACCTTCAAAGTAAATGAGGAAATTCAGTTAGTAATATCCCATTCTCTAATCTCTCAGAATCTAAAAAGACACTTTACAAATAACAGCTGCTCAGAAAGACATGCTTATTGGTTTAAACAGAATAACTCTGTCCCCCAAAATACCTTTTCTGTATAGCATTTAAGTTTTTCCTAGTACTCAATAGGTATTTTTAAAAGGTACTATTAAAAATGAAAAGAAAAACAATAGTAACCTCCAAGGTGAAAACGTACACAAAATATTGGGAGAACTTGTCTCTGATAATTCTGTAAGATGTGAAAAAAAATCTGGAAAAGAAAATGCATGGTATATGGGATCCATAAGCACTCAAAAGTGCTACTTAGTAGAAAACACCAGGTAATGAATGGTGCTCGAAAGATTAACCAAATCTAAAATGAGAACCAATTGAGTCAATCATATTACTCATGACTTCACCAAAAACCTGGCAATATAAAATGCTATAACTGAAAAAGCAATAAAAAATTTTTATCAATTACTAAATATGTCATTATAACAAGAAACAAATACCTCCAATCCATTTTCTCCACCAAGAAGGCACATATGAGGAAACCAGTGCGATTGAAACCATGGGTACAATGAACACCTAAAAAATAAAACAATTTTGATTTAATAAATCACTTCAGAGGCTACGTTTTACTTTAAAACCCCAACCTGCAATCAAAACATTTCAATCATTTTATAAAATACATTTTTAAAGCTTGGCCTTCTTTTATAACTATTAAACCTGTCAGCTTAAATTGCTTAGAAAATAACTTATAGCACTAGCTATAAGTTTAAATATAACATATACTGATTTATTAGTTACAACTGTTTCTAAGGTCTAAAGTTTTATTTTAAAACTAAAAGATTCCAAGCATTTTAAATAAGGAGGTATTTCATCAAACACACAACTCTAAAGAACATAGGCGCACGCACACACACATGCACGCGAGACACTTCACTAGATACGGAAAATAACAAACTGACGGATACACGGTACAATAAAAACAAAGTTCTCTAGAAATCAACTGACTGTATCTTTACATTAGCTTGTAATCTTCCAAAATAAACTTTTAGAAGAAAAACCTGCTGAGAAAAAGACATTTATTTTTGTTAAGCTTTTTTTCAGGACATATTCAAGATCAGTGTGGTCCTGCCTCTATATTCTGAAATGCTGCAAATGAGTTTCATAAATTCTAAAACTGACTGCATTTTCAAGTCATTTTAACTACTTTGAAAAGTAATAAAGACAGCTTGGTGTACATTATTAAATGATCACGCTGTAGAGAACCCACTTCAATGGCAGCTCAATGTAAAGTAGAGACGGAGCATCAATGAAGCAAGAAAACTAGTAAGGAAGCCATCCCAGTAATTTATGGAAGAAACATTTAAGGTAGAATGTGCAATCTGAGGGGTGAATAACTGTCAACACTGAGAGTTTGGTTTCTGACTTGGGTGACTATTTGCGCAATGGCCCCCTTTACCAGGTAAGGAAGTACAGGCGTTTACATCAGTCTTTCGGGCAAGGCAATGAGTACAGCTGGACATGCTGAGTTTAAGGTTCTTATGAGACTTACAAATATTTGGAAATAAGGGTAAAGAGCTTCACAGAGAGATCTAGCTGGAGTTGTGGATTCAAGAATAATCAGCATATAGTCACTACAGAAGCAGTCTGTGGTGTGGGCAAAATCACTGAGAATGGGTAAGTATCAACAGAACAAGAGAAGATAATTAAGGATGGAATCTGAGGAAAACTAACCTTTCAAGAATAAGTTGGCGGATGGAAGGGCATAAAAAACGACTAAGAATGAACAATCATGGGGTCGAGAAAACAAAGAGTGCATGAACACTGGGTCATGTTCACCAGGAAAAGAAGAAGTTCCAAGACAGGAGTGTTCAACTGTTTAAATGTCACAAAATGATTAGAACTGAAAGTCACTATTTGTTTAAGACTGCAGAGGGAGGACTCCAGATCACAGTGATGTGAATGAAAATAAATGGATTCAAGTATCAATCTTTTGGAAAGTTGACTGGGAAGGAAAGGGGAATATAAAACAGAAAGGTGTGGGGGTTTTTTGGAGGTAGGGGTAATATTTTAATATAAGAGGCTTGGGTATATTTACAGGCTGAAAAGGACCTGGTTAAATCACAGAGACTGAAATAGAGAACAATGATATAACTGAAATGAAGTTTCTGAAAAGAGATAAAAAATAAAGAGATCAGCCTTGAACAGAAAAAGTTACCCCTTAGAAATAATTGCTATAATCATGAAACTCTATAAGTTCATCATCTCCAGTGCTTTGTTAAGAAAACGTGCCTCAAAAGTTACACAAAGATGTCAGCTGTAAATAGACATTTTTATTCAACATAAATCTTAACCCAACATGTAAATTTCCTTTCTACTTTATATTTGAGACCAATTTAAGCAACAAATACTCTAAAAATGTTTCTCATCTACACCACTACTATTTTTGCATCTAATTTTTACTCTAGCAAGATTAACTAAATATTTTTATGAACAGGAAATGTAAGAATAATTGCCAATTAAGTGATTAAGTCATGCCATGATATGCAATTTAAGAAAGTACCAGTGCTCATTATTCAACATAGTTTTGGAAGTTTTAGCCACAGCAATCAGAGAAGTAAAAGAAATAAAAGGAATTCAAATTGGAAAATAAGAAGTAAAGCTGTCACTGTTTGCAGATGACATGATACTGTAATACACAGAGAATCCTAAAGATGCTACCAAAAAACTACTAGAGCTAATCAATGAATTTGGTAAAGTAGAAGGATACAAAATTAATGCACAGAAATCACTTGCATTCCTATACACGAACAATGAAAAATCTGAAAGAGAAATTAAGGAAACACTCCCATTTACCATTGCAACAAAAAGAATACCTAGGAATAAACCTACCTAAGGAGACAAAAGACCTGTATGCAGAAAACTATAAGACACTGATGAAAGAAATTAAAAAGGATACAGAGAAATGGAGAGAGATACCATGTTTTTGGATTGGAAGAATCAACACTGTGAAAATGACTATATGATCCAAAGCAATCTACAGATTCAATGCAATCCCTCTCAAACTACCAATGGCATTTTTCACAGAACTAGAACAAAAAATTTCACAATTTGTATGGAAACACAAAAGACCCTGAATAGCCAAAGCAATCTTGAGAAAGTAAAACAGAGCTGGAGGAATCAGGTTCTCTGACTTCAGACTATACTACAAAGCTACAGTAATCAAGACAGTATGGTACTGGCACAAAAACAGAAATATAGATCAATGGATCAGGAAAGAAAACCCAAGGATAAACCCATGCCCATATGGTCACCTGATCTTTGATAAAGGAGGCAAGAATATACAATGGGCCACAACTACTAAGCCCGCAAGCCACAACTACTGAAGCCCACACACCTAAAGCCCATGTTCCACAACAAGAGAAGCCACTGCAATGAGAAGCCTGTGCACTGCAAAGAAGAGTCGCCCCTGCTCTCCGCAATTAGAGAAAGCCCACGCGCAGCAACAAAGACCCAATGCAGCCAAAAATAAATCAATCAACTAATATAAAAAAAGAACTTATTATGTGCCAAGTTATTATAAATATTTTTATTTAATCAAGAGAAATGTTTTTTACCAAAATACACGTGTGCTACTCAGGAAAATATATATTCACAAATCTGGCCCATGTATTTATAATTAGAAACACCTAAAGTAATTAGAGGCATTAGTTAAGCTACACATCTATTATATGTAGTCCACCATTTACCAAGAAATCAGCCATTTCTCTTTTAACACAAAACAGACTTTTTTATTTCTCCAGTCCACAAAATTCTTATCCTCAAGTTATTTCTGTACATGCAAACAAATGCACTATAGCTCCATAATCTCTTATTTGTAATTATAATTTCAAAAAAGCTCTAAAAAAGACTGATAGGGTACTATCAAAAGGATACAGAAATCAACTTGAAGGGGCTCCCATTGGCCTAGGATGGAGCAATTTGGGCATAAGAATAAATATTGACTGCAACTGATTTAAATACATCAACTATATAAAAATTCATGAGTTCATACAGATACTCCAAGAAAAGAAAGTAATCAGTCACCACTGGAGATTGGTAAGATACCAATTCATTATTCTGGAAATTAAGAAATAAGAGAATCAGACGCTTAACTTGCCTTTCCATTACAAACTGCATTTCAGGATAATCAAATTGTTGAGAATAGTTCTTTACTAAAGAAGAATTCCAGCTAATCCATGAAGAAATGAGAGAGAATCAGAAAACAATCACTGTTTTCCAACCCCTAATGAAATACTGGATGAAGGCAGCAACCATCAATGGATGATAAAATCATTAGGTAAAAGACAGATGAAAAAGTCTGTAACAGAGGAAACAAGATGGTGCCACCAGAACCCACTTAATCATCTTCGTACCCCTAAAAGCAGGACCATCAGACATTATGTGCTTCCTGATGTGGTGTGAAAGGAACCATACAACGCCAACTATGAAGTATGCTTGCCAAAATATATAAGTACGCCTCTCGATTTAACTACCAGTTTACAGGACATACAGAAGACAAAGGAAAAAGTTAACTAATACTATGAGGAAGCACTCAGGTAGACCCAGATAATGCAATATTTTATAGGACAAATGATGTGGTTTCTTCCAGCAAACTGATAGCATTAAAAAAGAAAGTGAATCAGAGAGATTTAAGAGACATAACAACAAAATGCAACATGTGGACACTATTGGAAACTGGTTTGAAAATCTAACTTAAAAAGGCATTTTTTCTATAATTGAGGAAACCTGAAAATGGACTAGGCTTTAATGACCTTAAGGAATTTCTCATTATTCTGTTTGGTACAATTGCATGGTGATTATATAAAAACCAAAAATCCTTATCAGTTAGAGATGCATACTGAAACACTTTAAGTGAAATGACATGGTACCTGTGATCTAATTTAAAATACTCAGAAAAAAATCTGTTAGGGGGAAGAGAGGAAAAATGAAAAAAAAAAAAAAAAACAGCAAAATGATAATTATTGAAGCTGAATGATGGATACATGAGGTGTCATTTCACTATTCTCCCTATTTTTGGTATGACTGAAAATTTCTACAATAAAGAAAAATTAGGAGGTACTATCTCCAGGGGAGGTAACATATGGTAAGAATTGGAAACATATGACCCCCACGGGTTTCAGATAAGGGATTATGAAGCTGTAGTTCTTCCTAAACATCAGAAAACGTCTGAGGCTTCTGTGTTTCAAGAACTTTTCATTTCCACTAAGTCTACAGTATTATCCCACAACCAGGCTAACTGCATGAACTGACAGTAAAATGATGATTTAAAAAAAAGAGTAGCTTTGAAAATAAATCTGAGTCTAACTTTTGTCATGTCACAAATGTCTACTGTTGATCACAAGTATGCTTCAGCAAGAATGTGTGCAAGGCTGATGAAAATTCCATCTCTGATACTAACACAACTAAAATATTGTAAAAGCAGACCAATATTTTCTGATCCTAAGAACACAAACTTGATTCTTTATTCTTTTTGTTTGAAAAGGTGTTACCAGCAACCAGCTCTAAGACCAGTTTCTGTTGTTGTCTTCAGAATATTACAATAAATAATTGCCACTACAATGCTCCAAAACTGGACAGGCCCAAAGCAAATGCTTCCACTTCAATCCTCATGAAGAGAACCCCTACCAGTGATATAAAACAAATAATATATATTAACATATATTGTAGCACAGTTCTATAATTTTTTTTTAATAACCCATAAAACACTCAATTTAGAAAATTTCCCCATCAGTTCTTCTAAGAATACAACCGGACAATTTATAACAAGGGTTGACTTGGGAGTATTAATCTTCCTGAAATCAGGATATCTGATTCCAGATGTTAAGTGTTCTTGAAGTTCTTCTTGAATTCTTCTTTACCCCTATAATGGCTTCTCTCGGATGAAAAAAATTGTTTTTAATTGTTCAAATAAAGGTCTCAATGCTATTTTAAGCTGTTTATGTTCTGGTTGTATCCTAAATATGTGTGTATTTGTTACACATATTCATGTGAATGTGTAAATATATATACATATCACAATACCATGTCATATAGTCCCATATTATTGTTCTTCTGTTAAATAAATTGCATACTGTACAATATAAATGATCTGCTTCTATCAGAGGTTTAAGCTGTTTCCAGTTTTTTAATTACAAATGAAGATGTGATTAAATTTCTTTCTCATAAATCTTTATGTCCATCTCTGACTACTTCCTTTAAATAAATTCTTAAATGTGGCCTTGACAAGTCAAAGAGTGTGAACACTTTTAAGAATCTTGACAAATATCACCAAATTGGCCCTCCAGAGAGGGCGTACCAATTAACACTCAAATTAATAATGTATAAGTACATCCACTTTATCCAAAGCTTGACATTATGATTCTTTTTTAATCTTTGCCAATTTGATGGGGGAAGGTAACAACATATATTTTAATTTGTATCTCTTGTTAACAAGTACGAATGAAAATTTTTTTCATGTTTCTTGGCTATTTGTAATTCATTTCTTATAAATTTCATTTTCATTGTTTTCCATATTTTTCTATGGAGAAATGCCTCTTTTGCCTGTTGGATTATAAAATCTTTTTGTATATAAGAATATTAACTTTTATCTGTCATATATGCTTCAAATATTGCTCCCAATTAGTCAAATATCTTTTTGCTCTGTTTCTGTTGTGTTTTATAATACAGAATTTATTTTTCATTTTTATGTGGTCACTCTAGAAACCAGTGTAGCAAGTAATTAGAGATTTGGACTTTGAAGTAAGAAACCGGATTACAAACCTGGCTTAACCACTTATCAGATGTGTCACCATGGAAAAACTATACTTAATTTCTCTGAGATTCAGTTTTCTTATCTGTAAAATATGGATACTGCCACATATTACAGAGTTGTTATGAGGATTACATTCATTCATTCATTCATTCATTCATAGTTTCCCACCAAGTCTGCCAGGCAAATAATAAGCATTCATTAATCCCAGCTGTTACTATTACCATGAATAGATATTTTAATTTTTGACAGCAGTTTTCAAATTTAAGTGTACATAAAAATCACCTAAGACCCTTGTTTTAAAAACAATTAGATCCCTAGGCTTCATTCCCAGAGGTTTTGATCATACAAGTCCAGTACGGGGCCCTAAAGCATGCACTTCTAATAAACATCCTCAGGTGATTCCGACGCAGGCGGTCCAGGAATACGGCTTAAAAAATACCTGTTTATGGATTCTGCCTTTGACAATAAACTTGGAATACCCTTTCTTACCTCAGAGTTAAATAAGTACTCACCTATATTTCTCCTATATTATTATGGGTCCTTTCAAAAATATTTGATCCATCTAAAATATATTTTATTATACAGTCGGCTAATTGTCTCATAACCATCTGTTGAATAATCACACCTTCCCTCTCTGATGTGAAAAACATCTCTACCACTAGGAAACCACTGTAGTTTCCATTACTTTACCATACGCTTGGATAACTGGTAAGGAAAATCCCCTTGTTACTTTTTATCTTTCAAAATTTTCTTGCCCATAATTTCACCTGTTTGATTTGCCAAACAATTGTTTTCTGTACTCAATAAATACTGACTTAATGGAGGCAGTGGACTTAACAAATAGAAATTAACTTCATAGTAATTTTTCCAAAGTCTCATTGGGATTTTGCTTGGAATTACATTAAAAATTGGAAATTGGGCTTCCCTGGTGGCACAGTGATTGAGAGTCCGCCTGCTAATGCAGGGGACACGGGTTCGTGCCCCGGTCTGGGAAGATCCAACATGCCGCGGAGCGGCTAGGCCCATGAGCCATGGCCGCTGAGCCTGCGCGTCCGAAGCCTGTGCTCCACAACAGGAGAGGCCGCAGCAGTGGGAGGCCTGGGTACCGCAAAAAAAAAAAAAAAGTTAGTCTACTACTTTAGTAAATGCTTCTTGGTGATGATTTTAAAAAGAAAAAAAAACTTCCATATCAATTCACTTGTAAAAAAGAAAATGGAAACCCAATCACAAAGAAAATATTCAACATTGGTAAAGTGAAGCCAAACATACCTATAAGTTCAGGCGGGTTTCTTTCATTAAACCGCTCACATAGACGAATAAATGTCTCGGTATTCTCCGTTGTAGGGCATTCGCCATGTCTAGTAATACAAAAACATTTTTTTTTAAGAAGAGATTACAAATTTCAGCAGAAGGTTTAAATATTAAGGAATCTTAATACATGACTTACCCTTTACACTGAAGTTTTATATATTTGATTCCTTCTTTTTCTATGTCATTTCTGTCATAGAATCTTGAAGTATTTGTCAGGTCCACCAACAAGCCCATTTTAACCTTAAAAAAGAATGAAAGAAAAAAGGACAGATTTACTGGTAACTGAATTTGTACCGAATCGAACTGACTAAATGGCAGTATTCCAGGCCAGTTCATTCAACTACACTAAGGGAGATTTTAGGTTCACTCTGCCAATGAACTAATAATAATGAAAGTATCACTTATCCAAGTCTTATTCAAGACATAGAACTTAAGCACTAAATAAAATAAATTAACCCCCAAACTAATGATGAAACAAGAACATAAGCAAAACAGACTCCACTTCAACATTACAAAAGTGTACCTAAAAAAGCAAACACTGATGTAGTTTTCTGCATCTGTCACTCCACCTATGATTTACTAGACAAGAAGCCAGAACAGGGATATCATCTATCTGAAACACACCCCAACCAAAGCTCCAGGCACACAATAACCCAGCACTCCGAGCAGTCATTACTACAGCACATGTTACGCAGTTAAATTCTCAAGTGAGTACACAGGGCAAAAAGTGTGTACAGTCAAAATTCCCTTGTAAATCCCTTAAATAATCAATAAAGAATAGTACACATGGCCGTATTTGTGCATCTCATTGAAGACTTACTCCCATTCCTCAGCCAGTTTTTCTTCCTGTATTGGAACAAAAATCATTATTTCTTCTGTTGAGCAGTAACTGAAGTAGTTGGCTTGTGTTAGGGGGCCACAGGTTTGAAAAATCTTGAACAACCAGAATCATATGCAGCCTTGAAATATATGCACACTGGAACTGAGCCAAGTAAAAGAACAGTTAATCCAAACATCTTCCACCTCATTCTGAAGTATATACTCTCTGAGAAGAATGGCAAGAGAAACAACCTGTACTTTTTAAACTGTTATTTTTCTCTCTTTTGTTGTTACTGCTTTTATTGAGTACCTATTGTTGCGTTTGCCTAAAGGAGACTGGTCTACATAAGAATTCAACTCCGGGCTTCCCTCGTGGCGCAGTGGTTGAGAGTCTGCCTGCCGATGCAGGGGACACGGGTTCGAGCCCTGGTCCAGGAAGATCCCACATGCCGCGGAGCAACTAAGCCCACGCGCCACAACTACTGAGCCTGCGCTCTAGAGCCTGCAAGCCACAACTACTGAGCCCGTATGCCACAACTACTGAAGGCCGCGTGCCTAGAGCCTGTGCTCCACAACGAGAGAAGCCACTGCAATGAGAAGCCCACGTACCACAACAAAGAGTAGCCCCCGCTCGCCACAGCTAGAGAAAGCCCACGCACAGCAACAAAGACCCAATTCATCCCTAAATAAATAAATAAATAAATAAATTTAAAAAAAATAAAAAGCCACCTGTAGAACAAGAAAGGGATAAAGTATGTTAAATCAATATCAAAAATGTTTTGTTTCGGGCTTCCCCGGCGGCGCAGTGGTTGAGAGTCCGCCTGCCAATGCAGTGGACACGGGTTCGTACCCCAGTCCGGGAAGATCCCACATGCTGTGGAGCAGCTGGGCCCGTGAGCTATGGCCGCTGAGCCTGTGCATCCGGAGCCTGTGCTCCGCAACGGGAGAGGCCACAACAGTGAGAGGCCCACGTACCGCAAAAAAAAAAAAAAAATGTTTTGTTTCTTACCTTCAGACTCTTCAGATAATTTGAAAGCATACTGGGATGGAACCGATTTTCTTCAGCAACTTGACTGTCATATCTTGGTCCTAACATTGTCTTCAGAGGTAAAAATCTTCCTAAATAACATGAAGATAGGTAATAATTTTCAATAATGAAAATGTTCCAGGTTAAAACTCTATAATTAGCAATTCTCAAAATCACTTTCTAACAATGTTTTAAATGGAATTTAAAAGAGTATTCATGAAATACTCTCAACCTACACTATATTTTCAAAAGGCACTCCTTGGAACTTTTTAAGACAACATAAATTCTAGATATTGATAATCAAATATAATAGCAAAAGAAAAAATTACCAGTGAATGGAACTTCCACAAAGACTACGTTCTAAACCACTATATTTAAAAGTTATTGCCTTAAAAAAACTAGAAAACTGATAATGAAGTAAATTAAATCAATTCTTTGAAATTCCTATCATACTCTTTTAATATGAAATTGGAACTTTCTCCATCTTATAAGCTTATCCTACATCTCAGGAGAAGGATCATGCTGAGGAGCATACTGACCAAAATCACACTCCAAATGTATCAGTGATTCTAATTTCAGCAAAACTGACTGACTTTTGGCCTTTTTTTTTCCTGAATCACCGTATAAACACAGGGGAAGTCATCTTTTAAAATCACCTATTTTAGCTGATTTATATTATAAAATCAGTAAGAATAAATATCTACCTAAAACAATATCTAAGTGAAGTCTTAACATCTGTCCAGAGGCTTTAAACAAAATTCATAAAAAGATCATTTTTTTCTATTTTTATTTTCTACAAAACCTATCAAGATCACCAGTAACCTCCATGTTGCTAAGTCCAATGGTCAACTCTCAGTTCTCAAATAATTGATCATTTTTTAATTCAAGAGGGAGCTCTTGAATCGCTTTTTTCACGTGGCTTCCAGGATACTACATCCTCCTGTTTTCCTCCCCTCTCTCTGGCCTCTCCTTCTCAGCCTGCTTTACTGGCTCCTCTTTATCTCCCTGGCCCCTCTATGTTTTGTCCCAGGGCTCTGTCCTTGCACCTCCTTTCTAACTACATTCACTACCTTGGTGTCTCATCAAGTCTCACAGCTTTAAAAGCCATCGGTGTGTAGGGCTTCCCTGATGGCGCAGTGGTTGAGAGTCCACCTGCCGATGCAGGGGACACGGGTTCGTGCCCCGGTCCGGGAAGATCCCACATGCCGCGAAGCGGCTGGGCCCGTGAGCCATGGCCGCTGAGCCTGCGTGTCCGGAGCCTGTGCTCCGCAACGGGACAGGCCACAGCAGTGAGAGGCCCGCGTACCACAAAAAAAGAAAAAAAAAAGCCATAGGTGTGCTAATGACGGACAAAGTGTATCTCCAGGCCAAACCTCTCCCTTGACTCTAGAATCAAATATCAAACTGCCTACCTGACTTAGTCTCTACTTGATGTCTAAAAGACATCTGAGACTTGATATCCAAATCTGAACTCTCAATCTTCAAACTCCTCTCATGGTCTTCCCCATCTCAGCAAATGGTAACACCATTTTTTTAGTAGCTCAGGCCAAAACCTTTGGCGTTATCCTTGACCCCTCCCTTTCTTACACACACCACACCCAATCCATCAGCAAATCCTATCAGATCTCTCTTCAGAATATATCCAGGATCTCACCACTTCTCACCACTTCTACCATCATCTCACCTAGATTATTATGCTTCATTTAGTTTATTTAACAAATATTTAATGAGTGCCTATTATGTTCTAGGTGCACAGACTATATAAGTGAAAAGAAAAAACAAACATAAAAATCCCTGCCCTCATGAAGCCTATATTCTATTAGGTAAAGATAAACCACAAACAATGAACATAATAAATAATAATGGTACATTAGAAGTTTCATCCCACTAGACCTCTCTCCTTCTCACTGTCGTCTCAGAGGTCCGATTCTCTTTCCTCTACATACCCTTAACCTCCGTGCTCCTCCCCAGCTGCTCAGTCACACTCTCCTGAGAAAAAGCCAGACCTCGATAAACCCAACGACCTGACTGATTTCTTTGGGCCTCCACCTACACAGCTCAAGGCTCCTAGAGAAAATCTCAGAGCACAGCAGAAGGGTGACAATATAAATCATAATCATCAGTCTCAAAGGCAATCCTATGTTTCACATCTTTTCCTCATTCATAAAATATACCAAGCTCCCCTACCCCCTTCTCAACTGATGGCTTTGTATTATAGCGTACTGAAAAGAAAAAGTAGAAAGAAGCAACTTTATATGTCTAACACATACCAAACAATGTTTAAAACATTTTACATAGATTTATTCATTTACTCCTAACATAAACATATGTAACATTATTATCCCCATTTTACAGATGAGGAAACCGAGGCAAGAGAGATTAAGTAACTTGCCCATTGTCACACTTCTAGTAAATGAGAGAACAGTGATCCAAACCCAGGTGATCTGGACGTAGGGTCCATGAAAATAACTGCTATTCAACAATGTCTCTCCACCATCAGGTAGAAACTTGCCTCACCTTTGCAGTTATAAACCTTTCTGTATCTGAGTCCATTTACTCTTTCATCCCCTGTCCTTACTCCCATTAAAGGCAAATCCCCTCCCTTCTGCTCTGGATTCTTTCCATTTTGCACTCACAAGGACCATCAATCAACTCTTCCTCCCTTCCATGTTGCTACCAACTTTTCTAGTATCTTAACATCTCACAGCATCTCATACATCTGGCAACTCCTTCCTTCTTGAAAAATTCTCTTGGCTTCCATATCACCATACTCCTTTAGTTTCTACCACCCACCTAACACCACCCCCAATTTCTAGTCATTCTTTCTCAACTCCTTTGTTCCCTCTACCCAATTTCTTTTGTTTTCTTTTTCTTTTTTTTAGTTGCAGCACACAGGATCTTTGTTGTGGCACACAGGATCTTTGTTGCGGCACACGGGATCTTTAGCTGTGGCATGCGAACTCTTAGTTGCGGCATGTGGGATCTAGTTCCCTGACCAGGGATCAAACACGGGGCCCCTGCACTGGGAGCATGGAGTCTTAGCCACTGGACCACCAGGGAAGTCCCTACCCAACTTCTAAAGGGCAGGTTTTGGTAAGGGGGGGTTCCATCCTGGGCCTTGTCTTCTACTCTTTCTACATTCTCTGCCTGAAAGGTCTTTTCCACTGCCATGGCAGAAACAATGTTATCTGTTCATCAAACTCCATTTATTTTCCTCTTTCGTGGCACGCAGGAAGACTACATTTCTCAGCTTCTCTTGTAATTTGGTGAGGGTCATATGACTGGACTCTGACCAACGGGATATGGGCAGGAGTGAGATATAACACCACCCCAAGAGCACCCACTCCTGCTCTTCCCCTTCCATGGCAACCCTGCAGGTCATATGTTTAAGAGGACCGCATCACAAGATGGGAAGAGCCCAGAGAGTCACCACTTGTAGAAAAGTTGCCCAGGAAAGCTGCATGAAACACAATGCATTGTGATATGAGCAAGAAATAAACATAGTATGTTGACTGGAACCCTTGAGTTTGGGGAGTTGTTTGTCAGAGACACTAGCATTACTTACCCTGACTAATCAAATACCATGTCTTTAAATATTGTCTTTATGCCGATGATCCTTAAATGTACATCTCCAACTCAAACTTGTTTGAATTCCAAACCATATATCCAACTGTGTACTCAACATATCTACCTGAGCAATCAGGATCTTTTTTTTTTTTTAACATCTTTATTGGAGTATAATTGCTTTACAATGGTGTGTTAGTTTCTGCTGTATAACAAAGTGATTCAGCTAGTATACATATATCCCCATATCCCCTCCCTCTTGTGGCTCCCTCCCACCCTCCCGATCCCCCCGGTCTAGGTAGTCACAAAGCACCAAGCTGATCTCCCTGTGCTATGCAGCTGCTTCCCACTAGCTATCTATTTTACATTTGGTAGTGTATATATGTCAATGCTGCTCTGTCACTTCGTCCCAGCTTGCCCTTCCCCCTCCCCGTGTCCTCAAGTCCATTCTCCACATCTGCGCCTTTATTCCTGTCCTGCCCCTAAGTTCATCAGAACCTTTTTTTTTTTTTAGATTCCATATATATGTGCTATCATATGGTATTTGCTTTTCTCTTTCTGACTTACTTCCCTCTGTATGACAGACTCTAGGTCCATCCACCTTACTACAAATAACTCAATTTTGTTTCTTTTTATGGCTGAGTAACATTCCATTGTATATATGGGCCACATCTTCTTTATCCATTCATCTGCTTATGGACACATAGCTTGCTTCCGTGTCCTGGCTATTGTAAAGACTGCTGCAATGAACATTGTGGAACATGTCTCTTTTTGAATTATGGTTTTGTCAGGGTATATGCCCAGTAGTGGGACTGCTGGGTCATATGGTAGTTCTATTTTTAGTTTTTTAAGGAACATCCATACTGTTCTCCATAGTGGCTGTATCAATTTACATTCCCACCAACAGTGCAAGAGGGTTCCCTTTTCTCCACACCCTCTCCAGCATTTAAGCAATCAGGATTTTAATACTTCTTCCAACCTGCTTTCCCCCTCAATAAGCCCTAATGGTACCAATCATCCCACTGCATAAGCAGAAACTTGGGACTAAGTTTTGACTCTCTTTATCTCATTCTAAATCCAGCACCAAGTCCCGTCTATTTTCCCTCTTTAATATCTCTCAAATCAGCCTAATACTCTTCGACTCTACTTCTAAACCGTCACCATTATCTTTCACTTGAACTACCATGACAAGTTCCTAACTAACCTCCCCACTTTCACCCTTGTCTCTTTCATTAAACACAGCGCAATCAAAGTAAGCTTCTTTAAACTGAAGTCAAACCATCTGACCCCAATGCTTAAGAAATGACAATGGTTTGCCAGTGCACTGTGAAAGTATATAAATATTAAAACCCCTTATCACACCGTAAGCTTATACGATCTGGCTCATACTCTCCACCCTCACATCCATATCCTCACTTTCAGTCTGAAATCTCTCCATCATCATCCTATCCCAACAGAAGACCTTCAAAAAAACAGGACTTCCCTGGTGGCGCAGTGGTTGAGAGTCCGCCTGCCGATGCAGGGGACACGGGTTCGTGCCCTGGTCCGGGAAGATCCCACATACCACGGAGCGGCTGGGCCCATGAGCCATGGCCGCTGAGCCTGCGCATCCGGAGCCTGTGCTCCGCAACGGGAGAGGCCACAATGGTGAGAGGCCCACGTACCGCAAAAAACAAAACAAAACAAAACAAAAAAGCAACACTCACACTCTATCTAGCAAACTTCTATTTATTCATGTTAATTCATATATACCTCCCTCTGGGAAGCCTTCCTGATCCCCTTCTTCTTCCCTAACATCAAGGTTTATTATCTCTCCGAGAAAAAAAAAATAATAATAATAATAAAAAGAAAAGAAAAAAAGGTTTATTATCTCTAGTATCCCATAATATTCTATAATAGACTCATTATTAACCTTGTTAAAACAGAACTGTGTTTAAAAATGATGGTTTGCTACTCACAGAATTGTGTGCTCTTTAAGGTGGGGGACTATATCTTAATCATCTCCCAAGTCCCAAAAACCAGCACAAAGTATATACAAATATTTGCTAAGTAAAATGTCTTCAAAGTCATCACTATTATCATAAGACTGAATCATATTTATAGTCCCCCAGTTAGTTCCCAGGAGGTTCTTTATACATAGTACATACAAAACAATTTTATGTTGAATAATCAGAAGTTTGTTTTCTTCAAAGTGTTCACCTGAAATCTATCACTCAGAAGCAGGAAAAAAGAATTCTTCAGAAATAAAGCTTGGCCCTATCTCCAGGTACTCACTCTCTCACTAGAAGTCTGGTTTAATTAGAGAAGGTGACTTCAGCGTGGGACAAATTACTATTTATAATTAGCACCATCTTCTTTCTGATTCAGAAAAATTATGAACTTCTAGTACTAATAAGATTCCTCCTAATGTTTACAATGAGAAAATTTAAGCAGTCATAACACATTTTCCTAAATATGCAAAATATCAAAGAAATTATACAATAAGCATAAATTACTTTTCTAATCAGAACAAAAAAGAGGAAGGAAATAGCAGGTAGAAACTGGGAATGTGAATGATTCCTTATTTTTCTCTAACGCTTGCAAGAATATAGCTAGCATTTCTTATTCTACCACTATAAAACACTGCCAACCCTACATTATCTAAAATACACAATGTGTCATGAACACTTCTAGGACAGAAATGTTAGAGAGATCAAATTTTAAGGGAAATTCAGAAAGACTTATCAAGAATTTTATGTTGTATTCACCTTACTTTCTAGTAAGGATCACAAAGCCAAGCCAAAGAATTGATTACCAGTAAAGATTCAGTTTGGTTGTCAGGAGGCCTGGGGTTCTGTTCAGGGCCCGCAACTGCTCAGATTAGGTGAGCTTAGTGACTCACTGATCACAGTAATTAAGAGTCTATGTTTTGGGGGTCAAAATACTGTAATACAACAAAAAAGGAAAAACTTTTTATTCCTGACCCTTCATCTCCAGGAGAGGGAGAAAAAAAAAGCACACAACTCTATTTCTTACAGAAGTATTAAGCTGCCTGGAGCTTAGCACCTTATCTGCTGCTGTCCGCCCCCAGTCAGTACCACATTTGCCCCATTCATCTAGGAAAAAGTCAGTATTCTGATATTTGTCATTGCCATCTGCAGATTATATTAAAATTCTGATTTTAAAACTGTTTTCCTAATTCCAAATAAAAAATATTCACTGGGACAAGACCTTCTTTATGATTTTGTTTTTCTCACAAATCAGTGCAGCAGGTAACTAATGAAAGGATCCAGGAAACATGCTCCAGGTTAAAAAAGAAGCTAGACATCTAAGTTTAGAGGTTTCTTCATAACTCCATAGAAAAGGCCACATGTAAAAAGAAAGGATTCAACAGTAAGTTAGAGATGCCAAGGGAAAAAAACGTCAAAATGTCTGAAGAGTGAGATGAATTGTAATCAATTCATCTGAAGACAGTACAATGACTATCAAGCACAAGTGAAAATCATATAAAAGTGGTTAGAACGTAAAAAAAATTATTCATTTTTGTTAAGGAAAACGATTTCCTCACCCCAAGGCTTGCTCAGATTATCTTTTTTTTTTAGATTATCTTTTATCCATCATTTATATGGCTTTATTAACTGAGAATTTTATATAAAATGTGAAGAAAAGCTGACAAACTAGAAGAACCAGAAAACCTGAATTAAAAAATGACTAGAGAATCTTCTCTTCCAACAACTTAAAATAACTAGGCTGGGACTTCCCTTGTGGTGCAGTAGTTAAGAATCCGCCTGCCAATGCAGGGGACACGGGTTCGAGCCCTGGTCCGGGAGGATCCCACATGCCGCAGAGCAACTAGGCCCGTTCACCACAACTACTGAGCCTGTGCTCTGGAGTCCTGGAGCTGCAACTGCTGGGACCGTGTGCCACAACTGCTAAAGCCCGCACACCTGGAGCCTGTGCTCTGCCACAGGAGAGGCCACCACAATGAGAAGCCCGCATACTGCAAGAAGAATAATTCCCACTGGCCACAACTAGAGAAAGCCCGCGTGCAGCAACGAAGACCCAACGCAGCCAAAAATAAATAAATAAATAAATAAAATTTAAAATAATTAATTAACTAGGCAGACATATTATTGCTGTGTACATAATTAGTAAGTATGCATAGCTCACTACAAAATCCTTTAATTTTGTTTCAAAACACCTTCTAGAAAAAGCATTAAGTTGGAGTTAGTTAAAATTTAAAACTTTAACTCTTCAAAAGAAACTTTTAAGAGAATGAAAAGGCAAACCACAGATGGGAGAAAAAACTTTTAAAAGCATATATTCAACAAAGGATTTGTATTTACAATACATAAAGAACACTAACAACTCAAAAATAAAATAAACAACCAAATTTTAAAAATCAGCAAAAGATTTGGACACTTTGCAAAAGAAGATATGTGAATTGCCAGGAAGCACATGAAAAGATGCTCAACATCAAACCACAGTAAGATAGTACTAAGCACCTATTAGAATGGGTAAAATTAAAAAGACTGATCAAATCAAGTGTTAGAGAGGATGTGGAGCAAACAGAATTCTCATAATTGATGGCGGGAATGCAAAATGTTATGACTTGGAAAAGAGTCTGGCAGTTTTTTAAAAGGTTAAACTTACACCTACCATGTGATGCATTCCTCTCCTAGAGATTTACACAGGGGAAATGAAAGCATATGTCCTACAAAGAACTGCACATGAATATTCATAGCAAGTTAGTATGCAACAGCCAAAAACTGGAAACAACCCAAAGGACCATCAACAAGTGAACGGACAAACCAATTTAAACTGGTGTATCCATAACAGTGGAATACTACTCGGCAGTAAACAGAGATGGGCTATTGATACGTACAAGCACAGCGTGAAAATCTCAAAAAATAATGCTGAGTTAAAGAAGCCAGAGACCTCCCCCCGCCAAAAAGAGTGTGTTTCCATTTATTTTAAAAATTATACAAAATGCAAACTAAATCTATAGTGACAGAAAGCAAATCACTGGTTGCCTGAGGGAGGGAGGGATTACAAAGGGCAGGAGGAAACCTGGAGTGGTGATGATTGTGTTTACTATCTTAATTGTGTTTCACAGGGTGTGTGTGTGCGCCTGTGGTCCAAATGTATCAAACTGTACACTTTCAAACTGTACACCTTAAAGTCTGTTGTGTCAAACTCAAAGATGAAAAAGTCCTCAATTAAGAATCATTTAAAAAACAAAACAAAAACCTCCACTCTCAGTGTGAATGAATTTCACCGCTGGAAACTGCCCCTCCCTTTAGCCTTCCTCTCAAAACCGACACTTGTCCCTTCCCCTTCCGAGAACCCTCAAAGGTTTACAAACTCCTGACTAAGCTTCAAAGTATTATTACCCACTGGGTTCTTGGGTTCTCGGCTCCTGCCACACAGAGCTCCTATCTACCTCCCCGTTCGCAATATTTAGCCTTACTGAAGAGTGAGAAGTGCCCCCACTCCCTCCAGTCCAGGTTCCCAAACACTCATCCACGAAGCTTCATCGGACCGAGCACGTCTCGGTCCTGAAACACCACTACCGAAAAGCTGCGCCCCACTCAGCCCACCCCCGGACCCGCCAGTGCGCGGGGACTCGAACACCCCCCGTCCCGGTTACCTGCCACCGGCTGGCCGCGCCGCGGACAGTTTAGCCACCGCGGGGGAATCTTGTTGTGAGCCATGTCTTGGGGCCGTGCACAGCCGTCCCCTCCACCAACTCGCAGCGCCGCCGCCGCCGCCTCCTCCTCGCGCTCCGCTCTGCTCCCGAGGTCGAGGTACCCGAATCCCGGCCGGTGTCCGAACCCCAACAGCCCGGACCCGGTAACGTCAGCACCGTCGCGCCACTTCCATTCAGGCTCAACTCTAAGCGAGCCCACAATGCACCGCTACTTCCGCCCCAAAAGCCCCACCCCCTTCTTTCCGAGGTCAGAGGTGAAGAAAGAGACGCTGGCGGACGGATAGGAAGGAGTTAAGGCCAAGGCGAATGGGAGGGGCGGGTCTTCCCTCGCCCCGCCCCGCCCTGCCCAGACCCAAAGCGCTCTCAGGGCGGCTTTGCACATGCGCAGCTGCCGTAGTATTGGGAACCAGAAGTCGCACTTGTATTCATTTCCCATAGACTGCCGATGGAAACCCCAGAGAGTGAAAGGAAACAAATCCTCTTTCCACACGTAGACTGGTCCGCAGATTCCATAAAGGCATCTGTTTTACTGACGAAGGGGGCCATTCCACCGCCGTCGTAGCTCAAGAACCTGATAGCCCTTTTTCGGCCAAATTTGATGTCCCGGCAGGATCTGCGTTTGATTGGGAATTTGGAAAGTTCTTCCTGACGTGGATTAGGGGAACAAGCTTTAGAGAAATTCTAAGAGCGAGAGATTGGAGCACCAGGAATGAGGAATTTCTCTTTGTGGGAGTACTTCTGGGGATCCATGAAACATATGAAATTAATCTCAAAACATTTTTTATGAGTTTTGTTTGTACACTTCTGGAGCAAAGTTTTATAGCGTATTTGGGAGTCTCAAAATTACCAACTAAAGTGTGTAATTTGCAAAGGCAGAAATTGCCCAGTGGAGCACCACTACCTGACGGTGTTACTTGCCTTACCAAACAAACGGTCTTTCCCTTCCAGTTGAGCAGGGGCGATTGGGAGTGTTTTCTAAACTATGTACTGTAGTAAGACTTTCTGTAGTTAACAGGCTAATTTAGTTAAAGTATTCAATATAAAGCTGGATGCTGGCAAATTTGTTATAATGTAGCAGTTCGGCTTTAACTACCAGTGATGTGTTTGAACTGCAAGAGTGTGAGGTTTGGGAGAATGCATTTTAAACTTACGGGACAGCTCAGCCCCTGAATGCCTGTACCCTCTCAGTAAGATCAGAATTCTCCCTTGAAACAGAGAGGGCCCAATGGCTCTCCCTCTGAGAGAGCCTGAGTTAGGTCACACTCCTGGTCTGTCCTGCCATTATATCTGCTGAGACCTTTTAGTGAAAGTATCACTCCTCTGCTGACAAGACTGTTGCCTTACAAATCAGCAATCTGCCCAAATGATGCCCAATTCTCTTCTCTGCTGGCAGGGGGAAGTTGGTACCAGACCCAGAGTGGTGAAATGTTTGATCCCCCAAATCTCCAAGGATGAAAAAGGTGAGCCTGGTCCTGGAAAAGTATTTCACTTTCCCCTTCTGGGGATGACTCCCCTTGGAGACTGTCCTTCTCACACACTGTGTCCACCTAGGGAGCTCAGTACTAGGCACAGGGAATGCTTCGCAGAGGCTTCATACCACCGATGAGCAGCTGTTATTGGTTGTTAAGGCAGCAGTGTGTGCTTAATTTTTACACCACTATCCAGTTATGCCCTCTTTTTTCTTTTAAAGATTTTTTTTTGATGTGGACCATTTTTAAAGTCTTTATTGAATTTGTTACAATATTGCTTCTGTTTTATGTTTTTGGTTTTTTGGCCACAAGGCATGTGGGACCTTAGCTCCCCAACCAGGGATCAAACCCGCACCCCCCTGCATTGGAAGGCGAAGTCTTAACCACTGGACCGCCAGGGAAGTCCCCAGTTATGCCCTCTTTATCCTTAGTGCCAGCAGACCCAGAGGACTCTGTGGTTCCCTTCTGCCCACCATAAAGGGCAGAGTAGGACAGTGGCATCCAAGTGAGAGGGCAATTTCTCCCATTTCTCCCTACCAGGAATCCTTTGCCTGATGGGTACTTCTGCCAGTATCACTCCTACTCCCACATCTCTGCTATCCTTCAAGAAGAGAAATAGATGCCCCCAGAGGAACCAACATGTCTCCTCCCTGGCCTCCTGGAACCACCAACACATTCTCATAAAGATGTCTTGGCCTCCTCTGTATTGACTCTTCACAGGTGAATTCTTCCATAGAACATTTATTTTGCCCATAAGGAAAGGTGTGTGTAAGTGTAAAGAAGACTGGATTTTCCCTCTTGACAAAAAGGAAAGAGACTTTCCTTTTCCCAGGGTATTTCCTTGAGAAAGCTTGTATTTGTAAATCCTTCCTCATCACCCTGATATGTATATAAATCTTTTGAACAGCTAAACGAGCCTCTTGCCTGTTTTACAACCCAGGAACTTTTCTGGCCTAGGGAGCCACCTCTTTTTAAACATGAAGGAAGATAGCGCCCCCTGTCTCCCTGTCACCATGGGAATTTAACCTAAAACACCTCATTCCAAGCTGAAAGTCACAGAGATTGAAAAGTTTTGTTTTCCTTTCAGATAATGGCAGTTAGCTAACACAGGCAGCCAAGCCAGTTACCAAGTAAATTTAGGATGAACTATGAAAGACTGTATAATAAACGGTGCTGCCGAAGTCCTCTTACATGGGGACTAGTTATTATTTATCTCGAGAACATGTATGGAATGGATCATATATACTTGGCTGTTTGCAAGGGTGAGTGTTCTCACCTTGCAATCTCATTAGAGGATTGCCTGTGATTTGCATTAGAGTCTGGTTCAGTGCATATTCAATAATAAAACTGGTTTATTTCTTTGCTACATTTGTGGAGTGAACGTTCTCCTCTCTATGTGTGCCTCTGTCCAAATTTCCCCTCTTCATATGAAACCGGTCATATTGGATTAGGGCTCGCCCTAATCCAGTATAAACTCATCAAGATTCCATCTGCAAGACCCTACTTCCAAATAAAGTCACAAGTACAAGGTTAGAAGTTAAACATATCTTTTGGTACAATTCAACCCATAACACCCACTCTTACTTTCAGAGGCACAGTCCAGGCTTGCAGACACACAAGCTGTTTTGAATCCCAGGAATGTGGCTGCTCTACGTCTTCCTTTTTCTGAAGGAAGTTTTTCTGGAAAGTCAGAGACTGAGATAGAGGCCTTAAAAATCACCTTCTACGCCCCTCCCTGTTTTTGTATACTGCTAGTGGAACAAAGCAGGACTCTATAGGGCCTTCCTTGGACAGACCCCTCCCCCCATGTCCTCTGCTGTAGCTGCTTTCTGAAGTACCTAATAACAATATCTGATGCACATTTCCTGAGTTGTTTTACAGATGCTAAAACCTCATCAAGGGAACTCCCTGGCAGTCCAGTGCTTAGGGCTCTGTGCTTCTACTGCAGGGGGCATGGGTTCGATCCCTGGTCAGGGAACTAAGATCCCGCAAGCAGCATGGACAAAAAAATAAAATAAAATAAAACCCCCACTAAATGAAAGAAGTTAACTACCAGAGGACCATGAGCATGTAGCCCCCCAGACCTGCTGGAGTCTGAGGACTGATAATGTTAACCCCTGTGACACCACCCCGTTACCTCACCATCAGCCATTCGGATAATTGTGCACGCAAGCTGATCACACACCCTGCAACTCCTCTCCCTCACCTGGCCTTTAAAAGTGCCTCCTTGAAACCCATCAAGGAGTTTGGGCTTTTTTTTTTTTAAACAACATTTTTTTTTTTTTTTTTTTTTTTTTACTAATCAGCTCTTTTTTTAAATTTTTTTAAATTAATTAATTTATTTTTTGGCTGCATTGCACAGCATGTGGGATCTTAGTTCCCCGACCAGGGATCGAACCCGTGCACCCTGTGGTGGAAGCATAGGGTCTTAACCACTGGACCACCAGGGAAGTCTGGAGTTTGGGCTTTTTGAGCATTAGCTGCCCCAGACTCCTTGTGTGGTGCCTTACAATAAATGCCACACTTTCCTTCATCACAACCCAGTGTCAGTAGATTGGCTTTCCTGCACATGGGCAAACAGGACCCAAGTTTGGTTCAGTAACACTAGAAGCTACAGGAAATGAGATATCTTGAGCAAACTCAAAATCACCCTATTTTCTTCCTTTCTACCAACAATACTGATCCCACTTGAACGGTTTAAATTCTTCAGTGACACACTTTCAAACCTGCTCTCCAGAGAGGCTCCAAGTATTCCCTCAGTGATCAGACTTCTAAAGACCCAAATTCATATCTGCATATTTTTAAAAGATAAACTGAGGCACATTTTTAAATGTCAAGAGTTTATTTGAGCAAAAATCAATTTCAGTTGAAGTGCGCCAAACCAGAAGTGGTTAGGAGCTCCCCAGGACAGGAGCCAGAGAAAGGACTTATATAGAGAAGGTGCAGAAGCAAAGAAAAGAAAGGATTTGATTGGCTAGAGCTTAAAGCCTCGTTGGCTGTCTGATTAGTTGACCTTAGCGTTTTGGTTTCCTAATCTGGAGGCATTTACAGGGTTTGATTTTGGTTTGTCTCTGTAGGCCTCCTCGGCATGAGAGCCACATCAGCTGAATGGCCTCCTTGTTTAATTAAATTAACAAGATCAATTCCCCAACAAAGTCTCAACATGAAAGACTCCAGTTCCAGGGGTGCAAATATATGCCCAACTCTGAACAGGCCACAAACCTGTGTGCAAGGATATCACATGTATTTTCTATAAATCAACTCAATCCTGATTCTGAATTCCTTCTTGCTAAATCAGTCGTTTAGAGGAGGAAAAATAATGTTCCCTCTACCCTTCTCGGCTGAGACCTCCTGTGATAAAAGACAAAGAGGAGAAAAATGAACATAAGTTTATTAACATGTATACCTCATGTGCGGATGCGAGATACCCAGGGAAGCTGAGATGGCTAGCACCTTAAATACTAATATCTTTAGCCAAAGACAAAAGAAAGATGTTGGGGGAACAGAGAGACCAGTTATGGGAAGTTACCAGGAAAAGCACAGTGAAAGGTAAGGTTTGGGGCTTCCCTGGTGGTGCAGTGGTTGGGAGTCCACCTGCCGATGCAGGGGTCACGGGTTCATGCCCCGGTCCGGGAAGATCCCGCATGCCGCGGAGCAGCTGGGCCTGTGGGCCACGGACGCTGAGCCTGCGCGTCCGGAGCCTGTGCTCCGCGATGGGAGAGGCCGCAGCAATGGGAGGCCCGCGTACCGCAATAAAAAAAAATTAAAAAAAATAAAAAGGTAAGGTTTGTTATGAAGATTTAAGTCTCTGCTTTCTTCACTGATAAGTTTCACGTGATTTTAGAGTCATCCCTCTCTTCCTGGTACTGAGAAGGAGACATCCTCACAAATGGAGATTTCCTTTATAAATATGTTTCCCTGACAGAAGGGTAACTTCTACTCTGTTTTCAGAGCTTCTCCTGTGTCTGCCTTTTCTCAAAAAAATAATTCGCTCAAAATAATCTTTATACCAAAGAGACATATTTGGGGGTAGCATACTCTGCTACCCTTTAGTGAGAAGTGCTAGCTCTGGCATTCTTGGGGCTTCCTGACCCCACTTCTGTGCCTGGAATTATATCTTGGTTTCAGGGCCTCTGACAACACATCTCTAAGAAAGAGGTGAAGGGAAAGGCTGGTCTCTTTTTTTGTTTGTTTTGTTTTTTATTTATTTATTTATGGCTGTGTTCGGTCGCGTCTTCATTGCTGTGCGCAGGCTTTCTCTAGTTGCGGTGAGCCGGGGCTACTCTTCGTTGCGGTGCCCGGGCTTCTCATTGCAGTGGCTTCTCTTGTTGCGGGGCTCTAGGTGCACGGTCTTCAGTAGTTGTGGCACGTGGGCTCAGTAGTTGTGGCGCACTGGCTTAGTTGCTCCGCGACATGTGGGATCTTCCCGGACCAGGGCTCGAACCCGTGTCCCCTGCATCAGCAGGCGGATTCTTAACCACTGTGCCACCAAGGAAGCCCCGAAAGGCTGGTCTCTTGTCACTGACCCTCTGTTCCCTTGGCTGACACTGATCCTTGGCATGATTCCCATGGCCCCAGGGGGTCTCTATTGCTCCTCAGCCACATTGTGGGGAAAGGGGATCTTTTGTGAGACTGGAAACCCTACAGCTCAGGCCTTCTGAGTGCACCCATAGGCATTCCTCTCCGAGATGCCCAAACTACAGGGTCTGGAGTAATGTCCAACACCTTTCTTCACTAATCAGACGGTCCCAAAGGAAGGATTAAATAAGTACATGTGGCTGGTGTAGAGGAACAAAGTTTGCCACCCCAAAATGTCTCTTTGGCATATGGGTTACTTCAAGCTGAAAACAATGAGGGCCTCAAAAACTCAGGAAGAAACTTTGAACTTCCCCCTAACTGTCTAAAGAAGAATTTAGGTGGAAAGCCTGTTCCCTAACAGAGCCATCTCCAGAGATATCCACAAAGGGTATGGGCTATATGTGGTGAGGAAAACTCTCTAGAGATCAGGTCCCCTCTGTGTCCCATTATCTCTCCATGGCCCGGGCGAGCATTTATTTACCAAATATTTGCTTTTTTTAATCTTCAAGTCAATTGCCTTTCTCCCCTCTCAAGTCTCAAACCACTACCCCCAACATCTCTTGTCTTTAGCTGAAGATGGTGTTAAGGTTTATTACTGGTTTGGGCCATTTTGGTGAGTTACTCAGTTTTCCTGGGTCTCTCCCATGTAGATCTGTTATTAAACTTTGTTTGATTGTCTCCTGTTAATCTGTCTCGTGCCAATTTAATTCTTAGACCAGCCAGAAAAACCTAGAAGGGTAGAGGAAAATGTCTTCCTCCCCGGCACTGGCTAATGTCTTGAGAAATTAATTTTTTAGTGTTTGATGACATAATGGATACATCACATGAGGGAAGTGATGAAATAAAATTATTTTAAGGCAAGAAAAGGAAAATTTAACATAAAATTTTCTCTGCCATTTGAACCACTCCCCCTCCCCTTTAGTGGGTATTGTGCACCTGCATTATGCATTAACTGGAAGACACAGGAATGCCTCCTCACCAAAAAAAAAAAAAAGCAGTTTCCTCCTGGCACCAGCAAGGTAACTCCTTAGGAGATGACATTCCTTTCTGAATCCTATAAGAGGTCACAATAAGCCGCTGCCTACCTTGTTGGACTATTTAAACATTCATGATGTCACTTTGATGTATAACCCTTTGTCTCAAAAACTTCTATAACTGTGCTTTAACCTCTAACAGGAGAACAGTCCTCAGAGCTTCCTGAAAGACTGTCTCCTGGCTTATAATCCTCAGGTTGACTCGAATAAGGTTTTCTATTTCTTTCTTAGATTATTGACTAATTTTTTCATCAACAGAAGCATCAAAGATGACTCTGGTCTTCCTGTTCCAAATCGGAAACTCTCCAACTTTCCAAGCAGCAACAAGCATCCTAAGCCTATTTTATTTTTAAATCAATTGGATTTATTTTTTAGAACTGTTTTGTGTTTACAGAAAATTGAGCTGAAAATACAGCGTTCTCACAGACCCTTCCTCCCCGCCCCCCAGTTTCCCCACTCTCATCTTGCATTAGTATGGTACATTTGTAAGAATCCTAAGCCTATTGTTTCAAGTATAACAAACAGCATTAAAAATGTGTATGTTGGATCATTTCTCCTCAATAGTGAGAAGTTGGATGTGTTTGTGTTTAAGACATGAAAACCTATTGTAGAATTCCCGATAATTTCCCTGTAACGGAAAATTGAGCCATGTACCATGTTTGCCACTAGATGGAGCAGAACACTAGGAAATGCAGTCCTTCCTGTTTCGGTGGCCAAGAAAGTAGGTCAGTGAGTCAGATTCTTTAATTACATATGTGGGTGCCTATTCCAAAGGTTGAATTTGGCCCAGGTTCACCACTTTCATAATAACAGAAGTCAGCCTAACCTTCAAGATGATTAAATTACAGTGACTAGCAGAGCACCTCTGCAGGGTAGCTTATATAAGCTTCTTCACTGGAAAATAGGAAAGATTAAAAGGAAAAATAATTGTTTTCCAAACATTACTGTCAAGGCATGAAGATTTTCAGAGATATAAATAACAATCTGCTTCTGTGTGCCATAAAAAATTTACTTCTACTGTTTAAATTATGTGGAACATTGTCTGCCTTTTCATTAGAGAATAATAAACCTTTGCATGTGAATTATGCCTTGGACAAAATGTTCAGAGATTTTCTAATTTGTGTTAAACCTCACAGCTCTGTGAGGTAGACATTGCTACCATCTCCATTTCATAGATGAGCAAACAGACTCAGAGAGGTTCAGTAACTTGCCCTAAGCCTCACAGCCAGAAGCTGAAGAACCAGGCTGTGAGGTGGTGAGCAATGCTGGAACCGCCAACAGAGTCGGAAAACTTTTCTTTCTAATCCAGGCTCTGCCTCCCATGCCTATTAGACCTTGAGGGGAAAAAATCACCCTTAAAGTCCTGATTTTTTGTTTTTCCATTTGAAAAATTATTAGATGGTCCCTAAGGCAGTCTGCCTTAAAGTTAAATACACTCAATCCCTGGAGATCTTGTTAAAATGCAGGTTCTGATTCAACTGGGGTGGCCCCGAGAGTCTGCATTTCTGACCAACTCCCCAGGGGATGCCCGGGCTGCTGATTGAAAGAACACACCATGGAGCCTTCCTATTGTGGGCAGATAATTATTAACATCTGCAAGGGATGTCCCAACACTAAGAAACGGGCGAACAATGCTTGCAGTTTGCAATATTCACTGGTAGCTGTCTATTTGAAAGGAACTCTTGCTTGGTATTAATCTATATTTTTTGCATCTAGATTAGTTGGAGCCTATCAGATCCTATTAGGGAATGAAACTGTTTTTCCAGTTATCAGCCACCAACATGTCCTTATCATTTGCTTCTTAGATTAATTGTTTTTTATTGCTGATTAATAGCACACCTGGCATCTCAGATGGAATCACCCCAGATTCCCTAGGTGACATCTGATACGAAGCCAATGTTTTATTTTTATGTCTTTGCAATGCAAAACCATAATCTTTATCTAATTACATGCCTGGACACAGGTAAGGCATCCTGTTCCCCAAATAAATAACCTCTAGATTTCTATACCCTTCCATACTGGAACATTCTTTTATCTCCTTGCATATTCCACGTGCTAGGGAGTTACTAAACCATAGCGTGTGCTTGAGATCCATTTGTCTGAGAGATTTTGCACCTACTCTATGCAGTGCTTTACAATGTATAAAAGCATTTTCACCTATGTTAACTCATTTGATCCTACAAAAACGTGGTGAATTAGATAGGGAAGATACCATTTTCCCCGTTGCAGAGGAAAAGACGAAGGCTCCAGAAAGGTTGTGACAGGCAGGAACACAGCCAGTGTCTCCTGACTAAATGCCAAGTGCCTTCCACTGCACTGCACAGCTCTCCTACTCTACCTCGTGTTCAAAGTGCGTGTGAGTCTGAGCAAGTAGCGTGTGGACGCTGTAGCTAAAGGAAGAGGAAAGAAGGAGGTGGGGTAAGCTTGGCATCACTGTATTAGGAGAAACGAGGAAATAAGAGTAGAACATTGCAGCAGGTTGATGGCTAGGAAAAATCTTAAGTTTCCGGTGACATATTTCAAGACTCCAGGTTTGGATTCTACAGACCCATAGCTTTAAAGGTCATTGCCTCACTTCTAGGATGAATATCTTAAATTGGGCCCTAGTTTTAGGATCAGCAAAAGTGCACTCAAGCCTAGTTCATTCGTCCTATTCCATTTTCTACTGAATGCTGACGTGTATGAGGAAATCTAGGGGATGCAAAGATGAAGACACATTCTTGAACCCTAAAAAGCTTCTTGTTTGATAGAGAGGGCTAATTATTTCAATTACTCATGTACTGCTTCATTTCGAAATATGATGTGGCACCTTGCTACGTGCCAAACACTGTCCCAGGTGGAGAACAATGGCAATGAATAAGACAAGGCCCCTGATGTTTTGTTTTTGCATTTGAAAAATGACGAGATGGCCCCTAAGGCAGTGCACCTTAAATTTAAATGCACTCAATGCCTGGAGATCTTGTTAAAATGCAGTTTCTGATTCAATCAGTCTGGGGTGTGCCTGAGAGTCTGCATTTCCAACCAGCTCCCCCAGTGATGATCACGCTGCTGACTGGAGGACCACACCTTGAAGGCTTCCCTGACCTCAAAGACTTCCCTTGGTCAGTATAGGTTACAGAAAAAGTCAGTACGATACATGCCATGGGGAGGGGGATGGGGGAAGGGTGCTGCCCACGTTTCCATAGAATCACAGAGAAAAGTATCTATCCCAATCTTTTTTTTTTTTTAATATTTATTTATTTATTTGGCTGCACAAGGTCTTAGTTGTAGCATGCGGGATCTAGTTCCCTGACCAGGGATCGAACCCAGGCCCCCTGCGTTGGGAGCGCAGAGTCGTAACCACTGGACCACCAGGGAAGTCCCTCTATCCCAATCTTGAAGAGTCAGGAGAAGCTTCCAAAAGGAAGGGACATTTAAGCTGATCCAAGCTGGGGTGAAGGGGAGAACGTATGTGCACAGGCCTAGAAGCAATGGTGTGTGGTAGGTATTTAACAGCCATCTCTCTAGAGGTAGGCAAGAAGGCCCTAGTTTGTAGAATTTGCCCACTTCCTTGATATAAATACTCCCACCATGACTGACTTTAGGCTACCAACAGGGCATCACCAAACACATAATTGGGAAGAAATGTACACCAAACTCTCACAAGCGGGTACAAACCACTTCAGAGCATCACTGCCTAGAGGTGGAAGTATGATTCTTCTGGGGAACTCCGAGCAGTCCTGTGGGGTGGGAACTCACAGTGTGTGTGGGTGTGGGCAGTGGGCAGCAGGCAGGGGAGAGGAGTGCAGGCAGAAAACGGAGTGATGGGAGGGAAGGCTACAAATGACCGCATGCCACTTTAAAGAGTTTGGACTTCGTCCCGAGGAAAATCTGGAGTCATCAAATGGTTTTAAGAAGGGAGTGACCTTGTTGAGAGTAATATCTGTAGAGTGATGGAGACAGAAGCCTGACCACAGTGCTCTGGAGTGTGAATGAGAACAGAGGGAGCCAGCCTGGGGAGTGGAGACTGTGCACGCAGACAACATCTATACTTACCTGCGAAGCAAAAAAATGCAAGGACGAAAGTAGAAACTGTTGGGTAACTTGAAGCCTAAAATCCCTGATTCGGGGATTTTTTTTTTTTTTGAATATGAAAAAAAAGTGTTTATGTTTAAATGAATACGACAAAGAGCCAGTAGAGAGGAGCAGGGACCACTGATGAAGGGAGGTCTCTGAGGCAGGTAAGGAAGAGACCCCAAGTTCAGATGACCTAGTACAGGATAGAGTAATATAAGGACCATGAGATTAAGCACATTTTATTAATGCTAAAAGAAATTCAAAATAGTGCTCAGAGGGCAAGCCCCTCATCTGTTCTATTCAATGCTGCCTCCCCAGCACCTGGAACAATGCCTGGAACGTGGTGGGCGCTCGACAAGTATTTGCCGAGGGAATTAATGCATGAGCAGATGAGAGGAACCACCGATTAGGCACACACTTTGTGCCAGGACTGTGAAAATGATGGTCATCCACGTACTCCCTCGCGCTCTCTCTCTCTCTTTAGCTCCCCAACCAGTGGATCGAGCCTGTGCCCCCAACAGTGAAAGTGCAGAGTCATAACCACTGGACTGCCAGGGAATTCCCGCATGTGCTCTTTAATTCTTACAACTGCTCTACGAGGTGAATGTTTACTTCCACTTTACAGATGAGGAAAGAGAAGTGCAGAGAGATTTAGAAATGAAAGAGTTCAGGATGTGGCACCCCAAAATATATTGCTTTGGTATGTTGATCATTTTGAGCCGAAGGCATTTGAGAAACAGCAGGTGTGAGAGAAGGACTCTCTGATCTACACTTTTCTACCTGAAAACAGAACATAAAATTTCCTAGGAGGAAGTTGCCCGTGCTGTACCAGGAAGAGAACATCCTTGTCCCCAGAGCCGGGGAATCGACATTGAAATGTACAATTGGTCTGTACAAACAAGCTTATTGAAATAACCCTTATGTTCCACAACTTCCCCTCATGTATCTCCTAGTCGCTTCCCCACGACTTACTGCGCCAGCCCAATCCCCTTTGTCTGGACATTTCTTCAAAAGTTATCATTTCTTTGTCTAAAAGGTATAAAAGCTTCCTGCTCTGGTCACATCTTTGGGTTGTCATTCTCTTGTGAATGTACATGTAAAATCTGATAAAAACGTGTACACTTTTTTCCTGTTATTCTTGTGTCAGTTTAATTCTCAGGCTCAGCTGGAGCTGCTAAGAGAATAGAGAATTTTTTTCCTCCCCTGCGCAAACTTGCCCATGATCACACAGCTAATGAGTGGATGTGGGATTTAATCCAAGTCAGTCTGATTCAAAGCCGTGCTTTTAATAATGATGATGATTTTAAACGCCTGGCTTTTAAACATTCTATCACTTTGCCACTTTAACATATTAGCGAAGTGGGCTGAACTCACTCCAGACCAATTGAATCAGAATTCCTGGAGGTGGGACCCAAGCGTCCATATAGTTTAAAATTTTCTTCAGATGAATCTAATGTGCAGAGAAGGTTGGCCCCTACTTCATTAGCTCATTTCCTAATTTGAGGTTACAGATATTATCTACCTGCCATTTTATTTTGAAGGAAAATTTTTGCAAGTACACCAGACAAAACATTCACCTTATTTTCATCAGATAAGTAAAGTACCAGGCACACAGTAAGTGTCCTGTAATTGGAAAGTGTTGGCCGTCATACTAATCCAATACCTTTACAGAGAAATATTAAATATTTGAAGTAAAAATTGAAAATATTTGAGAAAGGAAAAAGAAAACTTGTGATACCTTGCATCAGTCGAATAAGTATAAATAAGCTAATTACAGACACAGGAGAACATAGCAGTTGAACATGCAGCGTGTGGTGCCACGAATCCCAGCTCAAATGCTCACTAACTGTGTGACCTTTGGCAAGTTATTTAACCTCTCTGTGCACTAGTTTCCTCTCCTGTAAAATGGAGTTGCTGATAGTACCTACTTCATAGGATTGTTTAGGGAATTAAATAAGTTAATATGTGTAGCCACACGCAGCACAGAAGCGTTCTGTGTCGGTCAGGGTTGAAATCGCCTATCTTGTTGTCCTACTAGAGTAAGAAAATTTTGTTTGTTTTCTTCCCGCTATATCTCCTGTCCTTAGAACAGAGCCTGTCACAATGTGGCCTTCCGTAAATGCTTATTATAGTTAATTTTTAAATAAGATAATTATGTAAAATAAATGTCCAGAATGTGTGTATACCACTCAAAAATATTCATTGACTCTAAAGCTAAAAATTTTTAATTTACTCCTAAATCATGTTGACATCATACTTGTAGAGGAACTTGGTAAGCCACTCTAAAATAAAGAAACTGGGGACTTCCCTGGCAATCCAGTGGTTAAGGCGCTGCGTTTCCACTGCAGGGGCACGGGTTCAATCCCTGGTCAGGGAACTAAGGTCCTGCGTACCGCAAGGCACAGCCTAAAATAAAAGAAAGAAACGGATAGCACCATTTAAAAAATATGATTAGATAGTCAAACCTTAACTTTTACATATGTTATCATCCAAATAATATTGGTCGTGGGTTAGAATAAAAATATGCGAAAATGAAAATAGTTGAATATTAAGATTACAGAATTGCAGTGATTTTACCCTTTTTCTCAGTTTCCTTTGTTATTACATCATCGTTTTATACACTATCTGTTTTTCCCTACTGTTATTAAACTGACAACAGCTTCTTCTGCTCTTGAGAAGGAGAAAGAAAAGTCAGGAAATATTCCAACAGTTGAACCGCACTGAATAGTTTAATGCTGCCCTTTTACTGGCTGGAAATTTTTCATGGCATGGCTCTAGCACCTCCACTACTTGTGAAAATGCCATTTAGGGAGCTTCTCTTTTATGAGCAATTCATAACCCTTAGGGAAGTTGGAGCAAAGAAATGTACAATGTGCCTATGAGTCATCCTTCAAATACTTGTATTTTCTTCAATAAGCCTCTGTAATGGGGAAAAAAATATCATTCCATACAAGCTTCTGAGACCCGTTATCACTTTGTAGCTTGAGTAACCCTTGGAGACAAGGCAATCTAGCGGCTAGACAGCCTGGAGACAGCTTCCAGACCAATCAACTCCCTGGAAACAGTTTTTGGACCAATCAACCACCTAGAAACGGTACCTGGACCAATCACCGTTTTCTAAGAACTATTTCTCCTAAAATCTGACAACACTGCCTTGCAGAGAAATAAAATGTACCTGAATTATTTCTATGCTGACCTCACGTGTCCTAGCCCATCTGGCGGCCTATTTGACAAGTACCTGGAACTCTGTGCCCCTCAATGGAATTCATTCTGTACCGAATAATTTTTTTTAGCCACATCCTTGTGGAATGAAGTAAGGTAAATACATTTCAGAACATATCATTTTGTACATTGTAGTGGTTTTGATGTTATTTTTATGAGTGTTTTCAAATCACACTAGGTGGTTGTCCATGTTGGCTGCACCTTAGAATCACCTGAGGAGTTTTTAAAATTCTGATGCCCAGGCCTCCCCCTAGACCAATTAAATCAGAATTTCTGTCATCAGTATTTGTTAAAGTTCCACAGATGATTTTAGTGTGTGTCTTAAGTTGAAAACAACTGCTTAACTAGATCTTAACTAGATTAAAAGCTCGCCATTTCTTGTATTTTGCTTTATCTCACCCCACGCAGCCTAGTACAATTTTTCTGCCAAAACTAGGCAACCAGTTGATAGTAAAAACACAGGGAGTTACAGACAGGTACCTGGGATTGGGGGTAAGATCAGAATTACGTCATCCTCTGAGCTGAGGAAGGAGTTTGTAAGAGCTTGTTCTTCTGGACTCAGATCCATGTTTGAGGTCCAACTCTATCACCACCCAACTCTCTGTCCTAAAGTAAGTTAATCATAAAATGGGGAAATAAAAGTATCAATTTGAAAGGGTGTCATAAGGATTATACCGAATAATGTAAGGAAAGCACTTAGCTTGACCCTTGGTACATGCTCCAGGAATAGCAAACTGAGAATAAATGCAAAATGATTGAGATGACCCACTTGCAAAAATAATCCTTCCTAAGAGCTGATTTGTACAATTCGTGGAGGAGTTGAGAAAGTAACCACAGTCACAGTGTTCAAAATGTATCCTCAGGTCTGCTAGTTAACTAAACAGAAATGGATTCTGATCAACCCTCCTGGAATTTGAACACTTCAAGTGACGTTATAGTAATGGAAGTGTCATTGCCCGCACAGACTATAAAAAAGAAAACACTATAGAGATAGAAAAAAAGAAATGAAAAAAGAGGTAGAGAGAGTGTATGGTGCCTCTCTCTAGCACCGTATGGGAGAAAGAACCTATCTTGCGTGGTGGGTGCATTTTTGACCCAGTTTTGGGAGACTTTCCTGGATTATTGGAATAAGAAATTGTACAGCTACTCCAGCTATAACTTGATTCTCTAGAATCAATAGGCCCTTTTGGAAGCAGAAACTCCCTGGGGAACACCAAGCCTTATCTAATCACAGAGCCTCCTGGATCTGGGAGTTACAACCACAGAGCAGCCGGATCTTTCATCCTCAAGAAATCCCTCTCAAAACTCAAAGTGTAGGAGGGAAAAGTTTCCAAAACTTAACCACATTTACAATTCAGTTTGTTGGGGCAGGAACTTCTCCTTTTGATTAACCTCTGTTAGTCACAATAATAATGCCAGCTCCAGTGTACATCAAGGATTTGATTCCTCCAGCATCTAAAAGAAGCCTTCCACTATTGGCTTATGAGATTTCATTTTTGCAACCTGCCCTTCCACCCAGCTAGGAGTTTCACAAATACATATCATTGGTCATGAGTGAAATTGGAAATTTCTCCTACTACCAACATACAAGGAGGGACTAAACTCATTGTAAAAACAGAAGGCCATTTTTATTATATCATCTAGGAAATAAAGCATTATTTAATGAATTCAAACTATTTTCTGAATGATACCCTTGTGTCCTCAATGTTATTGCAGCCCCTTAACAAGTTTTTCTCTTTTTTTTTTGCAGTACACGGGCCTCTCACTGTTGTGGCCTCTCCCGTTGCGGAGCACAGGCTCCGGATGCTCAGGCTCAGCGGCCATGGCTCACGGGCCCAGCCACTCCGCAGCATGTGGGATCTTCCCGGACTGGGGCACGAACCCGTGTCCCCTGCATCGGCAGGCGGACTCTCAACCACTGCGCCACCAGGGAAGCCCCCACAAGTTTTTATTAATGAATAATATTCCTGTGTGTGGCTTGAGAAAGCTAGTATAGCAGTCCAGATGCATAATTTATTTCCCAGGACATGGATAGCGTAGGGTGAAAATTTCTAATTTGTCGTGCATATATACTACAAATGGGATTATACAATGACAATTTTTTCATACATTGTCTAGTCATTCCAGTCACATTTGTTGACATGACTGTCATTTTTCCCATTGGATTCCCCTGACACCTTTGTTGAAAACTAATTAACTGCAAAAGTGTGAGTCTGCTTCTGGATTCTATTCTATTCCATTTATCTACTTACATCAATATCACTCTGTCTTGATGACTGTAGCTTTTTAGTAATTCTTGACATCTCAAACGTTGTCCTTTTTCAAGCTATTTTAGCTATTCTCTGTCCTTTACAATTTCACATAACCTTTACAGTCAGATTATAAATTTCTTTTTAAATAATCCTGCCATGATTCTGATTGGGATGGTTTTGACTGTGTACACCAATTTATGGAGGGTTGACATCATCATAATATGAAGGCTTCTAATCATGAGCAATTTCCATTCCGTTTATTTAGATCTTTAATTTCCCTGTATAGTATTTTTCAATATAGATGTTTTGCACATTTTTTGTAAAATTTGTTCATTCCTGAGTATTATGTTTTCATGCTCTCATAAATGGTATTTTTTTTAATTTCATATATGGCCCAGTAGCATAAAGTATATGTTGGTGAATGTCCGATGTGCACTTGTAAAGCATGTACACTCTGCAATTGTTGGGTCATCTACATATGTCAACTAGGTCAAGTTGGTAAGAATGTTATTCAAATCTCCTATATCCTTATTGATATTTTTGTCTATTTATTCTATCACATCTCTTCTCAAAAGAGAAGTATTAAAATCTCCAAGTATGACCGCAGATCTACTCCTCTCTTGTCAATTTTTGTTTTCGTATACTTTGATATTCTGTTATTAGGTGATCACACACTTGGGATTGTTATGATTTCTTGATTGATTGATCTTTTGTTATTACAATATCATTCTTTATTCCTGGAAATATTCTTTGTCTTTAAATTCACTTCGCCTCATATATAGAAATACTAGCTTTCTGATGCTTAGTGTTTGCATGGTATAGAGAAATAGTTTAAAAATTAAAGAGGGTAAAAAAATCTATCTATGTCTCTGTATTTAAATGCATCTCTTGTAAACAGCACATAGTTGGGTCTTGCTTTTTATCCAGGCTGACAATCTCCATCTTTTAATTGAAGAGTTCAGTCCTTTTATATTTGGTGTGTTTATGTTATAGGTAGATTTCAGTTTACCATCTTACTATTGTTTTTTACTTGGTCTTCCTTTGGGTTGAAGTTTTTTGTTTTGGTTTTCTTTCATTTTTTTTTTTTTTTTTTTCTGTATTCTAGCTTATCTCCTCTTTTGGCTTTTTAGCTAATGTTTTTAAAGTGATTACTAAATATTACAATTACATCCTTAATTCATCACAATCTACCTTGAATTGATATTATACCACTTCATGTATAATGTAAAGGCCTTATAACAGTATATGATAATAATTTTTAGTAAGAGTTGTATCTTTTTTGAAACTTCAAATTTTTACGTACATATTTATCAAAGCCCATCAAATGGAATACTTAAGATGTTTGCATATCACTGTATATGACTTTTACCACACACACAAAAAGAACCATGAACAAATATTAAACTCTAGATAATGGTATGCATACTGAAGTGTCCAGGGATGAAGTTGACTGATGTCTCCAACTACTTCAACATGCATCAAAAAATAAGATGGACTGGGGACTTCCCTGGTAGTCCAGTGGTAAAGAATCCACCTTCCAATGCAGGGGACGAGGGTTCAATCCCTGGTCAGGGAACTAAGATCCCACATGCTGTGGGACAGCTTAAGCCCGCACGCCTCAATTAGAAAGACAGCGTGCCGCAAACTACAGAGCCCACGTGCCCTGGAGCCGGCACGCCACAGCCAGAGAGAGAAAACCCTCACGCCACAAATAGAGAGAAGCCCACGCACCGCAACGAAAGATCCCACATGCCTCAACAAAGACCCCACGTGCCACAAGGAAGACCTGACGCAGCCAAAAAATAAATGAATAAATAAGATGGATTGATGGACAGTGAGGGGAATGCCTAGATGGACAGATATGTGATAAAGCAAAGAGAGCAAAACATGGTAGAATATAGGCAATTCTTTCCATTTTTCTCTTTGTTTGAAAATTTTTGCAATAAAATGTTGGATAAAAATGCCAATCTTCAGGCTTCCGAGGTGGCGCAGTGGTTAAGAATCCACCTGCCAATACAGGGGACACGGGTTCGAGCCCTGGTCTGGGAAGATCCCACATGCCACGGAGTAACTAAGCCCGTGCACCACAACTACTGAGCCTGCGCTCTAGACCCACAAGCCACAACTACTGAGCCCATGCACCATAACTACTGAAGCCCACGCGCCTAGAGTCCATGCTCCGCGACAAGAGAAGCCACTGCAATGAGAAGCCCACGCACTGCAACCAAGAGTAGCCCCCGCTCGCCGCAACTAGAGAAAGCAGCAACAAAGACCCAACACAGCCAAAAATAAATAAATAAAATAAATAAATTTTATTTTTTAAAAAACCAATCTTCTAATTTGGCATGAAAATTAAACTTTAATCTATTTTGTAATGTCTATTAATTACACACTGAAACCTTAAGGGTAGAAAATATTTCACACATAAACTGTTCTGGTCATAGCCTTCCACCCTAGCCTAGCCCGGTGAATACTTAACCCTGGTTTTTGGTTTATTTTTCTTAATTTTAAAAAATGTTTTTTAATTTTTAAAAATGTATATGTGTATATATATATATATATATATATATATTTTTTTTTTTTTTTTTTTTCTTTTGGCCATGCCATGCAGCTTGCAGGATCTCAGTTCCCCAGCCAGGACCTGAACCTGGGCCCACGGCAGTGAAAGCACTGAGTCCTAACCACTGGACTGCCAGGGAAGTCCCTCCTTGACCTTGTTAATTCCAGACCTGGCCTGAACCCTAAATTCACCACAGTTGCAAGGCCGTACAAGATCTCACCCTTGCCTCTCCTTCCAGTCTCACCTAGCACCCCTCTTCTCACTCTGCACGCCACGCATATGAAATTTTCACTTCCCTGAATGCCCTGGGATTGATCTTGCCTAAGGCCTCAAAGCCTCCACATAAACTGTTTCCTTGCCTGGAATGCTGCCCTCCCTAACCCTCTCCTTCTTTTGGAAAAACCATGCTCACCATTTAGGTTTCAACAGAAATATCATTTCCCCAGTAAAGCAATCCCTCCTCTCCCAAAGTAGGTCAGGTTCCTGTCCTGGAGGAACTATGCCGAAAGCACCTCCCAAGGCCTGAAGCCAGCACAGAACCACGGAGTTTCCTGCTCAAAGAAAGCAGGCTGGGACCTTTGTAAGTTGCTCTTAAGCAAGGCATTCCCCTTCTCAGAATGAAGGAGGAGTGTGTATACCACCTAAAAATCCCCAATTAAAAGCTGTTTTGGTTTAGAAATCATGCTTGCTTGCTTTTCACGTTATGTCATAAGGAGAGAAATATGCCCCCTCAGTGCCCTAAATAAGAGAAGAGAGTTATGATTGGATATTACCCCGGACCGACAAGTTCTACCCTCAAGAAGCAATGAAATGGGCCAGAACACCAGCACCACACACACACGCGCGCACACACGCACACACACACACACACGACAGTAGGACAGTAGTCAGTTAGTTTGTGCAGTAGCTCATCAGCAGTCTGTGAGCTAAACCTCCTTGCTGGCTCCCTTCCGCGCCACTCTGTCCAGTCGCCAGCTGTAGAGCCATCCGTGCATGTGCAAAGCTCCACCTTCAGTCAGAGCTCTAGAAGCAGTGCCTTTATAACAATAGAGATAAACTGGAGTCACAGGGACCAGAGAGCCAGTGAAAGCCTTGGTTTGGTTACTACCTTCTGGTGCCCTGAGTTGTCTGTCTCGTTAGAAGCAAAAGACCTAGAGCCAGACCTGATTCTGATAAGAGAAGGGAAGCAGTTCCAAATTTGACAAAGCCCAGAACAGCCTTCAACTCCATAGCTCCCATCCCCCCTGCACTTCTCTTTGTAAAACAGACTCCATCCTTTCTTCAGTGTTCCTCTTCCCATCAGATTCTAAGTTCCATGAAGGCAGAAACACGTCTGTCTTGCTCCCTGTGGTATCTCAGCAGGTAGCTCAGAATAAGACCTCTATAAATATTCATTGAAAAAAGAAATCTCTGTCTCTTGTTCATTATAACATCATTCTGTATCTTAATCCTAAATGCCATCTTATTGTATGCATTTTGCACTGCATTCATTCATTTTTTTCTTTCATTTAATCATTTATTTAACTGACATTTATACAACACCCGCTAAGCTCTGAGGAAGCAAGTGTTAGTATTACAGATTCCTTATCTTTAAGAAGCTCATAATCCATAAGAAGCCCACAGAGGGTAAAGAATCCACCACCATCTGACACAGAACTGCCACAACAGAGGGTAGGAAGGGAACGACAGACATGAAATAGCAATGAGGAACTCTCTCTCCTATCAAATTAGCAAACATAAACGTAAAAGAGTAACAGTCAATCTCTCCTTGGTCCTTCCTAACAGAATCCCAATTTTTCTTTGGGTGTTCATGCCTCATCTATGCAGTCAGATGACTCAAGAGAAGTTGACTTTATCCTGGGATCCAAAGGCTGATTCCAAATAAACCAAAGATCATAATCCTATTTGGTGGGTGGCCAGTGATTGGTTCAAGAACCAAGCTTGGACTTCTCTGGTGGCCTGCCAATGTAGGGGACATGGTTTCGATCCCCGCTCTGGGAAGATCCCACATGCCATAGAGCAACTAAGCCTGTGCGCCACAGCTACTGAGCCCGCGAGCCACAACTACTGAGTCCATGTGCCGCAACTACCGAAACCCATACGCCTAAAGCCCGTGCTCCGCAACAAGAGAAGCCACCTCAATGAGAAGCCTGCGCACCGCAACGAAGAGTAGCCCCCGCTCACCGCAACTAGAGAAAGCCGGCACGCAGAAACGAAGACCCAACGCAGCTCAAAACAAATAAATAAATAATTTTAAAAAAAGAAAAGACCTCAAGCTTAAGGTTAGAGTTAGATTCCCTCAGGAACAATTCTACGTCCAGGAAAAAGCACATTACCTAAAAATGGCCCAATCAGACTGAAAAGTGGAACTTTATTTCATCATTAGGGTAGCATTTCTCCCCCTCATGAGCAAGGAAGCAGGCTGCCCCAGCCTGTGATGTGAGGGTGCCCTGAGGACGATGTTAGCCCATGCGGGGAATGGGGAGCAACTGCAGATATGAGATAACTACAGAAAAATAGGGTAGAAACTCAAATTATAGCATGCCTGGAGCCTGTCCTACTTCTGTGGTTCCCACTATAGCAGTGATTATCATACATTGCTTATTGTTTAAGACAATCTGAGTTGGTTGTTAACTTGGATCCAAAAGTATCCTAACTGAAAAAGTAAAGGTATTGTGAAACTGTGTAACATAGGAAATGTTGATGCCAATACTACTAGCCCCCCAAAAGTAGACTGCCAAATAATACACACATAGTGATTACAGTGATATTTTTAAATCTATGAGAATAGTTATAAAAATAGTAACAATGATTGTATTTGGATAGATGTACTATTGAGGAATAATTTTTAGATCTCACAATGTTCTATAATACATATATGTTACTGATATAGTGAAAATATATTTGAAGATTTAGTGGAAACATAGAGGAATGAACACCTAACTCTATCTAGAGAAGTTGGAGCAGGCTTTACAAGGAAGTGATGGGAGCTGATGCTGTCAGGAATGTCATTCGCCAGAGGAAAGAGAGAAGCAATTCTAGGTCATACTCACTTCCTTTGTTAGATTCGGGCAGATAAATTAACTCCTACCAGCCTCAGGGTCCTCATTTTAAACTAGGGGTAATATGACCTACCTCACAGTTTTGGTTGGAGATGATGATGGTGATGATGATGATTGATGTTATGTCAGAGGCAGAGTCATGGAAGTGCATGGCTGTAGTGCAATAATGCTCCAATGGTCATAAGGGACTTAGAAGCACTCAAAACTGTAAGAAATCATTTTGGTCAACAAATATATATGCTACCTAGAAAATTACATGATCAATGTCAAATTCGTGAATATATATATGAAAAAATAAGTGCATGGCTGGTTCAGGGAGATTAGAATATTTTAGTATGTTTGGACCACAGGACACATGGCAGACCTGGAGCAGTAGCCAGATCGTGAAGGGCCTTGTATGTCCTACGGGAGATAGAGCTTCCAATAAGCTTGAAGCTTTATCCTGTTTGGGAAAGTGAGATTCAGATATCACTGGAGATTGTTCTTGGATTCCACCTGGGCCCACTGTGGTTGCTTAGAAATGTACTGAGCCTGCTTCACCCCATCCCTAATACTAACCTGAGAAAAGGCAGAGGTAAATATCCCCAGGGCAGGGTACGTTCCTACCGTGAGAAAGTTAATTCATAGTTTGCACCAACAAGCTGTCAGGAACACAGAAAAGCTATTGGCCTCTGAGAACAACTGGCCATTCTGAGAGGGGCTGGGATGGTCTCTTCTCAAAGGACATTGGTCTGGTGGTAGCGTCAGCATAGGGTGCCTTTATGGGAACTCAAGGACAAGGAAAGTTTGACTTTCCCTTGGGGAGGATGCTGCCAAGTCTTGTTTTGTTTTTTGTGTTGTTAAATTTTTTTTATTGAAATATAGTTGATTTACAATGTCATGTTAGTTTCAGTTGTACAGCACAGTGATTCAATTATATATGCATAAAATATCGATGTATATAATCACATATATTCTATTATATATTATTTATATATATTCTTTTTTAGATTCTTTTCCTTTATAGGTTATTACAAAATATTGAGCATAGTTCCCTGTGCTATACAGTAGGTCCTTGTTGGTTATCTATTTTATATACAGTAATGTATATGTGTTAATCCCAAACTCCTAATTTATCTCTCCCCCCACCCAAGTCTTGTTTTGTGATGCACAACATTTACCAGATTGGAAATTATACCTTTTTGCCTGTGGTGTTTAGAGCATCTTTTCACCAACTCCATCACCCTTTCAACAATCACGTTACTTGCCAAAGAATTTGCTTTTCTCCTGTAGTTTAGTGGTTCTTCCCTCTTGTGGAGCCACAGACATTTTTGAGAATGTAATGAAGGCTACACACCCTCTCCCAAGAAATGGACATATTCACGTCATTTGTCTGCACATCTTCAAAGGGTTCCTGGTCCCTTGTCCATACATCTGCCTAATGTCTGTGGACCATGGGTTAAGGACCTCTGCTGATGAGGATGGTGAGTCTTGGAAGGGTTGTTTAAGAGAGAGAGTGGCCAATTACTCCAGTAGTGCTGTGGAAATGGATGAGGAGGTAGATGGAGTGAAGATGAGACTGCAGGCAGGAACACCACTCATGAGGCCACAGACCTGGACTCCCCTGGCCGTCCAGTGGTTAAGACTCCGAGCTTCCAATGCAGGAGGTGCCGGTACAATCCCTGGTTGGGGAAGTTCCGCACGCTGAACAGTGCGGCTAAAAGTCCACAGGCCTGAACTAGAACAGTGTCAATAGCAAAAGAGAGAAGGTGGCAGCTTGGAGAGGAAGCATATACGGTCTTTGTCGGGAGATATGTGGAGGGTGGGTGAAGAGCACTTGAACGAGAGGATGGGTTTGGGGAATCCTCGCTTACCTTCAGTCACCATGGTTGAAGCTTTGGGATGCCAGTAGAGTCAGTTCTAAGCTGCATAACATTTAGGTCTCCACATGCCCTCTCCCCACAAATACAGCAACCAAAATTTCCAACCTGGCAGAGATTCATGATCTATAATAGTTTGTTTTTTTTTTTTGCGGTACGTGGGCCTCTCACTGTTGTGGCCTCTCCCGTTGCGGAGCACAGGCTCCGGACTCGCAGGCTCAGCGGCCATGGCTCACGGGCCCAGCCGCTCCACGGCATGTGGGATCTTCCCGGACCGGGGCACGAACCCGTGTCCCCTGCATCGGCAGGCGGACTCTCAACCACTGCACCACCAGGGAAGCCCTATAATAGTTTTTTAAAAATGAAAATAACAGAATAAATTTACTGGAAGTACCCTCCATAATAAATTTCCTGTATCAACTTTAAAAAAACAGAAGCATCATTTTATATTCTAACAGAAATCTATTGTTTTTGATGATGTTAGTTGAAGTAGCCATCTAGAAACGATCAGTTTTCGAAAGAACATAGAATACTTCTACAAAGGTTTATTACCAATATGGATTTCCTTTTTTAACTTAATGACTCACCAGCAAAATCCTTTAGAATTGGAAGGCTCTGTACTTGGTAAGAGTGCCAAAGTTAGTCGCTGATTTATTCCCCTGAGTATAATTTGGAAGAAACCGCTGTGTAAATCTGAATACTGTAAACCTGTAAATCATGAATCTTTTCAAATCTAGTTTCCCTATTAATAGTGCCTAATGCTTGAGAGTAAAATCACTAATGTGGTGGCGGGGAGAATATGGGATCTTTACTGTGCTAAAGGTCTGTGCAAAAACGTCTACTGAACCTACATTCAGAGGATCAGCTACAGATTCAGCATAAATGAAAGCAGAGGACCGGGCCCTGGGGCGGGCGGACCTAACTTTTTGACCAAGGACTGATGCCTTGAGGTTGGGTAATATTCTTAGAGTTCCAGAATTTATCACAGGAAAGGGACGCTAAAAAGGAAGGTCATTCTTGAGTTAAATGTATTATTACAGAATGTGCTGAGTGTCGTGAAGGCCATGTGCATGGTGGTGATAATGTCTGATGGGGGAAGGACTTGATCTAGGAAAGGAGGAACCTTCTCTCTCTTTCTTTTTTTTTTTTGGAGGAATTCTCTCAGCTATCCATTGCTGCACAACAAACTACTCCAAAATGTAATAACTACAAACAACAATCTTGAAGAAGAGGAGTCTTTTACTTGCTCACAATTTTGTAATTTGGGCTCAGCTGGTCCATTCCCCTACTGGTCTTGTTGGGGGTCACTCACGCGCTGCATGCAGTTGTCACATAGGTTGGGACACAGCTAGGATTCTCTCGTGTGGTCTCTCCATTTGGTGTCTCCAGCCGGGGAATCAGACCTTTGATATGTCAGCCCAAGTCTTCCAAGAGCACAACAGAGGAAGATGCTTTTCTTAAGGGTTAGGCTCGGAACAGGTGCAGCACCATTAGGTGCTGAATTCTGTTGGTTACAGCAGTCACAGTGCCAACCCAGAGTCGAGGGGAAGGGACTGACTACACAAGGGCACGAATACTGGAAGGTGTAATTCATCAGGGGCCACGTAACAAACTACCAGAGTAACACTAGCTAGAGATCTGGAAGGTGAGTAGGAGTTAACTGGGCAAAGAGGGTGGAAGACTGTTCCAGGCATGGGAAATGGTACCTGCAAAGCAATTACAGCAGAGGGGCACGAGAGCTTCTAAGTGACTGAAAGAAAATCAGTGTAGCTGGAGTGCAGAAACCCAGGGAGAGTGCTTACAGGCCGGAAAGACCATGCCATGCCATTATACCCCTTAGCTATCCTCTGTGTGCAGGTGGTAAAATCCCAAGGGAAACTGGCTTAAGCAAAAAAAATGAAATCAACAGAAACAAGAGGAAGAGAGGGAGAGAATTTATTAGTTCATGTTCCTGAAAAGGCCAGGTCACACTTCATTCCAAGTATGGCTGTATCCACGGCTCAGACGGTATCACCAGAATTTGTCTACCTCCGTCTCTTAGCTCTGCCTTCCTCTTGGTTGCCTTTGCTCTCAGACAGCTTCTGAAGCTCTAGGCTTATGTCCTCCCAGATTTAAGTCCTATAGAAAAGAGAGCTCCTTTCTCCCTCTGACTGAACAGTCAGCCAATGTTCCAGGATGGTATCAGAATCAGTCTGAGGCCCAATAGGAATCAGATGGCACACTCCAATTAGCATAACTTTAGAAGAATTCATTTACAAGAGGACTATTCAGGGCTGTGCTGGAGCTGGCCCATAGCAACTTATAAAAGCTGACTCAACATTTCCTCCCAACTCCGTGTTCAGTGACTTCACACAGGTAGCTTGAAATGGGCCATGATGGGAATATTTACACCATGGCAATTGGCAAGTGCTACAAATTAAGGCTCTGCCCCACCCCACTGCCACCCCCCACGGCAGCTGCTTACCAGCACATCACGAGACTATTTACAAAGGTGGGAGAGATATAGGGATCCTGCAAGGACCCAGGACTAATAGCAGGAGAGGTCCAAAGGAACAGGGGGAGAGAAAGGTTGCTAGAATCCAGGAGAGAGGAGTGGTGACACCAGTAGTCTAAGGGATATCACAGGAAAGGAGCTGGAGGATAAATATCCCGACCTTATTTTCTGCACCAACGAGGGTAACATCATTTTATAGATTCTGGAAAGAAAACGCTAAAATGACATAATCAGTTGTTAAATCAATTCATATTATTGGAATTTAGAGTATTTAGCTGCCAATTTATTTGCCTAACACCAAAAAGTACGGTGTTGGCTTTAGAAAGTCCCCATCCTTTCCTTGCTGGAAACTCCCATGGCCTGACAGTTCAGGAGTCAGTCCTTTCTTGTCATGAACTTCCTCCTTCCCCTGGTTTCAGATTCACTTCTATATATAAGCATAAGAACTGCCACTGATATGGGAATTTAGTATATAACAAAATGGTGTTTTAAAACATTAGAGAAAAGATAAAGTATTCAATAAATAGCATTGAGGCAATTGTCTAGTCATTTGGAAAAAAAAAAAAAATCAGGTCCCAACTCATACCAAGATCATATGTTAAATGTCCTGAAAACAATCTGTACAATAATTCCCACTTTTCTGTGATCCTTATTCTCTCCATAGTTTCCTTTTGCGATTTTTTTTGAAGCAGATAACTTTGTGTAAAATATATTAAAAAGATTAAAATGTACATAAGAAAAGAAATCATTCCCTTGTGGTAAACAGCACTAAGGCCATCCGTTCTATTCAATCCAAAAGTTTAGTTGATGAGGCTACTTATATGTATAATTCAAAAGCATTCCGAAGGAGACAAATCCAAATGATGAGATTTTTATCTTTCTTCTCTTCAAATTCCATTCAAGGGCACTGTTTATTTTAACAGGGACACGCAAATTTTACAGATGTAAAATTGTAAGAAGCTGTATTTGGAAAACCTGAGTTAGTAGACACCATATTCTAATGTGTTCAGCAATGATTTGTGCCTCTTAGATGTACTTCAGGCCTCTGCTGGCTTGCTTGACCCCTAATCCAGCTCTGCCTGCAGACTTTATATTTTTGGTAGGCACAGCCTCTTGGAGTAATGAATTCTATATTTTAATGTATGCTATATAAAGAGGTATTCCCTCTTATTTTTATTAGAAAGACAGTCAGGCTTCAAGGAATGTTACCTATTTTTATTTTTTCAGATTTGAGAAAATAATCCAGGATTGTTCTTCATGAATTTAAGACTTAACTTTTTTTGCAAATAGAATCTTTTTATTTTTAACCACCATACCTAATTCCTTCTGCCCTTGATCATTTTTAATGTCCTCTCTGGGTCTTTTCTAGCTCTATTATATCTTTGAGACACCAGAACCCTATGAAATATTCATCATATAAAATATTCCAGAGCCAGGCCCTCCTTCACTTACAGTCAGCTCTCTTTTTCTACAACCGTCTCCAGACCTGTTTTCAATCATTCCCCGGACACATCTCCCAGACCTGTGCTTGCCAGGGCCAGAACCTTATTTGAGAGTCCACAACTGGTCCCTCCATTTTGACACGAACTGAATCCAACCAAAACAAAAATCACACTTGAGACCATAATTTTTCCTTCATCAGATATTTATAGGAGTTTTAGGATGTGCCACGCATGGTGCTAGGTATGTAGTCGTGGGGATAGTGGATGTTTTAAAATATTGATAAGAAGCAGCAGACTCCTTGACTTTTCCTTGGCAGAGAGGACCTTACTGAACCGGGTTTTGTCTCTGTCTACTCACTGGTACAGTTTGGTACCCAAGCCTTGGCCCTCCAGAGATAAATACAATTTGAAGAATGATTTGTTCACACTTGTCACACACACACACACAAAAGCATCAGACCCTAAGAAACACATAGTCTAATGGGGAAGACATATGAATTAAAAACTATATAGAGACTAGTTATAGATATAGATACAGATATGTAAGTGTTATGGGATTCACCCCATCTCTAGGAAGTTGTGTTCGTTTCCTATTAATGCTGTAGCACGTTAACACACACTTAGTGGCTTAATTCAACACAAATGTATTCTCTTACAGTTCTGGGGGTCAGAAGTCAGAAGTGAGTCTTAAAGGTTAAAATGAATGTGTTTGACAGGCCTGGTTCTTTCTGGAGGCTCCAGAGGAGAATATGTTCCTCGTCACTTCCAGTTTTTCGAGGCTGCCAGCATCCTTTGGCTCATGGCTGCATCACTCCAATCTCTGCTTCCACCATCACACTGCCTTCTTCTCCTCTCACTGACTTTCCTGTCTTCCTCTTATAAGGCCCCTTGTGATTACTCAGACCCACCTGGATAATCCAGGACACTCACCCAGCTCAAGATCCTTAACTTAATCACATCTGCAAAGTCCCTTTCCTATGTAAAATAAAACCTAGTTGTTTTTTGGTTTTTTTTTTTGTTTTTTGGTTTTTTTTGCAGTACGCAGGCCTCTCACTGCTGTGGCCTCTCCCGTTGCGGAGCACAGGCTCCTGACGCACAGGCTCAGCGGCGATGGCTCACGGGCCCAGCCGCTCCGCAGCATGTGGGATCCTCCCAGACCTGGGCACGAACCCGCGTCCCCTGCATCGGCAGGCGGACTCTCAACCACCGCGCCACCAGGGAAGCCCCAAAACCTAGTATTCTTAAATAACTTTCCCAACATCCCAGCTGGCAAGCAGAGGAGTCAGGATTCAAATGAAGGTGTCTGCCCAGAGCCTTTGCTCCGAAGCACTGTGCTGTAAAAGAAATGAAGGAGAAGGGCATTCCAGGGCAAGAAAACAGTATATTAAAAGGTCCAGAGGCCTGAAAGAGCACAGAGCCTGCAAGTTATAACTGGGGTGAGGATGTGAAGAGAAGAATGGTGGAAAATAAAGATGGGACGGGGGACAGAGATTCGAGGTGACAGACTCCATGGGGGGTGGGGAGGGTGGAGTTTTTCTTCTGTCAACAATGGTGAATCATTAAAATATTTTACAAAGGAGGATAATCTGATTTGATGGTTGAGAAAGATAACTGGTGGCAGTGTTTTGGAAGAAAATTACAGAGGTGTTAATTTAGCAACAAGGTTATGACAAAGGTCGAGGTAAGAGAGGATGGGAGCCTGCCCTGAAGCCTGGGTGAAGAGGAAGGCGGGTCTGAAGAGTCACGGAAGAGGTAGAATCAACCGGGTTTTGCTGACAATGTCTGTATGGGTGTGAGGGAGGTAAAGCAGGCAGAGTGAAGCATGTCTCAAGTTTCCGGCGTGGCAGCTGAGTGTCACTAAATTGAGATGAGTGGTAGAAGTTTCACATATTAGATGGTATGAAAAGTCCTCTGTTTGGATTGATAAAGTAATTGAGGGCTTTCCACCCTCTGAGAAACTGAACTCTTACGATGCCAGGAGACAACCCTACACAGTAGTCAGCCAGTGACTCTCGGGTCCAACAGCCCTGTCACAGGGTCCCTACATTCTAGCCACCTGGTCTGATCTCATTAGCACAGCCTAATGGAGCTGAAAACAGTGGTGTCAACAAACTAAGCTGCCCACCAAGCACAACATCGTCCAAACCTTGCGTGAACTAAGTAGACATTCTAAGAGGACTTCAGAAAAGAGTAAAAGCTTTTTTCTTTCCCCAGGGTAGGTTGAGGCTCACTGAGGGTATAAGACAAATTGCTCCATGAAACAGTGAGCAGAAGTACAAGCGAGCTTATAGTGAAGTGCTGACTTATGAAGTACATTCCCTTCAGAGGAAAGTGATGTCATTTTTACTCTCTTATGGAACAGCTAGGAAAGATGTTAATTTTTATTGAGCATCTCGTGCCAAGCCACCACCTTAAGAAGCATTGTCCCATTTTCCAGAGAAGGTAAAAGAACTTCCCTAAATCACACAGATGCTTAAGGGGCAGAGCCGGGGTGGGAACTTAGGAGAAACCAGCTCAGACCTGGAGCTCCGGGAAAGCTAGCGGGGCCTGGTGTGGACAGGCCGTCGGCGCAGCAGGGCCGGGAGAATCACATGAGGAAAAGTAGGGAGGCAGGACTTGGCAGTTAATTATTGGTAGTTGGTAATAATTAACTTGGTAGTTAATTATTCCAGAAAGGAGCCCTTCTGACTGGAGACTTTCAGTTCGCCTACTACTGCTGGGTGTTCTAAGCATTTCACTTTGGCAGTAAACATCAAACGTTGTTTACTAACCCAGGCGTACACAGGCGTACACAGGAGTATGCCTGGAATATTCAGTGACTGCTCACTACCATAAATCATTATTACAAAATAACAGCTGTGAAGAGATCATGAGGCAGCAGCCCCTCCTTTCTACCCTTGGGTCTGAACTACCAACTACAGGCTACTTTCCAAAGTCCCCAGGAACCAGTCCAGCCGCTGAACATTCCAGATATGGAGTTTCATTGGTCACCTTCCAGTTATGTCGTTTTATTGGTGAGAACGATGACTAACCAGCCGGCTGATTTACAAGCAAGTTCCTACTTGTCCTTTCTCCTGGCAGCAAAATCTACTAATGTCTTCTAGCTATTTTCCTACTTCAGTATAAAAAATTGTCACACTCCTGGCAGCAAAGCACATCCAGCCAAGTGACAAGCAAAGGAAGGTTAAGGAGAAGTCCAGCCCAGACACAAGGTGGGCTGGACTTCACCAGGAAGAGCAAGAGCACACACTGGCCAAGAAGTGTTGCAAAGAAGGAATTTTCTAGAGCCTTACGTCAACTGCAGTTATTATCCTGGGCAACGTTACAGTTTCACTTCCAATTTATATTAACCAGTACTACAAACACATAATGAGTGGCCTAATTCTTTTCCAGTGGATTTTCCTTTTTTTTTTTTTGGCTGTGTGGCATGTGGGATCTTAGCTCCCCGACCAGGGATTGAACTTGTGCCCCCTGCCGTGGAAGCGCAGAGTCTTAACCACTGAACCACCAGGGAAATCCTTCGATTTTCCTTTTATTAGAGTTATACCCTGGTAGGTTGCTTAAAATAATAACTTAATAAATCAACTCTCAGTACAACTTTAAGCTCAAGCCTGAATTAAATTTTCAACTATATCATTACCATATTTAATAAATATGAATTTGGGGTTTTTAAAGATTTTTTGAGGTATACTTTTACATTCCATGGAATTTGCCCATTTTAAGTGTACAATTCAATAACTTTTAGTATATTTACAGAGTTGTGCAACCATCACCACAATAAGAATTCTTATTTGAGGGGTTTCCCTGGTGGTGCAGCGGTTAAGAATCCGCCTGTCAATGCAGGGAACACGGGTTCGAGCCCTGGTCCAGGAAGATCCCACATGCCGCGGAGCAACTAAGCCCGTGGGCCACAACTACTGAGCCTGTGCTCTAGACCCCGTGAGCCACAACTACCAAGACTGCGTGCTGCAACTACTGAAGCCTGTGCTCCTAGAGCCCGCGCACCACAACAAAGAGTAGCCCTCGCTCGCTGCAACTAGAGAAAGCCCGCACGCAGCAACGAAGACCCAACGCAGCCAAAAATAATATAAATAAATTTAAAAAGAAAAAGAATTTTCTTTTGGCCACACAGTGTGGCTTGCCTGTAAGATCCCTGACCAGGGATTGAACCCGGGGCCACAGCAGTGGAAGTGCTGAGTCCTAACCTCTGGACGGCCAGGGAAATCCCAAGAATTCATTTCTGAGCTTATTTTTTATTTGAATTTTTCAATAGGTGATCATTTTCAAAAGTAAATGATAAGTGATAGAAAGGTCTGTCACCTAAGTTATTGAATAAACTTTTATTGCGTTTTCCTTGAGTGGCCAGAGGTCTCCCTCACCGCCTTTTCAGACACCTGTGTTTGGAGACAGAGTGTGTCCAGATAATGTGGTTTATTGTTCCAACTCATCCTCTGGTTTGACTGTTACTTGATGTCCCCTGAAGTGAATGACCATTGAGTAGGGAGGAAACTGTGCCCTCTCCTTCCACTGGGCCTCATCATCACACATGGCAACCAGTGACCAAACAACTCCCGATGTCACCAACAAGTGCTTTTGGAGAGCCATAAAATCAGGCATCTTAATGATTCTTGACAGCACCTGTGGGAAGTCCCCTCATGGATCAACAAGGACAGGTATTGTTATTGTTGCTTCAACACTGATTCCAATTCCCTTCACCCACCTACATCCGTCACTATTACCTTGAAATGTGAGACAAATCTCTTTCCAGTTTTTTCCTTTCCCACATGGATCTCTATGACCTTGATTTTGGCTTTCTTTACTTCCTTTACGCTTGAAACGGTTATTAATCCTTCCATCAAAGGCATCTTCATTACTGTCTCCTTCTCCCCTCTCTTCACAAACTACCGCTACAGAACATACCAAACGTTTTACTTATGAACGCCTCATACACCGAAATTGAAAACTTGGTCTGTGGAGCTCCAAACTCTAAAGTTCTATACTCAGCATATCCTCTGCTTTATCACACATTGTCATAGATAAACTATCCAAGCTCCCTGTTCAAGGTTACTGTCTCCACTTGGGTACTAGACCCTATGTTCTCTCACCTACTCAACAACATTGTTTCAGAAATTATTCCTATCTTCCCTGCTTAGTCAAATTTTCCTGTCTACTAGATCATTCCCAACAACCTATCAACATGTTCTAAAATACACTCATCTTACACATGACAACATTTACCTCTCAATTTCACATTAATCTCCCTTCTGGCTTCTGCCCTTATCTCTCTGCTTCCCTTCAAACAGAACTTGGAAATGTACATTGTCAGTACATGCTGTCTCCAATTCGTCTCCTCGGAATCTCCTCCAATCATCTTTTCACTCCTTTCGTCATGATCGCCTGTGAGGTCCATGTTGTTAAATCCAACAGTCAAACCTGAGTCCAAGGCTTACCTGACCTCTTAGCAGCATTTGCGTAGCTGAACTTTCTCTGCTCCCTGAAACACTTTCTTCCCTAGGCTTCCAAGATTATCCTCTCTCTTACTTCTGCTCTGTCTCACTGGCTACACTTTCTGTCTCCTCTGCTAATTCCTCGTCATCTCCCTGACCTCTATGGATGCAGTGCCTCAAGGATGAATTCCTGGAACATTTTCCCTTCTCTAGATGTACCCCCCAGATGACCTTAGGCAGCCTGTAGCTTTAAATACTATCAATATGCTGCTGATTCCTAAATGTATATACATCTCCAGCCAGATCTCTCCCTTGAACTCCAGATTCATATACTCAATTGCCTGCTTGATATCGCCAATGTATGTTTCTCAGACATATTAAATGTATATATCCAAAAGAGAATACCCAATTCCCCATCACCTAAATCTGCACCTCCTTCAGTTTTCTCCATCGCAGTGAATGGCTTATCAGTTGCTCAGCCAACACCTTTGGTTTCCCCTTGATTCCTCTCTTTCTCTCATGCTGAAACTGCACACCCCAGATGGGACTCGAACCCACAGTCTCTGACTTAAGAGGGGACCCGAACCCACAAATCTCCCAGCTGAAATCGCACACCTGGTGTCAGGACTTAATGAAGCTCATGTTCTTTATGTCTCAGCGCAGAAGGAATTCAGC